>NC_056735.1:1598369923-1598667423 GCF_019279795.1 Protopterus annectens | reverse complement strand
TTAATGCAATCCTAGGTCTATTAGGTGCCCATAAGAAATTTAACATTTGTGAATTCAAATTTCTTAATAATTATTTTTGTAGGTGGGAGTATTATTGATTGTATTATGTATAATATCTTAGGGAATATTATCATTTTAATAATTGTGAGTTTTTCTTCCATGGTAAAAAACATATTGTTCCAGCTATTGAAAAGATTTGTATATTATGAAGACAATTACTATAATTATTATGTATAATGGATTTTATATCTTTAGTTAATATTATGCCTAAGTAAGTTATTTGACCTGAATTGGGTATATATTTGAGAAAATCATTATTGAGAACATTATTCCGTGCATATATTGGTAATATTTTAGTTTTTTTCTTCATTAAATACCAAACCAGAAATATTCTTGAAATCTGCCATCTTGTCAAATAATGAGCACATAGAAGAATTTGTTCCTGCTGATGTAATTAGAACAACATCTGCAAAAAGTTGGATTTTAGATATTGTATTTTCATCTATATCAAATCCTTCTATATCATTGCTGTTTCTAATCAAATTAGCCCAAGGCTCCATTATTAAAGTAAATAATTATGGTGAAAATGGACACCCTTGTTTTGTACCTTTTAATATGGGTATTTTTTGTGAGACATATGTTCCTATTTTAATGTAAGCCAATGCTCTTTTATATAGATGTTCAATTAAATTCACAAATGCATCAGAGAAATTTGTACATTTCAACAAAATAAACAAATAGTCCCAACTTACTGAGTCAAATGCTGAACCTATATCAAGACTAATGAGTGTCAAGTCTTTCTTTTTTCTGTTTGCATAATCAATTAGCGTTAAGGTTCTCCTTATATTATCAAAAGTATTTCTATTTATAATAAAGCCTGTCTGATCGATATCGATTATACCTGGAATAATTGTCTTTAATCTGTCAGCAAATATATTCATGAACATTTTATAGTCAACATTAAGTAATGAAATAGGTCTATATGAAATGCATCTGGTTGGGTCTTTATTGGGTTTCAAAACTGGTGTAATAAATGTGTATTGCCAGGATGGGGGAGTTGATAACTCATTTTGAGCTGAAATGAAAACCTTATGTATTAATGAGTAAGTACTCTTAGGAAGAATTTTATAAATCTCTGGAATAATATCATCATTACCTGGTGCTTTGTTTGATTTAAGTTTATTTATTTGTGTGATAACCTCTGTATATGAAATATTTTTATCTATTAATTTAGTCTGTTGTTTATTAAGTTTTTTGTTCATGTTTGTAACTATAAAGTTCTTTATTTTGTCTTTAGAATCCATATTAATGTTATTATGGTTAATGTTATGAAAGTGATTTCTAAATTCATCTAATATTTCTGGTAAACTAGAGACGTTCTTCTTTTTCCTTGGAGAGAAAATTTCTTTGATGTGATTTTGTTTATTCAGCCTTTTTGTTAAAAACTCCAACTGCGAGTAGCAAATACCACTCAAGTTATCCCCCTATCCTAAGCAGCAGTACTCCAGCTGCCACCAAATTAATTCAATACTAACTATTATTAACTAAAGCTAACCTCATTTAATTTGATTATCTATTATAGCAAAGCTTAATTTATATAACAGCTTCATATAATCATATAAAACATTTATAATCAACTAATAATTCTATGTACATCTATTCTATATAATAAATTCATAATCATAATAACATTCTAACAATCTTGAAAGTGGGAGCAAAGAAGAGAGAGAGAGAAAAAAAAAAAAAAAAAAAAGGAGGAATACCCATATGGTAGTTTAATAAAAATTTGTAATAATAAGTTCATATTATATGTTTATGCTCAGTTGAATTCAATAACATTTGTTATCTCAAGCTATCATGACTCAGACATTACTTACATTAGGGTATACCCATTTTCTGTCATAGCAGTACTATTAGTAGTTTTAAAACTTTAAATTACATGCACTAGAAGCTTCCTTCTTATACTCATTCTTATCATATAAATAAAATGATTATTCACAATATATAAGTTAAAAGAACATACTACACAGCAATATTGATCCCTGGTTATACATAAATCATTGTGATGAAAGCCATCTGTATCCTATATATCTGTACTGCAGCTTTAAAATGTATCACATGACATTTTCTTCTGAAATATAACCATAATAATGCACATACTTGTCTTTTAGTCAAGGCAGATGCATTATAACATTACATATCTTTAAATCATATGCATCTATATGTTTTAAGGTGCAGCAGTCATATAAGCTTTCAAAAACATATGTGCATGAGTTTTACCTTCTATGCCTTCTAAATTATCTCATTTGTTTACTATGGCATATTAAGCCATTTAAAATCATTATAACTTTTATATTTTATAAGTTACATCTTAAATAAGTAAATTATTATAAAGAAAAACTCACATTTTGTTGTCATAAAGTTCGTTTTTCATCACAATACCGCATTTACAGCAGTTCTACTTCCTGAAACAGTTTACTTCTTGAATTTGCGATGAGTCTGTGTGAAATCAGGGGTCAAAGTTCAAAATGGCTGCTTTCAGCTTCTCTGCATGTTTTCTTGATGTTGAAGCTTTAAAAACGACTCGAGGACACTATTCACGAGGATACCCACACCCAAATTGTCTCCCATAACATTCTGGTGGGAATTTTAATAAAAGTAAGTGACAGACATTCATTTTGTAGTACAAATGGATCTATGCAGTGTAAAACCTTCTCGAAGCACTTCACAAGTCATTGCAGTCTCCATGGCAGTGAAACCAAGCCTTCAATTGCTTAACATAAACATAACCCATTTTTATATGCCCCACTTCATTCTCTCATTCAGAGTTTATTACATAAACATATCATTATTATCAGAACCTTATTACCTTATAAGTAAGACAGAGAGAGAGGAAAAAAAAAAAAGGTACCTACAAAGATATTTACTTGCTGTTTGTTTTTATAAAGTAAAACCTGAAACATATTACTTTCAGACACTTTTAGTTCTAGTCAACTGCAGTTATAGCATGACATATTATTTGATATCATATATTTAAGCAATGGTGTAATAAATAGCAGTAACATTTAAACAGCATAAATAATTTTAAAGAGATAATAGATTATTTTTCCCCTTATTTCCTTCTTTTCATCCTTCCCCTCTCCCTGCTCTCCCCCACCCTTCTCTAGATGTTTAATTTAAAGAGAATGCCATTATTTAAAACAAGAAAAGAAAGGAAATGTATCAAATTACTAACCTTAGGTCTCTTTGTCATAAAAGAGAAACAAGTTGATTCATATCAGGTTATTTGTTCCTCAGGAAGTTTGATTATTTATAAAACAAAATTCAGTTCTTGCATATTGAAATAACTTTGAACAAACCATTAAAATATTTGTGGTTTTCTTGTAAATGTAGTAAATGTAATTAAAGAGTTTAAAGAAATATAAAACATGTCATTTGTTTTTTAGTCTTTTTTGTTTCTCTGATGTCTTCCAAGAAGTTCCTGTTGCCATTCTCTTTAACGAAGGACTTGCCCATTTCATATCCTCTATTTTATCTAGTATTTTATTTTTTTTTCAATGTGCAGCAAAGCAGAGTCCAAGTCTTCAAAAATTCTAGGGCCATCAGGTAAAAAGATTTTTAGCTTGGAAGGAAATAAAAGATGAGTTTTGAACTGTGCTTTCTTAAGCTCTTTTATTAATGGTAAAAAGACCTTTCTTTTTGATATTACCAAAGAAGAATAGTCATTGTCAAAGCGCACTGTTGCTTCATTAATTTTTATAGGTGCTTTAGCCCATGAAGATTTTAATACCATCTCCTTGTCATAAGATGATAAAAATCTTACAATAACTGATCTAGGATACTTTTTATTTGTATTAGAATTAGATAAAGACCTATGGGCCCTTTCAATACCAAAATAAAATGCCTCTGACAGATCTAAAGTTTTGGGAAGCCAAGTACTTAAAAAAGAAGTAATGTTATTACCTTCTATATTTTCCGGCAGTCCAAAAATCCTTATATTATTGCATCTGGATCTGTTTTCCAAGTCATCTAGTTTGGATTGAAGGTGTGTGTTTTGTTTTAATAAGAATTCAATGTTTATTTATTCTTCCTTAATTGTGTTGTCCATATCATTAAGTGTCTCTTCTATACCTGTAATCTGAGCTTTCTGATGTTGTAGATCTTGGTGTAGCACATCCATTTGTTTTGTGGTTTTCTCTATAAAGTTATCAATTTTAACATCCAGTCTGTCCATTTTAGTTGTTAGTTGCTGAATAGCTGATAGTAAAGTATGAAGCTCTTTCTTAATGCTGGAATCCTGGCTGTTAGCCTTGCTGGAACTCATTCTGAACAGAAGTGATGAGAGAGAAATTTCCAAAAAGATTTCTGACAGGAAAATTAGTTAAATTTTCTTTCTTTTTTAGATATTATTCAAGATATTGATATTCCAAACGTTATTAGAAAGAAAATTATTCCATTAGTTGAATTTTGAAGTAATAATTTCCTGTTAATGTAGTTATATTGGTGGAGCTGAAGAAATCTGCTGCTATCCTGTGTTCATCCTTAGCCACGCCCCCCACACTTATCCATTCTGAGGCACTGTTGCAACTGCCTCATGTACACAGACAACCTTCCCCTCTAAACTCAAAACACTCAGACCTGGAGAGCTACCCATATATCACTGAATGTGGACATATGCACTCTCCAGCAAAGACTGGACTAGCAGGTCAAGTGGATAAGATCAACACCTGCACCACACCATGTGGAACACATAGCTCATCATGACACCCACTTTGAGACCCATAACATACAGTGAAATGCTACATACCCACCTTCCCAGAGGCACTCAATGGACATTCACCCAAACAGCACAGACTGGCAAGACAGACACCCACTCAGGCACTGTGACATGGCACATTGCAAGGGACACAAGTTTAACCTACACAGTGTGCCCCTCAACCTAAGCTCCAAAGACTAACCACCTTGCACAATAAAGTGATCATGGGTAACTCAATACTGAGACACACACATGTCCCACTCACTAAGTTGAATATGGAGCAGGTAGCAGCTAAATATCTATCACATGCCAGCATCCAACACATGACACTCCCCATCCAGTCATAGCACTCCCCAACAACTATGAGTTTCAGTCTGTATCCATGTGGGTATGAATGAATTGGGACACACCTCCCTGGACTACATGACAAGAGACATGGTTGAACTCTCTGATTATGTGGTCCAGACAGGTGTGACAGTAAATCTGATTATGTGGTCCAGACAGGTGTGACAGTAACCCTGAGCAGTGTACCACCATCACCCAGAATGATGCTGTGGTACTATCAACAGATGATTGACTGCAACATTGGCTTATGTGTTTTGTGTCATTCTCAGGGGAACCAGTACCTCTCTGCTTGGGATGACATGATTGACAGAACCCAATGACTTATGATAGATGTCCTACATCTGTCAGCACTGGGTTTCCAGGTGCTGGATAACTGTCTTGCCACCACTATGCCTTATTAGGCAGTGTTCCTAATGTAATTACCACCATAAGAGCTATATATATATGCAATCTGAGGGTCATGCTGCTCAACAGTAGAAATCTAACTTGCAGGATGTAGTCACTCAAAGCACTTGGAGTGGAGGACATACCTGCTGTAATGGAGAGGTGGTTCACAGCAACAGACAGCAGACCTGCAGTATCAGGTTATGATGCATTCCACAGCTGTCAGCCCCCAAACATGTACCACACCACACCTCCACACGTGGTGTTGTTTCCATATTTGTTATAGCTAGGAACACCTCCGGACTAGTATCCCAGCATAATGCATTGGAGATACTTCCATTACAACTGCCTTGGGGTAATAGTGCAATCCAGCCCATAGCCTGCTATGGGTCCACATCTATGTCCTTAGACTATCAATGCACATTCATCAACACCCTGTCATCTTTGATGGCACAAAACAACACTGACATAGGATGAGTCTTCAACTACACCTCCATCACCTGGAGAAAGTAGCTAAGTGTCAGTACAGTGGCCCAGCACTTCTGGGATTCATCATTTCCAATGCCCTGGACCAGCTCTTACTGACCCCAGGTAGAGGATGCAACAACATTGACCTGTATTGAGTACTTAAATATGGGATTGTTGTTCATCTACAGATGTCAATTCCTGCATGGTGAGAGCCACACAGGCTGTAATCAACATGGAACTCAACATGTCAGCCACACCCCCCCCCAGAAAGGTAACCACCTTGCAAAACCTCTCCAAAGCTGATTTTTCAGTGATGAAAACAGGATGTCTTCACTGCACACATAGCAATGGGGAATAGCTGCATGACTGTGGAATCATACACATATGCACTGTACAAACAGGTACTTGAATGCATGGTACTAGCCAGAGCCAACAGAACCCAGACACTGTCCTCCAAACACTGGGAGACAATGTGATGGTCCCCTGCCATTACTAACATGTACATCAGAAGGAGGACACTGTTGAAGAGTAAGGTGGTGTCCCATGACTGTTGAACTCCCTTATTAGCCTCAAACACAACTTTGGATCCCTCATGAAATCACCTACAGGCATCTATGATGGCATACATGCAGCAGACACTGACGACAATCACAACAGCCTTTGATAGTTACATCAACAACAGATATTTCCACAGTCTTTGCAGTACATTTAGTGCCAGCTTTACCCCTCTCCCCCACAAGTGAAGTGCTGAGTGAATCTGTTCTCACATGTTGTATTCCATTTCTGTTCTAGGCATCTGTGTGTCACCAGGATGTGGCCCTGCAGCAAGACCGCTGGGTATAGCAGTGTGGTAAAACTTCCCTCATGCTGTAGGCAGGGTACAGTATGTGTACAGAAATCCTCGGTCTGTAACACAGTGACTGCACATGCCTCACAGATTATGGGCTGAGGGTTCTACATAAGTATATGTTGCTTTACAACATCTGTTATAGAATGGAGAATGGCATGTGTTGTGGTTTGGACACACCTCCGATTGCTAATAACCACAGCCACAGGGGATATTCATCAACCAAACACACTGAAATTACTAGTCACACACACACACACACACACACACACACACACACACACACACACACACACACACACACACACGCACACACACACTCACACACACCCTCACCCTCACACATTTGTCAGTACTGAGATCCATATGTTCATTGCTTCATAAGTGTGTAGTAGTTGAATGGGCCTGAAGGCCCTATCCACTCATCCAGAGTTCTATTGTTGGTGGCCAGTGATGTGCACTGCTTCACATGTGTGTGATTTATATTCCATAACATGGACAGTGTCTGGGCTGTGCACATGTCCCACATACATGTTCTTTTAAGTGTGGAAGTGCTCTTGAGGTCTCTGTGGCATGTAGTGTGGACAGCCTGGTATCTTCAGAAGTAGCATTCCTGACCTTGTCTGGTGAGGCATGGCTATGTAGCCGAGGTAGTGATTGCACCTACATAGACAGTGTGATACAGGGATTCATTGGAGTTATTGGAGTCTGTCCATACAGGACATGTGTATAAGGCATGGTATTCCCTATGTGGGGTACATTTGCAGATCCTACAGTTGTTACAGGTGTCCAGTGGGGAACATGGCAAAAGGGCCACTGTACACATTGATTGGGCTACTGAGGAATGGAGCAGGGTGCTATGTTCTTTTACTTGCTGGATAACACACAGTCAGGAGATGTAACACATCAAAGTACTTTCTGATGTCAGTGGCACTGTTGTGGTTAACAGGCAGCTGACTGTCAACCTATGTTTCCATTCTTTTATAACAATGTCGCTGTTCAGTGGACTACCACCAATGTGAGCCACCATGTTCCCAAAGGTAATGACGGCATATTTCTTGGCATTGTGGTAATGTCCAGGGTTCTGACAACAGTCATAAGTGTCAAGTGGCCTTTGGGCATGATATCAACATCACATGGATTGGGAATTCTACCACCCACCTTACTGTTGTATGCAAACATTATCAGCCAGTGTGCCTTTCTGTTCTCCTGCACCTCAGAAGGGTTGATCCCAAACATGAGAGGACATGGGTCTGTACCCTGTGTGACACCAGTCATTTCTGGTCATTGGTTTGACATGGAGTCCACTGCAGTCACACCATGGCTACTATATGTGAGGCGATTTGCAGGAGAACTGCTGATATAGTGGTTGCTGGCTAGCCATGTGTGTTTGTGTATGATTCATGGGTGAAGTGTGGTCTCTGAGTATTAGAATGGTTGCCTATATTGTTAACTAATCCATACTGTCACATAGTCATTTCACATGGCACTACACATTTAGGGTTGTGGATTGTGTACACCAACCTGTATGGTGTTTGACAACTGTTGGCCTTGTAATATGGACATAGGGACATATACTAGGTCCTCAATATAATAATTTAGCAAAACTCACCCCAAATGGATCCTGTTCACACACACACTTGTCAGTGCTGAGTTTTGAACCCCTACCTACCTATATATTTGTGCGACAATTTACACATTTATCGTGTACAGCACAAAGCCTATAGGATGGATGATGTCCCAAGGTACTTCTAAGGTGAGGAACATCACCAGCCTTTGTAAATACTGGCATTGGGTGATGGGTTGGGTGAGAGATTTCACAAAGCATTTTATTCTACACACACACACACACACATACACACACACACACACACACACACACACACACACACACACACACACACACACACACACACACACACTTGCCAGTACTGAGTTTCAACCCCCTATCTAGCTATGCATTGCTACTACAGTGTTACTCATTTATCACACACACCACACAGCTTACAGGATGGATGCTGTCCCAAGGTACGTCTAAGGTGAGGAGCATCACCAGCCCTTGTAAATACTGGCATTGGATGACATAGTGGGTGAGAAATTTCACAAAATATTTTACCCTACACACAGTTACATTTGCCAGGAGTGAAGTTCAAACCTTGATCTAACTATGTTCTCAAACCTTTATGTTACACATTTACCAAACACACACACCACTGACCATACATGGCTTATGGCTGGCAACAGGTACTTCTAAGGTGAATGATATCTGCAGGACTAATAAAGTCAGGCGCTGAGAAATGTACTGGGTGTAAATTGGGCTAAAATTGTTAAGGTACAGACACATATATGCACACCCACACAAACACTTGCTAGGAATGAGATTCAAACTCCTACCTATGCAGTTATTGCTACTACATTGTTCTACATTTATTACACATGCCACAGAGCTTACAGTTAGAACAGTGTCAAAATATGCCTCTAAGGTGAGCGACATCAGCAATAGTGCTAAAGGAAGGGTAAGGGAAGTATAGTAAGTGTAAATGGGCACAAAATTAGGTCCCTACAAAGACGCACACACTCTCTTTCACACAAACACATTTTCACAGTTGCCTGGACCAGGATTAGAACTCCGACCTAACTAGTATGCTACACTACAGTATTACACAGTTATCACAAGAGGCATGGAGCTTATATGTTGAAGAGCTGTCCTGAGGTATCTTTAAACGTGAGTGATATCAGCAACAGTGCTAAAGGAGGGGTAAGGGAAGTGTAGTAAGTGTGAATAGACACATAATCAGGTCCCTACAAAGACACACACACACTCTCTCACACAAACACATACATTTTCACAGTTGCCAGAGTCATGGATTAGAACTCCTTGCTAACTAGCTTGCTACACTATAGTATTACACAGTCACCGCAAGCACCATGGAGCTTATACATTGGAGAGCTGTCCAAAGGTATCTTTGAAGGTGAGTCACATCAGCAGTAATGCTAAAGGTTGGGTTAGGGAAGTGTAGTAAGTGTGATGGACACAAAATCAGTTCTCTACAAAGACGCACACACTGTCTCCCATAAGCACACACATTTTCACAGTTGCCAGGATCAAGATTAGAACTCTTACTTAACTAGTTTGCTTCATTATAGGATTACACAGTTATCACAAGCACAACAGAACTGATATGCTGGAAAGTTGTCCAAAGGTATCTTTGAAGGTGAATAACATCAGCAGCAGTGCTAAAGGACAGAAGTGTTGTGAGTGTGAATGGCCACACACACACTCACACACACACACACACGCACACACACACACACACACACACACACACACACACACACACACACACCAACACACACACACACACACACACACACACACACACACACACACACACACACACACACACACACACACACACACACACACACACACACACACACACACACAACTTTGCATTTAACAGGACTGAGATTACAACTGCTACATGGATACTTATTTGTGCTGTAGTGATGCACAGTTTTCTTGAGCACCACTGAGACTGCAGGGCTGTGAGCTAACCAAAGGAATGTCTACAGTGAATGACATCAGCACATCATGTGATATAGGGCAATGGAATATGTACTAGGTGGGAAAGGCCTCATAATGGGATTCTGCACTGTCTGTCTCTCCCTTCCCCCACGTCTCTGTGTGTATGTTTGACATATTATATTATGTTGGCCTTAGATATGCTTGAGTACTTCTATCCAATGTGTGTCTGTGTGAATTTTCAATGGTGTACAATTTGGTGTGTGTGTGGACAGAAATTTGTGAATAACCGATATCTGTAGTCCACTGTGTTGTCAGACATGGGCTTCATTTCTATAAGTGTTGGAGCATGCCCAGTATGACCATCTATACTGAGTGTGGGCATCTATTCCAGGGAGGGTTGGACTCCAGTTCATGATTTTGTGTGCTACAGCTACACCTAGCAACCTGTTTCTGCAGGATATCAGTAGATAGGTTACCAATAAGGAGACAAAATGTGCGTAGTATAAGGGGGATACTGTAGCTGTCTGTGCTGCTTGTGTAACATGGTTAGTTGTAGCATAGATTTTTCTGACATATATGCTGTTTTGCACTATGATGTATCATGTCATCAACTACTGACAGTTATCATTCTTTGCTCACAGTTATTTACCAGGGAAATACAAGATTAATGAAGCTGAGACCAATATTCTGAGGCATATAGACAACACATTCTGGCACACTCCTGCCATTGTGGAGGGGCAGCTACAAACAATAGGCTGCTGGTTCTGTGTAAATGGTCCAGCACCATGTTAGTATGCTGGTTGGGGATCTACTTCTTGTGCTTTTCTCAACTTCATGGAATGGCCATATCCTGCTGGGGCCACACCTCTCAGCTGTACAGATACATCCAGGTTATCCAGAGGCAGGACTCATATATCTGGTCAGTTTACCTCCACATTGTGGTTTACAAGCAGTTTTTTGGCTATTCATTCATGGATTTGCAGTCAGGGGGTAGTATGGGTGGACATTAGAGTTTCAGACTTCACACAATCCATGACATCCATGCTTCTACACCCGCCCCCCCCCTTATTCTCTCCTCTTCCTAACATTATGTAATCAATATGTCAGAGGTATCCCTATAGTTGGGCCTTTATCCCAGTAGTATTTATGATCTGGTCCACAGTCCTTGCAGTAGGATATGGGGAGGCATGCTACTGGCATTTGTCAACATGGCCTTGCATTTGTTTACTGTTAACTATGTTAGGTTGTTAGTTGGGACCCCCTGACATTAAGTGCATTGGCACTATAGGTGAGGCATGGGCCTTTGCCAGGGGACTGTAGGCCATCTGAGAGTGCTTCAAGCCATCTGTAGCAGGCCAGTGCATTCTGTCAGTCATATGTTCCCAGGCTGCAAGCCAGTGGATTACCCTGTGGTGACAGTGGTGAGTGGTTGAGGTGTTCCTGTCAATCCTTCCTGTTCATATCGATCCACTGGTCTGGATGTGGTCTGGTTGCTGCTTACAGTTAGGGACACACCTGCATTGGACACCTATTCAGCATGCAGCATCATGTATGTATTCCCATACAGAGATGGGTTTTGATGTACTCATTCCGTACAGTAAGGATATGACCTGTGATAATCCTGTAGCTGATGGTGGGGTGAGCTGGGTGCATGTGTGATATGGAAGCTACTTGCACCTGACTCACAAATATATCTGTGGCATTTCCCTTATGTTGGTTTGTGTGTGGACATGGGCAGCCTGTCATCACTTTATAACTGTGCCCTTTTGTGGTCTGCCAGTGATTGGCCAGACTACCAGTATTCCATACTAGAGGGACAACTAATCTGATGCTAACCTATATGCATAATTCCAAACTTGTGTGCAGTTGACAGTTATTTTATGTGTAGGTTACTTCCACCTGTGTACTGTTTCTATGTATGGGCCCCATTCATGGCATGTCCAGCTTTCTGACAGTGACAGATATTGACATCTGGGCAGTGAGTATATACAACTGCTGACATGGGTGTAGCTGAGAGGCAGTGTGGTTGGCACTGCAGTTGTTGGAACATGGCCCTGTCATCCACTGTACTGTACCTAGGTCACTGAGACACAGCAATTCAGACCCATATGCTGACCACTTCCAGGCAATATTAAATACATAACAAACTTACCACACTGACCCCTGCATATTGCACACATGCAACAATGTTGATTGGGACAGCTCTGGCAATCTGTGTCCCAGTGATATTACTCCTCAAACTTACATGTTACAGCATCTCTACATGGGATTGTGGGGGTGGGTGCACACCTGAAGACTTTAAACATTTGCAATGACTGTACTGATATTTCAGTTACTCTGTTGGCTTCCATTTCATATTGTATTGTTACCTATCATAGGAGGCATATCAGTAGAGTACACATGTTAGATCTTAATGGCATATATTCAGTTTTAGACTTCTTACCCTTCAGAAGTAAAATGCAACTGCCAGACCTGTTGTAGTATATCTGTGTAGGTCTGGTGGGGGGCTGTTCACCATTGCCATCATTTTGGGGCCTTAGCCTGACCTTTCTTTATGGTCATCTACACCTGCCCTGCTGGGTGAGGCTGGTGGTGGGTATGTGACCCTCACTGACATCCAGGTGTGTGACCTATTGACACCCACAGTTATCTGGGCCATCACATGTACTGTAGTGGGAGTTGTCACATTGTGTAGTGCTGCCTAGTATTTTGACATCAGTATTTGTTATGAATTTCCTGCTATCCCATATAGCTGTCAGATGTCTGCTGCTATCCCATTCAGTCACCCAATTCCCTCTCATGCTTGCATCCATATCATACATACAAGTATGAGAACATACTACTTCATTCAGTAATTGATAGGAAGGGTGACTTACTTTTTTGCTGGGCCAGTACTGATGACTGTGCTGGAGGGCTGACTATGTCAGATGCACATAGTAGACTCCCTATACATTGTAAAGCACAGGTAGTGTTATGTTTGGCATCCCTTTTACTGTTTGTGCGAGTTGGAGAGCAGTATCAGTCTCTGGTTCCCTACAGTGTCAGTGTGTGTGCTATACATTGCCTCTTTGACAAGGCATGTGCATACTGGGCATGCCTCCTTCTGCCTACAGAGGCAGGCTCGGGATGTTCCTTCTCTAAGTCTCTCTGTACCTGTGCTGGCTTTGGCAATGGTGGGGGGCTGCCCCATATTTTCCTGCTGCAGCTGTTTCTGCAGGATCATATTGTGTAGCATAGCACATCTGATGAACATTTGAATACATTTAGCTGGAGAGTAATGCAAGGCTCCTTCGGATATGTAAAGGCAAGAGAACCATGACTTGAGTATCCCAAACACACAGTCTACAATGATCCTAGTTTGTGCATGTGCCTCATTATGGTGTTCTTGTTTGAGTATGTCTGCATTTCTGATGGGTGTCATCAGCCACAGCTCCCGTGCATAGCCAGCATCCCCCACTAGATGGCCATATGGGATGTCCCTCCTGGCAAATGCCTGATATAGCAGTGATCAATGCCAGATGTGGGAGTCATGATAGCTTCCAGTACTACCAGCACACACATTCATAATAAAGCCCTGGGCATTGCACATGACTTGGCAGTTGATGGAGGGGAAGCCATTGCGGTTTATGTAGACCCTACCCCACTAACCAGGTGGTGCTTTGATGTGGATGTGCATGCAGTCTATAGCACCAACTACCTCAGGGTATTCTGATATACGGTGGAAGACATGCATACTTCTGGTAATTGCCTCATAGGTGTTGAGGAAATATATATGCTCATTGACATGTGGTGTCATGGCATCCAGGAACTGGTGGAGTACCCTGGATGCTGATGCCTGTGAGAGCCCCATGATATCCCCAGTTGGTCTTTGGAAGGTACATGTGGCTAGTATTCTTAAGCTTACACATAACCTTTGTATCCACTGGGATGGGTTCCTTTCTATTAGTTCTGTGTGTGAGGTGTGGCTGGCACAGCTCAACAATTTGCTGTAGAATGTCCCTGTCCACCCTATAGTGCTCCACTGTCTCCAACTCATGTAGGCCCTGGTAGGTTACCCTGGGTCTGTACACTCTTCAACTCCTCCTCACTGTGGGTCGGTTGTCAGTATTCTCTTTCTCACCACCCTTAGTCTGTAGCACATATTGATGGAGTAAAGCAGCTGCAGCCTCTAACATTTTTAGTTAGTTTTGCCAGTTAAAAATCCCCAGCCTGTGTACGCCGGTAGTGTAGAGTTTGTGGGAAAAAAACAGTCTGTAGGGTGTTTGCATAGTTTATAGTTGCATGCTGGGCTGCTGCATGTGTAATTGGCTGATTCAGATACATTCCACCAGCCAGCTATGGTAGTTCTCTTTGATTGCCTTCCTACTGCTAAACCTGCTATAATTTAAAATGTATTATTATTACTCCTTTTAGACTAATTCTACATTCTACTGTAGTCGTGTATGTTTCTATAAATTGTTAACTGTTGTAGTTCAAAAATGTATCATTATTACTACTTTTAAGACTAATACTGACTGTACTGTAATCCTTTATGTTTCTATATATTGTTAACTTTGTCACTGTTCATGCTTGGAGCTTTTCTCCCCGGGCCTCTACTGAAAATGGACATATATCCAGCTAGACTAGCCCGGTTAACAAATGCAAAATAAAAAAAATAATAATAATACAGGAGAGTATACAGAGGAAGAGGCTGGTGAAGAAGAAGTGGGATTGTTAAAGAGATGAAGAAAGTAGACAGGAGTATAAGGAGATGAGGTGCATGGCAAAGAGAGAGGTGGCAAAGGCTAAGGATAAGGCATATGGAGAGTTGCATGAGAGACTGGACACTAAATAGGGAGAAAAGGACCTGTACCAATTGACTAGACAGAGGGACAGAGCTGGGAAAGATGTACAGCAGGTAAGGGTGATAAAGGATAGTGAGGGAAACGTACTCACATGTGAGGAGAGTGTGTTCAGTAGATGGAAAGAGTACTTTGAAGGGCTGATGAATGAAGAGAATGAGAGAGAGAGAAGGTTGGATGATGTGGGGATAGTGAATCAGGAAGTGAAACAGATTAGCAAGGAGGAAGTAAGGACAGCTATGAAGAGGATGAAGAATGGAAAGGCTGTTGGCCCAGATGACATACCAGTGGAAGCATGGAGGTGCTTAGGAGAAATGGCAGTGGAAATTTTAACCAGAATGTTTAATGAAATTTTGGAAAGGCAGAGGATGCCTGAGGAGTGGAGAAAAAGTGTTTTGGTACCTATCATTAAGAATAAGGGTGATGTGCAGAGCTGCAGTAACTACAGAGGGATAAAATTGATCTGTCACAGCTTAAAGTTATGGGAAAGAGTAGTGCAAGCTAGGTTAAGAAGAGAGGTGATGATTAGTGATCAGCAGCACGGTTTCATGCCAGGAAAGAGCACTACAGATGCAATGATTGCTCTGAAAGTGTTGTTGGAGAAATACAGAGAAGGTCCAAAGGAGTTGCATTGTGTTTTTGTGGACTTAGAGAAAGCATATGACAGGGTGCCTAGAGAGGAGTTGTGGTATTGTATGAGGAAGTCAGGAGTGTCAAAGAAGTATGGAAGAGTGGTACAGGATATGTACAAGTGTAGTGTGACATTGGTTAGGACTTCAGTGGGAGTGACAGATATGTTTCACCACAGCCATGTCCATCCTTTTCGTGAAATCCACAATCATCTGACCTTCTGCATTCCTCTCCTTAACACCATACCTACCCAACACTTCCTCATCCCCTCTGTTCACTTCACCAACATGCCCATTGATGTCCGCTCCAATCACTAGTCTCCCACCCTTGGGTACACTTACCACCACTTCATCCAACTCACTCCAAAATATTTCTTTCTCATCCATCACACACCCAACTTGTGGAGCATATGCACTAACAACATTCATCATTACACCATCAATTTCAAGCTTCATAAACATCACTCTATCAGACATTGTCTTCCCCTCCAAAACACTCTTGGCACACTGTTCCTTTAGGATAACCCCTACCCCATTTCTCCTGCTATCCACACCATGATAGAACAATTTGAACCCACCTCCTATACACCTGGCCTTACTTCCTTTCCATCTAGTCTCTTGCACACACAATATATCAACCTTCCTTCTCTCCATCATATCAGCTAGCTCTCTCCCTATACCAGTCATACTGCCAACATTCAAAGTTCCTACCCTCACTACTACACTCCTAACCTTCCTCCTCTCTTCCTGCCTTTGGGCATGCCTTCTCCCTCATCTTCTCCTTTGGCTAACAGTAGCCTAATTTCTGTCAGCACCCTGTTAGCTAACAGTACTGGTGGTAGTCATTGTTAACCTGGGCCTCGACTGATCTGGTATGGAAATATGAAATGTTCTCTGCATAAGTCATTTGGCAAAGATTTTATACTGGATGCCCTTCCTGATGCAACCCTCCCCATTTATCCGGGTTTGGGACCTGCACAAAGAAATGCACTGGCTTGTGCATCCCTACAGTAGACCCATATATATATATATATATATATATATATATATATATATATATATATATATATATATATATATATATTTATATGCATATGTATATAAGGTTTGCAATCAAAAAATGGAATGGCACTTACATGCATCGGGAATGGATGAATACGTCTTTTCCAGTTTCCATACTGCTGTCTTGCAAATGTTCGAATATACATTATCGAGTGGCAGTATACATTTGTTAATGTGCATTGAGCACTCTGATAACAGATTGCACTATGGTAGCAATCAGGAACTTTACCCTTTTCCTTACTGTAATGTCATCTCAGAGTCGGAAAATATACTTTGCAGGTGGTGGTGGGGGTGCAGGGATGCTTGACTCCTGCAAAACTGTAAACACTTGTGCTGTAGATGTACAATTTGTACGGCAGCTTTAGCACAACTGCCTGAAGATCTGATGTCACCACCTGACATTCTGAATTTGGCCAAATGATGTCACTGAGATGATGTTCAACATTCCGTATGAGTGACATTGCCAAATTCGGAAGTAAATGGATTTTTTTTTTATTTTTCAACTTTTTGATAGTAAACCTATACAAATGCTTAGGGATTCAGCAAGAACCCCACCTCTGGCAGTAAGAGCTTTGAACAAAAGGGACTGTTTCAGTGATGTGGGAAAATGTTAGAGACATGTTATCCAGAGTGAGGAAAGACCTCATTTTCAGCTAACTTGCATGTGTTTGAATTGTCCTTAAATAGCGTGAGTGCAAATTGGCACTTTTCCATAAGCAGAACATGCATCATGTTTGAAGAGACAACTTCCTCTCATTCACCCTCTGCACACTCACATGTATACATATGCGCACACACACACACACACACACACACACACACACACACACACACACACACACACACACACACACACACACACACACACACACACACACACACACATACACACACCAACATAACTCTTACTTTCTGAGTTTACAGAACATCCTCAATATAACTTTTTATTTTTGTTCCCACTGTCATAAATCATGGATCCTTATGGTTAGCAATAATGCCAGATATTAGAGTTTCAGTCTTCTTAATGTTGGTAAAGTGCATTATTATGCTAGAGCCATTGCTCTATTAATGTATGTAGTGAATCCGGTTGTGTCGTCTAGTGTTCCAATTTTGTCCCAAAGCCTCCTTCCACCCAGACACACCTCTCTTTCTCCCAAGTGTCACTGATTTTACAGACCACACTTACTGTTGACTGTTATATGTTCCCTGTCCCTTATAACTCATCGGCATTTGCAATTAGTGAGTAATGCCAGGCAGTAGAGTGTCGTGCTTATTATTATGTAAAAGATATCATCATACACTAGCACCTCAGTGACCATAGAGGGTTAATGCTCCTGTTTGTGTCAAGCTGCAGAGTTTGATACTTCCCCCTTTTTCTTTATTTTTTTTTTCAATGACTTTGGTAATACCCAAGGACCATCCTTGATGCCTAATGATGATGCAGAAAGATTAATCTCTATTAAAACTATGTGAGAGTGCAGATCTTGCAGGTTTTGAATATTTATAAATGTCTTTAAGGCACAATAGAAACAGAAATAGTTATTAGTGGTATCTTTTGTTCCTCCTGCTCTGCAACTCTTATGCTGAAAAATGTTCTATCTTTTTAAGTGCCTTTAAGGCATGATAGAAATAGTTATCCATGGTGTCTAGTTTTCCAACTGTCCTGTGTATTTCATACAGCAAAATGTTGCACTATCTTTTTAAGTGCCCTTAAGGTATGATATGAAGGGTATCCTTGATGTCTAGTATTCCCTATCCCCAGTGTTGCTGGATTTGTAAAATTCTCTAGGATAGTGCAGAAGTGTGACAGCCCCCCTTCACACACACGCATATTCATGCATTCATGTATACAGGTACACACAGACTTTCACTGTCTTACAACCCTCACACCTTTTTGTATTTATAATCACTATCACCAATTCACATATATACAGACATAGACATACACACACTCATCTTGCCTATTCCCTAAATAACCCCTACTATGACCACTCAGGTAGACACACACACACACACACACACACACACACACACACACACACACACACACACACACACACACACACACACACATGCGTGTGCATGCACACACACACACACACACACACACACACACACACACACACATACATTCACAAACAACTCTACCTCTATATTAAAGTCCATGACACTTTCCCATAACATGATCAGGTGAAAAGAAGCTTTTGGCCATGTTCATTGACATATGTCCAGACATTTTCTGGGAAGATCACATGCCATAGGCTGGTGAGTAAGGCCACAGTGATGCTGCACCTCTTCATGGTACAGGACTGTGTAGGGCTATCTCTAAACTGAAACTGGTTACCCATAGGTGGGTAGCGGTTTACTCCTTTTCGTAACCTTTTTAAATTTGGCCTATGGCCTTCATTATATAGTTGACAAGTCAAAGTTTTTTTTTTGAGAAAGTCAGCATGCCAGTTTGCAAAGTTTCATTGCATTCAGTTTCTATATGAAATAGATATATGAGATGCCTTCAAATTGTGGAATTTCACTGCATAGCTAGACAGTAAAGTGCCCTAGTGATTAAAATCACCAATTCATGTCTCTAAGGTATGCTTTTCATGCCTGACCTCCATTCAAGATCTTTATAATGTTTTGCATGCTCCCTTAATAGCACTCTGATCTTCTTTTACCACTCAAAACATGTTGATTGAATCTTTACTCTGATCTGTCAGTGCAAGCTATATTTACTCATAAGTTTATAGGTTCATAGGTTGGTACTAGGCTATCAGCCCAAGGGCCTACATAAGCCTAGCCAGCAAGATTCCATAGCTTACGCCACCCAAGAAAATTATTTTCCTGTGCCACTGTCGAGCAGAGAAACAGAAGTGATCCCCAGGGTGTATTTCTTATTTCCCATCCACTCATCAAGATTTTTCTTGAAGAGTGCTGATGAAGAACTTTGCTTGACATAGATGGGTAGCTTGTTCCAGAGTATAGGAAGTCTCAGGGACAGGAATCTATCCCACCAGCATGTCCTGTTTATTGTGGTGACAAGGTTTAGGTCCTTAGACCGTGTAACTCGGAGGGATTAGGATTTCTTTAGGTGTAGCATGCCCAACAGCTGTGGGTTTGACATAGCTTTATATGTTAGGCAGAGATCACCTTGGAGTAGAAGATATGCTATGGAGTAAAGCTGGAGTTTTCTGAGGCGGTCAGTGTAGGGCATTTGTTTGAG
This sequence comes from Protopterus annectens, assembly GCF_019279795.1. Classification (NCBI taxonomy): domain Eukaryota; kingdom Metazoa; phylum Chordata; order Ceratodontiformes; family Protopteridae; genus Protopterus; species Protopterus annectens. The sequence goes on along the minus strand of NC_056735.1, from coordinate 1,598,647,345 downwards.
GCTAGTAATCCTCTATGTGAAGTACTTCTGTGGCCTTTCCAGCTGCTGCAGATGTCTTGTGAGGTACATTCCAAAAGGGGCGTTGTACTCTATAATGGGTCTATTGAGTGACGAGTAGAAGGGAACAATGACCTCTTTTTTCCTGGATGAGAACCCTTTTATGATGAGGTGTGGCATGTAGAAGGACTTCCTGACTTCTATGGAGATGTGACTATCAAAGGAGAGACTACTGTCCACCTGGGTCCCAAGGTCTCTTATCATGCATTTGGCGTTAAGTAGATTGCTGCCTATGTGGTAGTTCATGGGTACTGAGTTTTTACCAAAGTGGATGACACCGCACTTTTTGGCATTGAGCTTGAGGCCATGGCTCTGACACTAGGCATCTGTCTTAGTGAGGCCCTTCTGTAGGATGTCCACATCATTTTGGGACTTGACTATGACTCCTAGTTTGCAGTCATCTGTGAACATCATTAGGCAGAGACCTTCTGTGTTAGCCTGTACTTCAGAGAAGTAGATACCAAACAGGAGAGGTCCCAGGATGGAACCCTGTGGTACTCCACTTGTCACTGCTTTGAGGTCAGATTTGGAGTCTGCAACTTTCACAGTGTGGGTTCTGTCAGTAAGCCAGTTGGCAACCCATCTTGTGACGTAGGGATTTATACCTAGTTTAGTGAGTTTAGCTATAATTCCAGAATGGAGGTTGGTGTCAAAAGCCTTGGAGAGGTCAAGATAGCCTGTGTGAACCGCCTTACCATCATCCACAGCTTTGGTGACTGCCTCAAAGAAGTCGATCAGGTTCAAGAGGCATGATCTGCCTTTCACAAACCCAAACTGGGTGAGATCCAGAGTTTGGAGGTTACCAATGTCTTTGTTTATGAGTTCCATGATAATACGTTCCATGGCCTTGCAGACCAGGCTCGTCAGGCTAATAGGTCGATAGTTCCGGGATCAGTGGTGGCTCCCCCTTTGTGGAGTGGGATAACTGTTGCTGTGCACCATTCAGTAGGCACAAAGCCTGATGCAAGGCTATTATTGAACAAGGTGCTTATGTGGGGAGCCAGTTCTTTCTGAAGTTCATGTAAAACGTAGCCTGGGATGTTGTCCGGTCCCATGGATGCTGTGTTTTTGGCTTTAGAGAGTGCAGCTTTTACCTGCTTAATTGTGATTACAGGTACTCTGCATTCTTCCTGTATAGATATGGGCCTTTTAGGGGGTGAGAGGGGGGTAAAGTTAGCACTGTACCTATCTGCCAGGATGTTAGCAATATCAGTTGGTTCTGTAATTTTCATGCCTTTGTGCTGTAACTCAGAGCAGATCTGGGTGTTGCCATCTTGATTCTTGATTCTTGACTCCTGGCTTCCATAGTTATCACATAAACAAATGTTAAAAATGAATGTAAATAACATGGTCATATTAAAATATGACTATGTCAGAAAAAAGACATATATTTCTCTAAAAAGAATAAAGATTTCTGCCACTGAAAATTTGAAAATTTGCCACTTACAAAATTGTCTGTATTGAGAGGGGCAAAATGTCTCAGTCATTTTTAATATAGACTTGTCATTATTTCCTTAAGGGTAAATTAAAATATTATGTGCAGTATGTACCTGACAATTCAATAATAATTTCTTGAAACCTTCACTAAGATTTGTTAAACATTTATTACCAGGAAAGTCTGACTAGGGCATAGCCTATTGTCAGCAGACACCCAGTGAGAAACACTCCAGATGCATGACTTTGAATGTGGGAGGAAACTTGTATGAATGCAGACTCCACATAGTAGGCACCCCAGCTGAGAACTGAACCAGAGAACCTCTTGGTGTGAGGTGACTATATTAACCTCTGCACCACTCATGGATATGTTTAAGATGTTGCCTTCTAAACATAAATTTAGAAGCATAAGCTTGCATGGTCATATCAGGGTGGAAAAGTGTAATGCCACATAAAAAAGTTGTTGCTCTGATGGTGGTTATAAGAATTTTATTCAGAGACAGACAAGTGATATACTTCCAAAGCACGAAATCATTACAATTCCTTGCATTCTCAATTTACATGGAGATACCAAACAGCACTCGTAAACATTTTGGAATGTTTCCCCCATATTGTTTAATGTAGTAGTTTCACATCTTACACCTACTTATTTGTAAGCAACACCTCTGAGGAAGCAGTTTCATGGTAAAGGTCAACAAACTTGGTTTCATCATAGTGAGGACAGACTGCATCAATGTGAATGATTCCACCAAAATATATTTGTATTGATCTGGAACTGTATTGTATATAAAACCCATAAATATTTCTCAAAGGAGCTGACCTTTACAGTCACAATCAAAGTGTTACAGCCAAAACTCTCTGTACCAGTCTGGGTGAAATGGTGTACCCAACTTCAAAATCAAGATACTTTGCTCAAGGGGAACATCAGTTGAATAATGCAATAAGATTATCTATGGATGTACAGTTGATCTTAGGAAATAAATTAGATTACTGATTCCTGTAATGACAGGGCATAATGATCCCAATTCAGCCGTGAGCTGCATGTGGTTTATTAAGGGCGGAAAATACATCTTAAGCAGATTATTCATTTGATAGTGTGACTGATATGTTGCCTCCTATATGTTGAGATACGAAACAGGGTCACACTAGCATGTCAGTAAGATAGTTTGGTTTTGACAAAGGGTGGGAATAAGAATTCTCTTTCAGTTTAATTTCTCCAAGTCTTTTGGATTTGTAAAAGACATGATGGGAATTAACCCCATTCCTAAGTCAAAGTATGATTAAACTTCACATTTCTGTCCCAGACTGATATTTTCTTGGTGCTACAGTTTTCCTGCTTTAAAGGTTGCTTTTGCACATTTATGAAGACCAAATAGCATTCTTATATCACCTGAGAATATCACCTGAGAATGTTTAACCACTAGTAATTGTGCTTTCAGTTGCTCATCTGATGAATTACACAGTTTTAAATCGTCCATGAAGAAAAAAAAACGAGAAGTCTTTATAATTTGCTGTTTTCTGGGAGTCAAATTGTAGCCATGACCTAATCTGTTAAGTAGACAGCTTAATGGGTTAACAGCAAGATAAAAGCATGGCAGTGACAAAGCGCCATCCTTTAATATCCCTCTTTGAATTTGTATCCCAGGAATAATAATTAGTCCTTTATCATGGCTTAACTGCAAAGTGATTTGCCACTGTTTCATGGTCGCTGCAATGTAATTGATCAGTGTAGGGTATAGCTTATACATTTGTAAGCACTCATTTATCCATGAACGTAGGATGCTGTAAATGCTTTTTTGTAGTCTATCCATGCCATTCTTAGATTCTTACCCTTTTAACAGTTTTCTGTTATGACTTTATTTAACAACAAATGATTGTCTGTTCCACATGACTTTCTTTTGTTACCCCTTTGTTCTATTGCCATGATTGAGTTTTCTTCTAAATAACTATAAACTCTGTCAGCATTAATTCCAGTGTATAGTTTATAAATCATCGGAAGGCAAGTTACTGGTCTATAGTTTTTTACATTGCTTACAGATTTGCTATTCAAGCGGTGGATATACATTGTTTTTACTCATGGCTAAATCTTCATGTAAAGATGTCAGTACTTTTAGCCAAATGTTAGGTATTGCATCTGGGCAGAGCAGTTTGGTAGTGGTGCAGCCACATGATGGGTTTATCTATAGGAAGTGTTGCTATGAGGGAAATGGGGCAGCCTGACACCTTATCACAGGGACTATGGTTATGTTGATGAGTGAATGGGGTACATAGCACATTTAGGTAAGTATTTTATAATTTTTCTTATCTTTTATTTCTAGAATGTATCTTCTTTTAATGAAAGACAGCTTTAAAAATAAAAATAAATAAATAAAATTTAAACAGAAGCACAGAACGTAGCATGTTTACTTGGTGCAAAAGACTGGGGTTTTATTCATACCAGATACCTAGGTTGATTTAAATAAATCTTTCCCTAGGTCTCCTCTGGAAAGAGATTTTTCCTAGGCAGAAAAACACAGATAATGAGAGGATATGCACATGTATGGTTTGGGACATAGGTGTGTGTGTGTGTGTGTGTGTGTGTGTGTGTGTGTGTGTGTGTGTGTGTGTGTGTGTGTGTATGTGTGTGTGTGTGTGTGTGTGTGCGCGCGTGTGTGTGCTTATATTTTCATTTAATCTAGTTAGTGTTTGTTTCATTCCAACAGAGAATTGCAACTGTGTAAGTATGGTGCTTGCCAGTGGTTTCCTGTTATATTACAATTGTTGATTCATTGCATTTGGGGAGGGCAGTTTAAGGGGATTTTTTAAGCATAGGCAATAATAAAGGTCTCTTGGGAAGGGGGGTGCTGAGAGAGTAATATACACAGTAATTTATGTTGTCGGTTTGCTTTTCAGATGACCGAGGTGAGAATGTTAAAAGAGCAATTGGAACAAATTGTGGCTCAGCCTGAAGAGTTATTCAAGGCAGTGGAGGCACCAGTACAGATAACAAGTCACAGGAAGCATAAGGAGGTGGAGCAGCAGAATGCCCATTCTGGTGGAAACCAAGGCAGGAAGTTGGTGGGAGCAACAAGAAAACAGCCCCAGCCATCTGCAGATAATGGAGTGATTGTGGAATCTGAATTAGTGTGGACAGGGTAGGTGAATTGCTGCAAGGTTCTAAGTGAATTAGACTGTAGTAGGTCACAAGAGCTGCACAGAGTTGAGGAAGAGGCAGGGCATAAGGAGGTAGATGAGAGCTGTAGGCACTGATGAGGGAGTAAATACTTTGGACCTATTTGTCACAGAGGTAGGGCAACATGTAGGTCAAGTTACAGAGGTGAATGGATTCCAGTTAGGGGCACATCCAGGAGAGTGGTTGGTTACCCAATCTTTTTGGCAGGGGTATCAGGGGACTTTATTACTCCTTACATATTACCATGGCAGTTAAGAAGAATATTTTTTAAAGAGAATATTCTGATGTGTTTTATGTGATTGGTATGGATGGACTATAGAGACTGGTTGAGGCAGATCCCCCCAGGAGCTGGGACAATTGGACCATGCATTTTGTGTACTATATAGGGAGGGGTTTTGGAGAAGGACACATCACAGGCCCTGCCACTGTTGGTGTATTTACTTTCTATCCTTGAGGCGTAACAATTTTGAGCTGGTAATACCTGATTCTGGTATGATCAGCAATTTCATAAGTAGAAGGCTGTTCATAAGACTCTGTGGTGGAAGGTAAGGTGTGTTGACATTTGGTTGGCAACTATGCTGTATACTGTAAGTGGTCCAGGAAGATTCAGGACAGAGTCAGGTGAAAGAGCAAGGACTTGCTGTGGCTTTAATTGGAGTAGGTCTTCATGGCCATTATGTCATTTTCCTCACATCCGTTCAACCTGGAGAACTCATGTGGCAGACATATGCCTGTATAAGGATGAGGCATACCTCTCAACTGTCCAGATTTTCAAAAAATGTCCAGATTTTTGTTTCAGAAATTTGGTCTGTTCCTCATATAATATGTGTTTTTTTGCCAAATGATGTAGTGTGCCAGAATTTGCAGTCAGTCAAATGGAAAGAAGACATTATGCAGAGATTAACAGATAAAGAAGTGAAATCAGAGAGAGTTTTGGGCACATTTAAGGATCTGCCCCTTCAAGGCTTTCAGGCCTCCCCTTTTGGGTTTAGTGCCCAAGAAGAAGACTGCCAACTTCAGGCTGATTCATCATTTATCATTTTCTGAAGGTGATCAGTAAATGCTTACAATTCCAGAGCTGATGCCCAAGTCTAATATGCTTTGAAGGATGAGGCACTAGGAATTATTAAAGAGTTTGAGGATCTGTGGCCTGTGATGCTTGAATTGATGCTGTTTTTAGGCTGTTGCCAATTAGGTATGTCAACTGGCCTTTGCTGAGGATGTTTTTGAATGGAAAATTTTACATTGATATGGCCATTCCCATGGGCTGTGCCATTGTGAGTTCTAAATTTGAAAAGTTAATTTCTACATTACAGCAGATTTGGCAACAGAGGTTGATCAATCAAAGGACAGTTGATTACCTAATTTTTTTATTGGTAGATTTATTGATAGGTGAGGTACAAGATGTAGCACTTGCAGGTTTGTTGGCATTTGCAGCTATGTGCACTGAAATGGGTGTGCTGTTAGCATTGAGCAAGATAGAGGGTCAAAGTAAAGTGCTGAAGTTCTTAGGATTGAAAATAGATGTGACCCAGGGCTTGTTTTTATTTGCCTCTGGACAAGCTGATGAAGCTGAAGGGTATGATTCAGCAAATAAAGGACAAAGAGATCAGAATTAAGGAGGTGATAACATTGCTCAGTTTGTTGAATTTTGCCTGTTGGGCAATTGGGCCAGGTAGAACTTTCTGCAGGTAAGTTGTCAACTTGTTGTGAACAAACATAGGGTAAGAGTCAACAAAGTGGTTAAAGAGGATTTGCATTTACGGTCAGTTTTTCTAGCTAGCCTTAACGGTGGGTCTTTCTGGCAGAAACAGTGGGTAATGCATGATGAATCATGATTGTTTATGGATGGGGCTGGGACATATGGTATGGGGATTTATTCTGTTGATGAAGGTTTTTAGGACCAGGCAGGGAAGTGATACAGTCTCTCTGGCATGGGTTAGTCTTAATCCCTCCCTCTCAATCCTGCTTTTAAATAATGTTTTATTTTAATGTGTGGGCAGAGTAAGATGGGTTCAGGTTGATCACCTCTTGTGTTCCCCCTTTTTACCTGTTGTAGTGGAATTAGTTATATCAGTTTGTGAGATGAGCAGTGGTACATGGTCTCATATGTTAGGTGTGGTCAGAGTGAACAGAGGACTGCAAAACTGCTTATATTCATGGACAAATTATGGTTAGCAGTTCTAATGCTGCCTACAAAATGGTAATTGATATGGTTGTGATTTTCTTGCTGTTTTCCATGTTAATTATTCATATTTCAGTTATATACTATGCCTGCAATGTTTTATGTTAATAAATGGGTTGCAATGCCATACTCAGTGTGTTTTATGTCTAGAGATCTGCATGGAAAAAGGGTTTGCACTGAATTTAGTGCAGTAAGTTTGTTGTTGGAACTACTAGTAAAGTTGTCAAGTAAAATATGAGAATCCAAAGAGCTGTAAGGTATGTCCTCAACATTTTGTCAACAATGTTAGAAAAAAGGCAGCAAAAAGTTATTTTTCATGAACAACTAAGGAAAACATTTTTTTGATTTCCAGCAGAAGGAAAACCGCTTGTAGCTATCTCATAGTCATACCATCATGCATTGCTCTTGTCATAAACTGCTTTTATTAGTTAAGCACTTCTGTCATGTCTATGCAGATTACTTAAACAGAACTAAATGATGCATTAAAATCACAAACATTAAATAGATCCCAAATCAGATGATCAATCATAGGTTCCCTATTGAAATGTCGGCACTTGAAATGCAAAGTTCCAGCAAGCCAAAAAAAAAAAAAAAACAAAAAACACAGGAAAAGAGTAACTTTCAAAAATTGTACTTCTCCTTTAAACTTATGCAGCAGGGGGGGCTGTCACCTGCACCCCTGCTGAATTTATATATACCAAATGGGGATCACCATGCCTCACAGAAAAGGTAATATGCCAAGAAATGGCATTGAGCTTAGTATATATAAGTACATTCTTTTGGCCATTCAGTCTCCATATTTCAGGACTCTAGTAGGTCCCAATATTTCAAATGATTACCCAATCACATGACATAAAACACCTGACATGCAACTCTAAAACATAAAATCATTAAGTAAAATTAACTAACAAAAATCCAATAACAAAAAGGACGCAATGTTTATAAGTATTTACAACTTTAATAATCTTGATTCAAAGCCAGTTAAAATGGAAACAAATTTCATTTCTATTTTAAGTATTTTAATGTTTTAAAAATGGGTGCATGTGGCTTCATATCAGCTATCATATCAGTAAGCACACATGGAATATATAAGCTTTTAGCATAGGTTCCGAATTAAACAATATTATGTGGATTCCAGACTGGAAATCACTTCTGTGGCAAGAAGATTACTTATGAAGAAAAATGCAGTCTGGAAATGAATATAACCCCTGTGTAATTAATTCTTACTTCAGTGATGCAGTGTTATATGTTATTAATGTAGATCAAATAGAAAGCCAGCAGTTGTATGTACAGCAGAACTTCACTGAGACTAAATGTTCTTTTGATAGAGTATGGCTAGGAATAACTTACATCAGCAATGCTACATTGATGAACAGTGTGTGTGTCTGTGTGTGTGTGTGTGTGTGTGTGTGTGTGTGTGTGTGTGTGTGTGTGTGTGTGTGCACTTGTGCACATTTTGTGAGGTCACATGATAAATAATTGTAGACGAAATTATTTGACATCTAAATTGCATATTGGCCATCTCCAGATGGGTTTATGTAAATATACAGAATGAAATACTGAACAAAACCAATAGTAAGTGCTAAAAACTAGTGTGATTGTTTCACAGAAAATGTAGGTAATACCATCTCCAATGTTATTTTTAAGTCCAGAAATAGCACTGAGTGACAGCTCCTCTATATATTTCCCCTACTCAGCTTGTCATGTACTTCAACATTAAGGATTTATATTTCTGCAATCAAGGCAAGCAGACTGTCAGAATGTATTTGTTCTTGTGTCACTGTTTTTTTTCTAAATATCACAGTACTTGCCTCTCAGAGGATTTGCTATAATCTGTTTACTCAGTGCTGACAAAAGCACTGAAAATTAAAATGCATTGAGTTTGCAATTACATTCTGTATCAGATGTTTTGCCTTGACTGACTTAAATATTTTTGCACTACAATAAAATTAAATCAGATAGTTTCAGACAGTGTGAAAGACCTTTAATGAAGCTGCATATTGTATTCATGTAATACCTAATAGATTTTAGAGATCATTAATTCATTCAATTTCTCAAAATACCACCACCTCTTTCTAACTGTATAGATTGTTTGCTTTAAAAAGTGTTAAAATGCATTAATGCAAACACTGTTTATCATCACATCGTTGTAATTATTTATTCTTCCTTCCCTGAGCTGACCATCAGCTTTTACCAGCTTCTCTCCTTGTATACCTGGTCTAATTGACCTGTCTTAGCCACTCCTTGGGTCAAACTGACCAATGTCCAAGGCCAGTGAATAGATAAAAGGACAGTAGTGCAACATCATACTGTATATTGTGGCCTAACTCCTGAAACCTTGCAACAATCTTGTCAGTTCGTTGATTGCTGTCCCCTGGAGGTGCATGCATGGTTCTTCTCATCTTTTCCTCACTAACTACAACAGAAAAAGCTATTTGAAATACAAATTATATTGAAATTCTTTAAGCATTCCTGCTATCGTCTTGTTCTTAAAGGACCAGAAAATATTTTAAAAGCAAAGCACTCTATGTGGTATTTTTTTGAGAGGCTTTCAAATAAAAAAAAATATACTGCTTGTTCAAATCCAATGAAAATATTATCTATTCAAGCTTTTTGACAAAAAAGTTTGTCAGCAACAAATGTTAGTTGTAATTGGAGAACATTGCATAAATGCAGACACGGAATAGGTATGGTATGAATGCTCACATAGAGTTGTCTGTTGCTTGGCAACCATCTCAGCTTTTGTTATTTCTTTATTTCTTTGTTTATTTCTTGTTTGTTTCTTTCTTTCTCCATGAACTGTTCAGTGTAATCAGAACTGGATGATAGTGAAATGGTGCCTAGGCAGAGTAATGCAGCAGGGCCCCCCCATACGCTACCCCCCCCTACAGCCATTCTAGTGTCCCATTACTTGGCTATTTCTCCCCAGTTAACATAAACACTATTCAAACCTCTTAGTGTGCATATTGTTTTCTGCTTTACTTCTACGATGATTACAGATATTTGATTTAGCTTAAAACTTTTATTTAAAATTTTTTAGCACAAACACAGATAGACATTTGTTAAACAAAACAATAGTCTCACAATGAAAGCAGACTTAGCATTAACAGTAAACTTCTCTGTCCCTTAAAACTCACATTCATTGAAACGGCATTGAAATCTTCATTCAAAGAAAATGCATCTGGACAGTGATGGATAAAGTTTACCTGTGGGCTGTTTGCAAACCATAAGTCCCTTACACACATGTTTAGGACCATGCATACCTGCATGCGTTCTTTGATTCACCTTCCTGGAAGCATTTAATTATATTAATTGTGTACTACAGTACCACTTGTTAGAGTGTGTTTTAAAATTGTAGTCTGGAACATTTTTTTCTAGTAAGCAATGACAAAAAAACATATGACCTAATAATGACAAAACTGCCTAATTCAGAATACATCAACCATAAAAGGTCACTCAAACATGTTTCATTACAATCCAACAATTATCAGTCGATATGCACAATCTCTGCAAAAGTAAGTTAGCTGAATAATTCCACATTAAAGTGATCTGTAACTAATGAAGAGGTTGCTGCTAGTAAACAACTTTATATTCCAGTATTCCATGCAAATTCAGTGCCTGCTTTACTTGAAGAATAAATTGCCTGTTACAAAAGAAAATTGTCAAACTGGTAATGTAATAGGGAATAGATTACAAACCAACAGCAGGTTCATAGATACTAGACATCTCATCCAAAGGAGAACACACTCAGGACTGTAGCATCCCCCTCCCCTTAAAATACAACACTGTATCAGCAATCCATCTACATGCTGTGGGGGTAGAACCCACAACCTTCCAAATTAAAAGCAAGCATGCTACCTGTTGTGCTAATAACAACACTTTCAAATCTTATAGCACAGTAGTGATGACCATTTGCTAAACAAAACACTTGCACATTGTAAACCGACTTCACACGAGCAGCAGTAAGCTTCTCTTCCCTTGAAACTCCCAATTCCTTGAAAATGCAGTGAAACTAAGTTCCTTAAAAGTGCACTTAAAACTCAATTCCTTGAAAATGCACTGAAACTCAAATTTTTTTGCCAGGTTGGTAGTTCAGGTACAGGAGTCAGGCTCTTGTTTTCTATAACTAAGATACAGAGTTTGAGCCTGAGAAAGATACCCAACCCCCCCACCCCCACCCCCTTACCTCTGTGAATCCATGCTGTGGAAGAATCAGGTACAAGCACAAAACATGTCTACATTCTGTGCATGGAAGTAGCACAGAAAAGTCTTCTTGTATTTAAATTCCACAAGCAGCATGCAGAAAGGATGAAGCAAATAATAGGTCTGTGAGATGATGACGCACAGACAAAAGAGGTGTGTGTGACTGGATAGAAAGTGCATTCTTAAGGAAGAATGCCCTTAATAAAACACATGTATTTTTTTTTTACTTAAAAAAGTAAATGTGACAGTGGCCAGCAGACACCTCCCAGCCAGCGGGGGCACCCCCCCCCCCAGCCAATAGGACCTAGGTGACTGCCCAGGTTTTCTAGTGCTGGATGTAGCTGTGAATGTAATTCTATTCTATTTAGAAAAGATTGGTTGAAAAATAAATAAACAGACAGCTAGATAGCTGGACAAACATACAGATACATAGGCAGACTTTTCTATACGGAGTCCATCATTATTTTTATTCAGGTGGATTAACAGCTATGCAGGTCATTACACAGATAGTCAGATGAAGAAATAACTAAACAGGTAGACAAACAGGCAGTTAGACAGATATACAGCTAGTTATAGCAGACAAAGAGGTGGCTAGGAAGATGAATAGGCAGATAGATAGATAGATAGATAGATAGATAGATAGATAGATAGATAGATAGATAGATAGATAGATAGATAGATAGACAGATAGATAGATAGATAGATAGATAGACAGACAGAAAATTGTGTTTGTAGGTAACCTGTTTCCCTCCTTACCACACCCATCTAAAGAGAGAGAGGGGGAGAGAGAGAGTCTGAGAGTAATAAAAGAACCATTACAAACAAAATTAACTATAAAAGCAGAAATGGGATGCATTTCTCTTCAAATTAATTGTATATTAATGCTGTTACTAGGAAGCTGCTGATCCTCCATTTTCTGTCAGCATAACATTCTCATAAATGAACAGATCATAAAGCATAAATCATTGTGTCTATGTTTTACCTACCTCATGGTTACATTGAAGAGCCTGAATTATCTTTGGCAATGATGATTTCAATATGTCATGATATAAAAACCTAAAGCAGCAGACTAGCTAAACAGCCCTCATCCTTAAGGAGCATGCTGCATGCACATTAAATAAATGCACAGATGGAGCAAAGCAAGGTACAAGGGACCAAATCATATGAAAACATTTTAATCCCACTGTGATGGCCACCAGTATATGACATCCCCAGGCTGGGCCAGTAATCAAGGAGCTTGAATCCTCACCACTGACACTGGAGTGGGATGTGCACTTGGAATACAAATTGATACACTCAGTATTTCCAGATGCAGACCTCTCTGTTTCAAGTACAGTTTCCCTTATGAGCACACAGAAAACACACTCAGCCCAGGGTCTGGAGTTCTTTACATCTGTCTCCCTGCAGGTCCCCAATAAGACTCCCCACTGGTACAGCTGTAGGGTAGGTCCTCAAAGGAGTATCCAAACCAAGTATTCCAGCACCCTCTCTGTAAACCCAGTGCTTCGTGTCTCTTCCCCAAGTAGCTGACACACACACACTATGAGATTTGATACACGCTCATTTAGCTTATACCATTTTATATAAAAACAAGTCACATGACATTAAAATTAATCAGTATTAAGACCTGTTAAAAGAACATTTAAAGCACCAAAACATTATAAAAAGTATTTTAATAAACATACCACCATGTGCACAAACCAACGTGGATATCCTCACTACCCCTTGAACATATAAAATAAAAATAAAAATGAAACAAATGAAATATATTAAATTCTTGTGTTATAATTATAATTAATGTGATTAATTTTAATGTTATGTGACTTGTTTTTTATATAAAAAGTTTAAGCTGAATGAGTTTTCATTCTGAGGAAGTCAGCTGATTGATCCTGATGAAAGCGCTCAGTAAACTGGAATATTCTGGTGCTTAAATTAGTCTCTTCTTGGTTTTTACATTAAGCCTAGGATGCTATCCAGTCCCACAGAGGCTGTGTTTTTGGCCATGGAGAGTGCAGTTATGACCTGCTCTTTGGAGATAGTAGGGAGAGAACTGGTGACAGGTATACTTTGGGGTATGTCTGGTGGGGACAGGGGAATGAAGGTTGCACCATTTCTGTCTGCTATCAGGTTGACGATGTCCTTAGGGTCAGTATGAGTGGTACCATCCACTACTAGTTCAGCACAAAGGTGGGCCTTCTCTTTTAGATTTCTGACATAGCTAAAGAATGTCTTGCGATTATCCTTAGATAGGGATGCTAGTTTAGCTTCATAGTTGGCTTTAGAGGACTTTACAAGATATATAATTTGCTTGTTCAAGCTGTGGAGGGTGTCCTTCCTCTGCTGAGTCAGTTCCTTCTTGTTATTAGACATTAGTTTCTTCTCCTTGTTATATAACCTGTTTATGCTTGATGTCCACCAGTGCGGCTTGTTTTTTGTGAGGACCTTGTTTTGATCCCTTTAGGTACAGCCAAGTCTATGCATTTGTATAGGTGTTTATACAAGGCATTTGTGTACACCTCTGTGTAGGAGGCATTATTGACATAGCAGACTGTTTGAAACTATTTATGCCATCACTTAGGAGGATATAGTTTGCTTTGGAGAATTTTTTCTTCCTTTTTGCTCTTGGTGGGGCGGGGGGGGGGGTTAGGTATGATTGTTACTTCGAACAAGACTGATTTAAGATCAGACCTTACAAAGGAGGGCAACACATGGTGGGTAGTGCAGAGACCCTCTGTGTTGGTGAGTACTAAGTCTAAGACATTCAAGCCCCTTGCTGAGGTGCAAACTATTTGCCCTAGAGTATTTGTATTAACAGAGTCCAGGAACCTTGGGATGAGCGTGTTTGTGCTAATATTTTACTCCCAATTGATGGAAGGATAGTTGAAATCACCAACGAATAAGGTCTTTGGCTGTATAGTGAGTGACTCAAATAGGTCCAGGTAGGCAGAGTGTTTCTCATGGTTTATTCAAAGAAATTAGTACAGTACCCTGTGAACCAGCTGCTCTCATTACCCTCATGTATATGTCAGGAAAATTGGGATTTTATTGGCTTTTGCATCTGCTACTAGAACCATGAAGTTGCAAGCCTTGATGTACAAAAAATTGTTTACTGATATTTCACCAGGATGATGTCACTGTGCATACTAATCTTAATCTCATGCCTAATGTTGTGACATAGCTATGTTTGATGCAGGGAATTCATAACATGTATTATTTCAAATTCTCAGAACAAAGGTAAAATCAACCTATTTTTTATGTACACATATGCATAAACAACTGAGTTTATTTGGGCAGAAGTAAAGAAATATGAATGTTTAACTGTGTGTTCTCTTTGAATGGTGTAGGGAGAGAAAGCTTGTAAATGAACAGGCCTTATCAAAATGACTCAATGACTGTATTTGCTTTTTTGCTACAAATTCTTTGGAAAACCTGAGGCATGCCATCCTGCCGTTACTCTGGTAGCATGCATGGCATTTCCTGGAGGCGACTGTCATCCAGTCCATTTTGAAAGCGGATACCTGGTCTTCTTTGCATATATGCCCCAAACATTGTGATTTAGGTTTTATGCCAAAGGTCAGGGCAGGCTTTGCAGCAGCCATCTTCAGGGTCTGGTCTTTTAGTAACTCAGTCAAAGCCAACCACCCTCTGATCATTTTGATCTGGGAAACTTCCTAAAAGTGATGACTGATCTTTCGTGGGTTCTTTTTGTATATCAATATAGTGATTTTTTTTGTTAACTCTGATTTGCTTTTCATAGGTTCATAGGATCATAGGAGGTTGCTAGGGTAATAGCTCCAGGGCTCTTACAAGCCTAACCAAGTTCAACCCATGTTCCCATGGGTGTTTGGTTCAAGCAGACAGTAAAATCAGCACCTACTGCCCCTCTCCAAGAGGGATACAGGTGGAACCCCCAGGGTGAATTTCCAGTTACCCACCGAGTCGTTCAAATTACACTTAAATAGGGCCAACAAGGGGCTTTGTTTAACATGAATAAGAAGCTTGTTCCAAAGGTAGAGCAATCTCTGTGAGACAAATCTGTCTCTCTAGCAAGATCTGTTGCCACATACCAGGTTAAGGTCCTTTGAGGAAGTGACCTGTGTGCCATTTGACTTGCGAATGTGCAGCATTTTCATTAAAGCTGGGTCAGAGATTGCTCTATATGCAAGGCACAGGTCACCTCTGGAGCAGTCTTTATGACACAGAGTAAAGTGATAATGATTTCAGTCTGTTTGCATAAGACAGATCTAGAGGACCCTGAATTTTCTTTGTAAGGAAGCTTTGTGGTCTCTCCAGTTGCTGCAGGTGTTTGGAAAGGAACATACCAAAGGGAGCATTATACTCTATTATTGGCCTAATGATGGAGGAGTACAGAGGGGTTATAACCTCTTTTTTTCTGGAGGTAGTGCCTTTACTTATGAGATGAACAGTATAAGATGCCCTTCTTACTACTATGGAGACATGGTGATCGAAGTTAAGGTTTCTGTCGACTTGTGTGCCCAGATCTCTCACTGCTGACTGCATGCTTAGGGTATTACTATTGATGTGGTAGTTTGCAGGAACATCACCATTACCAAAGGGGATGATAATGCATTTTACTGCATTAAGTTTAAGATCAGGACTTTGTTACCAGTCATTAGTCTGTGTAAGACCTTCTTGAAGGATGTTAAGCTCACTAGGGGTTTTAATGATCACTCCCTGTTTGCAGTCATCAACAAACTTCATCAGCCACAGTCCTATAGTTTTAGCCTGTACTTGAGAGAAGTAGATTCTGAACAGCAGGAGTCCCAGAACCAATCCTCGTTGAACACCACTGGTTACAGGTCTGCTGGAAAAGGTGAAGTCACCTATTTTGACAGTATGACTTCTATCAGTGACCCAGTTTATTACCCACCTGACAATATATGGGTTAATACCCAAATAGGTGAGTTTATCAATGATGCCTCAGTGGGGGATTGTGTCAAAGGCCTTGGCTAAGATTAGGTAGGCAGTATGCGCAGATTTGCCCTCATCTAAGGCTTTGGCGACTGTCTCAAGGAAGTCCACCAAGTTTAACAGGCATGATGTCCCTTTGATAAAGCCAAAATGGGCGGGGTCAAGTGTTTGAAGGCTTCCTATATTATTGTTAATGAGGTCCATGATGATTCATTCCATGGTCTTATAGATAAAGCTGGTCAGACTAATGGGTCTATAGTTCCTGGGGTCCGTGGATGCACCCTCTTTGTGCAAAGAAATGATGGTGGCTATTTTCCATTCCACTTGATGAAACCAGTACTTAGGCTGTGATTGAAAAGCGGGTCCAATGGTGATGTTAATTCCTTTTTTAACCCATGTAGAACACAGTCTGGGATGTTGTCTGATCCCATATAGGCTACATTTTTGGCCTTGAAGAGAGCATTTAAGACCTGGTCCTCAGAGATACTATGTGGGAGACAGTTATTAGAGATGCTTTGCGGTATATGTGGCAGGAACAGGATAGTGAAGTTTTCACTGAACCTGTCAGCCAGCAGGTTTGTTATATCTACAGGTTCTGTGTATGTAGTACCATTAATTATGTGTTCAGCACAAATCTGAGCCTTACCTTTGAGAATACAGATGTAACTAAAGAATACCTTGTGGTTATCCTTAGTTAGGGAAGCTAATTTGGATTCATAGTTAGCTTTGGAGGACTTCACTAGGA
The DNA here is from genome assembly GCF_019279795.1 of Protopterus annectens. NCBI lineage: Eukaryota > Metazoa > Chordata > Ceratodontiformes > Protopteridae > Protopterus > Protopterus annectens. The sequence goes on along the minus strand of NC_056735.1, from coordinate 1,598,630,617 downwards.
GTCTTATTTGCTTGTTTATGTTGAGGAGGGAATGTTTCCAGTTTTGAGACCATTCCTTCCAACTCTTAGAAAAGCAATTTATTTCTCCTATTGTATAGCCTATTATTTGGCAGTTGTCTACCAGGCAGGTTTGTTTTTCCTTGAAGATCTTGCTTTGGTTCTATCAGGTACAGCAGAGTCAATACAATTGTAAAGGTGCTCATATAAAGCATTGATGTATAACTCATCATAGGTATCTGTTCCATCAGTGGGGGGAGGTGGTATGAAGCTATTTATGTTGTCATGTAATTGGCCTTATAGAAGTTTTTTAGTCTAGTTGTTGGTAAGGGGGGCAGGTCTTGCATTATAGTTACTTCTAGCTAGACTGATTTGTGGTCAGATATCACCAAGGATGGCCACACATTGGGGGTGGTGAAGTGGTCCTCCATGTTAGTGAGCACCAGATTCAGGATGGTTGACCCCTTTGTGGGTGTGTCAACCAGCTGTTCCAGGGCATTGGAGTTATCAAAGTCCAGGAACCTTTGGGCAAATAAGTTAGAAGACATATAATTTACCCAGTCAATGGATGAGTAATTAAATTCACCCAAAACCAGGGTGTTTGGTTGTATCTTGATTGACTCAAGTAGATCCAGGTTGGTTGAGTGGATGTCCTATTTTATGGAGGGGTTCCTTTAGCTGGCAATGACCAGAAGAGGAATATTACCTACAGTCGGTTGCATCTGAAGTAATTCAAGGGAATCGTACTGTTTAACCACTTTAGAGGTGCATTTATCTTTAATGAATATCAATACACCACCTCGTTTAGTTCTCGTGACTCCAATTTGTGGTCTGAATGTGTGGAAGGAAATTTAACATGGTATAGCTGGGGTGCTGTCTGCAGCCTTAAACTAGGTCTCAGTGACTGTACATATGTCAGCAACTTCCAAGGTATGGACTGCTTTCAATGAGTGCAGTTTTTGATTTAGACTCCTAGTCTTTTAGCAGCATAACCTTGAGGTTGCTTTTAGTGGGTAATTCTATGCTGGGAATTTGGTCTTGCAACATTGCATGAAAAAGGCACTATGGGGGTGGCAAAAGCCTTAGCCAGTAACCAAAATCCCAGGGATGACAGATGAAATAGTTCAATGTATTTCTTTTGATTAGTTGCCGTTTTATAATTAACCCAAGTTTTCCAGTCTTTATCTCTTTCTTTTGGAAGTGATCTTGTTTCTTTGGTAAGCCAAGGGGCATAGCTGGACCTTATTCTTACTGTTCTAGTGGGGGGGGGGTCATGTTATTTAGGATGCTTAGGAGGTGGTGTTGAAATATTCTACTGCACTGTCTATGGGAAGGAATTTCAGTGGGTTCTAATTCCAGAGTTTGAGGGTGGACACACAGTCTTGAGATACAAAGTTTTTTTTTTATATTGAATTTGTTGGAAAAAAGTTTTGTATTGGATTTACATGATGTCAGGGAACAAATGTTGGGAGACGGTCACTAAGAGAGTCTGGGAGGCTAAGACAGTGATATGATAGTAAAGGTTAGTTAGTAAGGATCCAGTCAAGGATAGATTCCTTTCTTGATGCTTTGTCTACCCAAGTTGTAGTTTTGATTATTTGAGTAAAGTAGTGGAGATTAATATGGTTAGTAGGGTGCAGCGAGTTACAGGGGGACCAATTGATACTGAAGTTACCCAGTATGATAGTCTCCACAGGGTGTGTTTTTGCTGATCATTGTAGGATGGATTCTAGTGTGTTGATATTATTACCAAGGGGGGCTATGGGATATGATTATATTTAAGTTTTTCTTTGAGTTGATTTTTATTCTGGTGAACAGTATTGGAGGGTTGTGGTCACTTCAGAAAATTAGCACAGGATGGCATACATAAAATAAATGGAGCAGTTTGCCATTCTTTTGAATGTGCTGTGGAGGCATGATTTGAAGCAGACTGGACAGAGGGGATGTTCTGCACTGTTGGTTTCGCTAAGCTGATGTATAAAATAAATGGAGCAGTTGTCATTCTTTTGAATGTGTTGTGGAGGCATAATTTGAAGCAGACTGGACAGAGGGGTTGCTCTGCACTGCTGATTTATCTCAGTTGATGCTTTTTTTCTCCTTAGATATCCTCACAGAAGCACTTGCAGAACAAGAAAATTTAGCTGTTGTACACAACCGGGACCAACAAGCTGCAGGGAGATGGCAGAGGGCTGTATATATTTGCATATAATAAACAGCTTGCTACAGTTAAAATATTACACACTGAGCGCTTCATTGCTTTAGAGAAATCAGAAATGCAGTTGCAACATTCATAAAAGAAGTCCCAGTCCATTTGCACTGGCTGACCTTGCCACTCAACTGCCCCAATTTTCACAGAATGTCCAGATTTTTGCTTCATATTTTTGGTCTGTTCCTCATAAAATGTGTTGTTCTGGCAGATCACTGAGGACTGACATCCATTTCAGTTTCAGACTTCATATCCTTCAGAAACATACACACTAGCATACATTCTGTTATTCTAGCAACTTTTACAGTTATAAGAGCCTTATTTAAAATATGTCACTATTTTAGGGCCTTTGTCACCTTATTATTTTAGACTTTGTCCAGATTTCTTGCACTATGAGGTTTAGAGGTATGGCACCCCTGACAGTATACCACTCCCTGACAGCTTAGACTTTGGTAGTTACCCTCTAACTCTTAGTTCTGAGCTCTGCTTCAAGGCCTGACTGACTGATATCATTATAGACAAGCTTGGTGCAATAATGGATATTATTTCTGAGGTTCTTTAAGGAATTTAAAAATGTTATTTAGTTATCCTTTATTGACATAGCAATTTGTAGTTCATAATTAACTCTGCAGGATTTGATCTTGCTCCTGAGTTTTATTTTCCCTTTTGAAGTTGATTTCCTCACATTTTTATTCCTTTCTTTAGGTTTAAGTTTTATTTTCTTTTAATTGTATAGCTTGCTAATTGTTTATTTCCACAAGATAGGTCTGTTTCTAAACTCTGTGATGTATTTTCTGTAAATAGGAACATAAGCCTATATGCAAAAGTTAAGATGTGAGTACAAAATATGGTCATAAGCTGCAGTATTTGCAATATTTGCAATATTTTCACATTGAAATGCCATAACACACTGTGACTTTCAAGCACAGTTTCTGAGTTATCTTTTTTGGAAGTGATATGGGCATAGCATGCTTCTTAATAATGCAGTGTAAATGTGGTGTATAGGACAGCAGGAAAGAGGTAAGAGCAATAAAAAAACTGACAATAAGATCATACAGGACTGTACAAAGTGGAAAGGTAGGTGGAATTTGTAAGGATAGCACCCCACTTTTTTCTGTCTAGAGATTGAAGGGATAAGTAGTAAGATAACCAATGGAAACGCGGCTATGGAAATAAGGTACACAATAGTTTTCAGAAGCAAACAATCATAAAGTGATACAAACAAATAAGGGTTTTTTACACACCCAAATTTGGGGTTGTGAGGACCGAGGCTTCCCAGCCCACTGGTGGTTCAATGGGCAGGGTTTGCCTCTCCAAATAATTTGCTGTGTACTACAGAAAGTACTCACTGCTGCCAAGATGTCATTCAACCTGATGCATCAAGACTACCATAGCTAGCTTCTGCAACAGCAGGTTTGGCTGGGTCACAAGGTGAGGGGTATGGATACCCACTTGAGTGAGGTCTTAACCCTTCCTAAGTGAAGCAACCACATTCTGGGTAAAAGAATCACAATGAGCTACATCAGCAGCAGGTGGCGCTAAAGGTATCCAGGCATCTTCTTCCTCAGGTAGATTGTATAGTGAAGATATTGGAAAGTTGCAATGAATGTGATGTCATGCAAATACAGTCATCTCTAAGGCAGATAACAATCCTACTCTCCCTGTCTTGTATCCAAATTGTCCCAGTCTCCCTGAGATAAACCATCTGGTTGAGACATTTGTCTTCATGTGGTGATAGAGAACATTACACATTGGAAAAAAACATCTGATTATGTGGTATGTATTTTATCAGAATAATTCATTAAAAATGCAACTACAATATATCTCAGAGTGCTATTTTTTACATTTCTGCATACCATGCACTACTATGAATACAGAATGGTTGTAGCCCTACAGAGCTTCTAGCTCACATCATTCTAGTCATTTGACTTCTTGAAAGGTCCATCATAATGACCCAGTAGCTGTTGTCTGTGGTGCTTGCCATGGAAATATATAAGAATATTCATCCCTTTTTTACATCATGCAAGAGTTCTATGCCTTGAGCTACTAGAAGCTACTTTTGCCTCACAGAAAGGCCTAAACCATATGGTATTGCAAAATAGCAAACAGCAGTGTACGCATGCAGGTTTGAAAGTCACATTCATGCAAGCATTTACAGCTCAGTTGCTCTGAACACATGCATTATGGTCCTTGTGCATCAGCCTTGTAACACTGTGAGTGTAATAAGGATCTCATGCACTTGTTGCATGAAAATATCATGGTGTATGAAAGTGAAATTATAGGATTCACAGACATGCGTACAATGACATTGTAATTGCTTATATAAAGGGCAGCATAGTAGTGCAATGACTAGCATTGCAACCCTACAGCAAGAGGTTCTTCAGTTCGGTTTATGTCATAAAGTGGATCGGGGATGTGAGATTGGCCATAGGTGTAAATGCATGCATATGTCATACAGAACAAAGGTCTGTCAATAAATTTCTGTTTCCCACTTTGTCTTGAAGACTCTGCAGGTAGAAGAGGTTATCTGCAGGGTCAGTCTAGGAGTCAGATACAACTCATAAGAGAGCAAATAGGCAAGTACATAAACGGGATATAAACTTGCAGAATTTTGAACATTGACCCTATTTTTTAACACTCATCCAGCTAAAAGATATAGTGTTGTGAGGTGGTTTTCTGAAAGTATATTTTTTTTAATCAATGAATATCTAGATTTCACTGGCAAGATAAATATATTTTGCATTCTGGCAATGATTTCAGGTAGAAGGGGTTTGACAGAACAATAGTCATGCTTCCTCAGTGTATATGCATGTGTTTATTTGGTTTCTTATGTTTGTTATGTTGCTTAAATGCTTTCGTAACAATTACAACAGGTAATATGCTATGGGGGATTTCACATGCTATATCAAACTATTTTACAGGCTAACGTATCTCAAGAATTAATATGTTGCACTGCAGCATACTTTATAAGACCTGCTTGTTGTGAATACCTGCCTTTGTGAACAGGTACATATTCAGTAATCGGTTACATGTATGCAGTGTGTATGTATATATTCCTTATGTCCAAACAAAAGTCAGTCTACCCATAGGATAAGGAGGAAAGAACCCAGAAATTTCAGCAATACTAAAAAATATATTTTGTTGCAGACTGAAGGCAACATAACTGCTGTCTAATGGAAAAAGGTGCTCATGCCAAACAAGGAGAGTTCAGGTGTGGTACTCAGTACAGCAGGACTTCAACATACATGGTAGTCAGAACAGAAAAGGACATATGCCCAGTATCACTGTTACATGAACTATATAATCTGCCATGTCAAACAGAAGGCATGGGAGATTGTTACATAAAGATCCATCACACAGGTGGCCTTCCTGGGTCCATAAGACTGAAAGACATGATGGACTTCTTGTGTCATTACAGGAACAGATGCAACAGCATTTATACTTAGCAATACTGTGGATTTTAATGCTTGATTGATGCAACTTAACTTGGCCAGTGGGTTATATAGCAGGTAAGTAGTATGCATCAGAGGTCTGCATATACAGATATAATGCATACTGGGTAGATCTCAAAAAAGTAGACAAAATGCACTTTTCTTTTCTTTTCATGAGTGCACGAGGAGTACAGCAGGCTGATTATGCCAGCAAATATACAGAGAATAAACAGGGATATGATGCATTTACATACTTGCCTTATGTCACATGACAACCTTTGAAGCATATATTTATGTGCTCACTATGGTGTTCTGTATGTTATCAATTCTCAAATAGATGGAGTGATATAAAACAGGTAGAAATAGCTGAATCTGGGCAAGGAGCTGGTGTTAATATAGCTGCAAAATGTGGTGGTGATGCTGAGATGCAGTTTATGTCACAGTCAGATTGCACAGTGACATTTGTCTTTGCCTCCTCTTTGGGGGTGTACTGACAACCAAGGATTCTGAGCATCAAAATACCAGAAACCAAAAAACGAACAAGCGAAAAAAGCTCCAGACCAACAGGAACGCCAAGCCCAAGAATTCTTTCCTTAACGCGTTTTTATTAAATGGACAAATAAAAGTAGCGTTTTCGCCACAAACACAGTGTAGCTTCTTCAGAGGATTTTAAACATACAGGAATTGAACTCCTTTTATACAGGAATTACAGATTACTTAATTAAAAAGCCCGCTCAAAAACCTCAATTGCTGGTGCAATTACACTTTAAAAGGCAATCCAGATAATAAATATAAGTGCTTTGCAAGTGCAAAGAATCTTTTGTATATGCTATATAAATACAAACAAGACAAGTGCAAACAAATATATGCATATAAAACAGTCCAAAACAAAAGTTGCACTCTAAAACGAGTATATAATGAATTCAAATATAGGTGTCTAAGAAGATAACACCATGAAATTCACTCAAACAAACCCTAAAACAATAGAAAATATGTATTCATAAAACAATAAAATAAAACAGTAAGAAAATATAATCTTAAAAGTGCACACAAGCTCAGCGATGATAACATCGTAGACTTCCTTTGGCTATAATGCTGTTATTTTGGTATAAACAACTAACTGTACAAATGTATGTGTAAGTACAACAATAACATACCCTAAATAAAGGGTGTGTATGTACTGAATGTACACAAAATAGCTTATATCATAAACAATTATGTAATTGTGAGCACTATCAGTACCCAATAAATCAGAAAAAACAAAACCAAATAGTTAAACATTAGACCCGAAAAATTTTTTTAAATATTGGGTCTCATCTCAAGTATGATTTATACTTTAACACTGGGGCTATATTACAACTTTCATTAAGCCCCGGTGTATTGAAAGAGTCTAACTTTAACTGCCATAAAAGCTCCCGTATTTCAAGTAACAGAGAGGTAGGGCCACCCCTGATGGAAGGAGCCATATGGTCAATACCCATGAACACAAATGCATGGCCAGGATTGTTGAAAACATGCTTAGCCAATGCATTTTCGCATTTGTTGTTTTTAATTGCATAGCAATGCTGGTAAATACGCTCCTTAAATTTTCTATCCGTCTTACCGACGTAGAAAGCAGGGCAGCATGTACAAAAAGCCAGGTAAATTATAGATTTTGTATCACAACAAATCCTATACTTGATAAGGTATTTCCTATCTGAGATGTCAAATGAACTGCCTGACTTAATAAGGTTACACCAATTACACAGACCACAAGGGAATGACCCCTTAATCCTATTAAAGGAGTCGCTCAAGGGAGTACATTGTAGTAAATCCTTCATGTTCCTACCTCTCCTGTAGACAATACGTGGTTTGACACCTAATTTGTCAGATAACAATGCATGTGTAGAAATAAAATACCAATTCTTGGTTAAAATACCCAAAATAGTGTCAGAGTTTAAATTAAATGTCGTGACAAAACTACAATTGGGCTCCTGTGGTGGATTTACTATGACAGAGTTTATAACACAGCCTTGTGATAAGGGTAAGATGTCACTGGCTACATGCCCAAAATCCACCTCCACTATAGGTGACACTGAAAGAAGGGGTTTGTAAAAACCATCCCTTCTCTTCATGGACACTTCATTGATAAGATCGTCCACTAAACACAATGGGTAGCCACGGTGTAAGAAAAACTCCTTCAGGCATGCTACTTCCAAAAAGAATTCACTCACCTCACTACACATTCTTGCAGCCCTCACCAGTTGGCCTTTTACTATAGCTCTTTTTTGCTTAAATGGGTGAGAGCTAGTAAAATGGAGAAAGGAGTTCACATATGTAGCCTTTCTAAAAATGGCCGATTTAAGCTGGCCAGACATTGGAAGTCTTGACAAGCTAACATCAAGATAATCGGTCGAATTAGTGTCAAAACGGTAAGTGAATTTCAGAAAGGTTGTTGTTGAGTTCAAATACTCAACAAAGGAGTGTGCCATTGATGAGTCACCCTTAAATAGTATAAAAACGTCATCAAGGAAGCGTGTATAATAAATCAACCTGTCATTCCAAACTTTATTGTTAAATACAAAGTGCCTTTCCCAATAGGCCATAAATAAATTGGCCAAAGCCGCACCACAGGGTGAGACCATAGCTACACCCTGTTTCTGAACGAAGATTTCGTTATCAAACACAAAAAAGTTTGAAGGCAGGATGATATCCAATAACTCAGTGACGTTATTAATATCATTCTTGGGGGCATCCAACTCAATTAAAAGGAGTTCGACCCATTCAAGTGCTTCCTGGTGGGGAATAGATGTATATAGATCGACTACGTCGATGGTAAGAAAATTTGTAGTCTCTTCTAATATAACACCATTCAAGTTAGAAAGGAAAGACCAGGAATCTTTACAGATGCTAGGGATGAGTTTGACATACTTAGAAAGCAAAGAGTCAACATACTTCGAGCAGGGGTAAGAAATAGATGACCTACCATCTATGAATGCTCTCATTGGAGGGCTGGCCAGATTTTTGTGGACTTTGGGTATCCCAAACATGACAGGTGTTTTAAAATTCAGAATGTCAATATATTTAAAAGTATCCATGTCAATTCTACCACTTATGAACAGGTCCCTGAAATAACCCCTTATTCTACTTGAGCAAATGTTCATTTCATTTAAGGAAGAGGCTTCATAAGCCAGGGAATCAAGGACCTTATACATTCTTTCCACATAATCAGTCTGTTCAAAAATGGCCAACCCACCCCCTTTGTCAGGTTTTATAATCCTGACAGCAGAAGACCGTAATTTATTTAGAGCTGACAATTGTTCTTTAGAGATGTTAAAAACGTTACTAGGCTTCAAACTAGAGACCTTATTCATGTGCCTAATGTCTAATTCGCAAGCACATTCAAACATTTTTAAGGCCACATGTAAAGGTGGATTAAATACACTAGGCAATTTTAATTTCAGATTGCCACCACCTGTAATGTCATTAAATAATAATTTTAGATTTAATTTCCTAACATAACGTTTTAAATCTAACAAAACCCTAGCAACATCACATCTACTAGATGGAACAAAAGTATTGCCTAATGCTAGAAGCTCAACAAGCTCTGGCACAAGTAAGAGGGCAGAAAAATTATAGATCTTAAAGTCAGCATTTGCATTTAACAAAATAGTGGGTAAATCATTAATAACCGCCTTTTCAGGCGAGTTCAGTGCTTCCAATTCCTGTTCCCCCTCTGACGAGATTTGTTGTTGCTGTTCTCTAAAAAAGAGTTGTCAGGATTGGGGTTTCTAGAAGTGCCTGGATTATTACTAGCAGTAGGTAGAACAATATGCCCACCCTTGTTGTTTCCTTGTCTCTCCTTATTTCTATTACTTCTCCTTAAAGGCCGTTGGCCTTCAGTATTAGAGTTGTCAAAGTTGTTATTGGAAAAAGATTCCATTTCTTCCCCATCTGAGTGTGTAGGTAAATCATCAGCATTTACAACCTGTTTATTGCTAATTAACTTGGGATAAGCCCTCTCATTTGAATATGCCAACCTATCCCTGTGTAACTTTTTTGATTTATTAGTCTTGATTTTAATCAAATATGTGTCAATACTGGAAAAAATACGTGCATAATCAAAAGAAAATTTAGAAAAAGCAGCATTAGTCTTGATTTCTTCATCTAAAGCACATACTTCTTTTGTCAGGTTGTCAATACACAAAGAATAATGTTTAATTAATAACTCTATTAGTTGCAAACCCTGTTTCTGGAAAAGGCACTTCAAATCCAACAGGAAATCATTACTGTCAATAAGAATTGATGGCGAAAAAACACTCCTAAGCCCTTTCGGGACCAACCCTTCATTCAAACATTGCTTGAAGTACGCTACTTCAAGCTGCAATTTCCGTAATTTAAAAGTCTTAATGTCCAGCAATTTTAACTTGTCAGTCAATAGTTCAGAGCCTTTTGTAAGCATAATGCTGTCCGGCACCGGCGGAGCATCTGAAAGAGGTTTTAAAAAGGAAAAAATGTCACCTGTGTTCTGAATCCATTCAGAAATAGACGCAACGCCCATAAGTGCTTCCTGACAGCCGGTGTTTAGATTGTGGGTATCCACCGAACCATTAGACGCTCCACTAGTCACAGATATATCTGAACAAGCAGTCTTTTTTAACGGCTGAGCTGGAGGAATAGAGCTCTGAGAGCCGCTAAATGCGCGAAGTGCATCAGATGACATATCATTAGTATCCGGAATAACAGGAACCTGAACCTGATGGTTCCTTTCAAAAGACTCCAATCGTGCATTAACAGAGTCAATTTTTTGTGTAAGCACCAAAAGCAATTTAGTTAAGTCCAAGTCGTCAGTTTTACTTGACCCAAACAAATTAGGGCTAGAAGGGCTCTCCGTGGGTGCCGAAGCCATATAAGACCAACAAAATACCAGAAACCAAAAAACGAACAAGCGAAAAAAGCTCCAGACCAACAGGAACACCAAGCCCAAGAATTCTTTCCTTAACGCATTTTTATTAAATGGACAAATAAAAGTAGCGTTTTCGCCACAAACACAGTGTAGCTTCTTCAGAGGATTTTAAACATACAGGAATTGAACTCCTTTTATACAGGAATTACAGATTACTTAATTAAAAAGCCCGCTCAAAAACCTCAATTGCTGGTGCAATTACACTTTAAAAGGGCAATCCAGATAATAAATATAAGTGCCTTGCAAGTGCAAAGAATCTTTTGTATATGCTATATAAATACAAACAAGACAAGTGCAAACAAATATATGCATATAAAACAGTCCAAAACAAAAGTTGCACTCTAAAACGAGTATATAATGAATTCAAAAATAGGTGTCTAAGAAGATAACACCATGAAATTCACTCAAACAAACCCTAAAACAATAGAAAATATGTATTCATAAAACAATAAAATAAAACAGTAAGAAAATATAATCTTAAAAGTGCACACATGCTCAGTGATGATAACATCGTAGACTTCCTTTGGCTATAATGCTGTTATTTTGGTATAAACAACTAACTGTACAAATGTATGTGTAAGTACAACAATAACATACCCTAAATAAAGGGTGTGTATGTACTGAATGTACACAAAATAGCTTATATCATAAACAATTATGTAATTGTGAGCACTATCAGTACCCAATAAATCAGAAAAAACAAAACCAAATAGTTAAACATTAGACCCGAAAAATTTTTTTAAATATTGGGTCTCATCTCAAGTATGATTTATACTTTAACACTGGGGCTATATTACAACTTTCATTAAGCCCCGGTGTATTGAAAGAGTCTAACTTTAACTGCCATAAAAGCTCCCGTATTTCAAGTAACAGAGAGGTAGGGCCACCCCTGATGGAAGGAGCCACATGGTCAATACCCATGAACACGAATGCATGGCCAGGATTGTTGAAAACATGCTTAGCCAATGCATTTTCGCATTTGTTGTTTTTAATTGCATAGCAATGCTGGTAAATACGCTCCTTAAATTTTCTATCCATCTTACCGACGTAGAAAGCAGGGCAGCATGTACAAAAAGCCAGGTAAATTATAGATTTTGTATCACAACAAATCCTATACTTGATAAGGTATTTCCTATCTGAAATGTCAAATGAACTGCCTGACTTAATAAGGTTACACCAATTACACAGACCACAAGGGAATGACCCCTTAATCCTATTAAAGGAGTCGCTCAAGGGAGTACATTGTAGTAAATCCTTCATGTTCCTACCTCTCCTGTAGACACGCGTTAAGGAAAGGATTCTGAGCATGGTATGCCTATACTAGCTGAGTATACACCATGGGTGAGGGACCTCATGTGTATCCGGGTCTCAATAATGTTTGCCTTTATCTAAAACAGATGACTTCAAAGGAGTGTTGTATCTTTTCTGTGAGCAACTACAGGTAATCAAAAAAGCCATCCAGTACTTAAATTTGTGCAGTTTTGAAGTTAATCAGATATTCAGAAGTGTCTTCCTTGAGGATCTGAGCTTTGGCATCACAGACTGATTGGTCTAATGAAGTCTGCGGTAGCATACATCACTAAAATAAGCACATGCATGTGTAAGAGTTCTGTCGTCATGCCTAATCATGACAGTTTTGTCCATGGTGAGTTAGGGTATGAGTACAGAGTGGATTGTCTGCTTTACATGGAACATGTTCAACTATTATGCCTGGAGCTGCTAGAATGCCTGTTGCCCCACATAATTGATGGCAATAACTACCTGTCTCCAGGAATGGAACCCATCAGTAGTGAGGATCAGCCCGGTACATAACATGAAGTAGCACATCATTCTGCCATTAGAAGTCTCAGGCCCTGAGTAAACTGACACCAGGTTAATCTCATGCAATGGCATTCCATCCCTGTCACAAGAAGAAGTAAGATGTGGGACCATTTATCTTTCCAGTGGAATGCACACTCTCATGCAGCCTTAGTGATGTGTTTTTTTCAATCAGTTTATATTGAGAGTCTTAATTACTTTCTTCCATGTCTTGTGCAATTGAGGACAATTGGTTCCCACAATATCCTCCATCCTTTGATGAAATGAGGTGATGCCTGATGCAGAGTGGCACCAGATCATGCATTTGCAAACAGAGAACAATAATAATAAAGAATGAATGATATTTAGTTAGTGTAACAATGCCACATTATTAACATCTTGGGCCACAGGTGCTGATGATTTATTGCCACCTGCCAGCTTTGTTATGGATTACACTCATTGTTTTCTGGGGGGTAGAGGCCATCATTAACCATATATAATTTAGCTCCTGGTAACCATAATCATGTTCTGCTGCTGCTGAGGTCTCTGCTAGGTGGTGTACTTTCAAATAACAAGGCATACCAGCACTGATGGAACTTGCAAGCTTGCTTTGAGGTGGTATAACACAACCTTATAGTTAGGATGCTGATTCTGTTTAAGCATAATCTTGTTATAAAGCATGGAACATACCAAAGACATATTGCTGGCTATCCCAAGGGTAATCAGGAGAGATCAAGTGGATGTATTAAGGCAATATGATCTCCCAAATACTCATTTAATGTTTTTATGTGTCTGAGCATGCCCAGCACTGTAATGTATGTTTGCCATGGTTTCAGTGTTGTGCATATGGCTTATGAACCAAGGGTCAGAGTGGCAGAAAACAGTACAGCAGATTTCTTGGGACTGATTCCATACATAGTGTAGGTGTGTCTGTACCATCATTTATTCTACATGTTGTACATGTGGTTATCAGCTACATGATCCTATTGGGAAAACATGCTGAAGGTGGCTATATGAATCAGATGTATGCCATATATGAAAGTCATGAGAATCATGTGAACAACCAGGGAGGAATACACACACACACACACACACACACACACACACACACACACACACACACACACACACACACACACACACACACACACACACACACACATACACACACACACACACACACACACACACACACACACACACACACACACACACACACTATAAATCATCCTGTGTGTATTGGCTTTTCCCTACAAGTTCAGAGAATGATGGCCTTTCCTAATCATATATTGGTGTAACTGTGGGCCAGTTGAAGTCCTTATTGCCACATGAGTACAGTCTTTGGTGCCCCGATCCTTAGGGGGATCTGTGATGTACAATCCCAGTGAACCATATGTAGCAGCATGATACTGAAGAACCCACTGGATAATCATAAGGCAGATGCCAGCAAAATATGACAAGTGTTAATGCTAATTTTCTTGAAGGTCCCTGAAGTTAAGATGATAAGAGCTGCATGTGTTATGTTATCCACAGTGAGAGGAAAACAACACATCCCCACGCATTCTGTATGTGTATGAAACATATTGTAGAATTCATGACTCAAGAATCCAATGTCAAAAGACAAAAAACAATGTTTATTGCAAAGCTTTTGGGTCACAAACACCCTTCCCCAGTGCTACTATCATGAGAGTAAAAAGTACATTTAAATAGGAGTTCTTAAAAAACACATGATTACACCCAGCCTATCAAAGAATAATATTGACCAGCCTCTTAAAAATATTCTTCCCCATTCTGTTCTTCAGTCAGGCTATAGTATAGCTTCTTCTTTCTGTATCATTTCCAAGTCCCATTGCAGTGGGGAACTACCATCTATTCAACAATGATGGTCAGTCAAATAATGATGCCTCAATGAAAATAAGCTATTATAGCAATAACCCATGCCTGGGTGTGGGTAATGCTGGATTTATCCATGGTTGTTGTGGTTTGGTCATGAGAGCAAAGCCCGAGTGGCCAAACAATGCCAACCGTGGGTAAATCCAGCATTACCCACAACCAGGCGTGGGTTATTCTATTATACAATTACATTATTTAAGAAAAAAATAATTACTTTTCTAAAATAATGGCATTGTATAATGCCTCCTTGCTGCCCTTCCGCAGCTGTTTGGTATTTTGTGGCAGTTCTGATGTACTGCGCATGCGTATGCCTACGCAGTACATCAGAGCTGTGGGCAAAAGCAATGGAGAAAGCAGGATCTCCGTTGCTTTTTACAAACTATTTTGCTATGTTAAATGGGTTTAACATAGCAAGACAGCTTTAAAAAAGCAATGGAGAATCTCTGTTGCTTTTCTTAAAGCTGTCTTACTATGTTAAACCCATTTAACATAGAGAGACAGTTTTGAAAAAAGCAACATAGAAAGCAAGATCTCCATTGCTTTTTACAAACTGCCTCGCTATGTTAAAGGAGTTTAACATAGCGAGGCAGCTGTAAAAAAAAGTAATGGGGAATCTCTGTTGCTTTTTTTAAAGCTGTCTCACTATGTTAAAGGAGTTTAACATAGTGAGACAGTGTGAAGCAATGGAGATCTTGCATTCTCCATTGCTGTAAAAAAAATAGTTATAGTAATGGAAAAAGTCTGGGCAACCGGACCTTTTTTCATTACTATAACTCTGATTTACAACGTGCACGCTGACCAATCAGCGTGCACATTTTTGAATATTAAGGGGGGGGGGTCATTGTATAATATAGCTTTAAATATGAGAATAACAGACTACAATTATGACGTTTTCAGCAAAGATATGAAATGAAACATGTAAGCACATGCACTGATGTGTATGGATTTTGGCATATTTTGTGGCCTGCAGTTAAATCTTTTTTTTTTTTTTTTTTTTTTTCGCTCACCTGGTTGTACTAAAGCACTTCCATCTGTTTATCCAATCATTTTCATGTGCTATTTACCGCACTGGACTAACTTTTGCATAGGTGCACAATTAGTGTATGTGAGGTAACACAATTTTACATGTTGTGAATTAGCATGCAAAAGACCCTTCCACACAACATACTATATTTACTAAATTACAGGAATGTAGACAACTTGTTGCAAAACTGTTAAGAATTCGTAATATGCTATTTGCTTTGATAATGACCTTGTTCAATGGCAACAGGCTGCAAAATGTTAAAGTGTATTGTCTAGAACAATTCATGTTAACCCACAATAATAATCCCATTAACACAAAGGCATTTAAACTGGTAATTTATAATCTGAAAGAAAATCTGGCAATTCTATGTAAAATTATGAGTGGAAAGACCCAAAATGGTGAAATCATGGTGGTATCTAGGAATTATTTCCATAGCAAGTGAATTACATAATGGTAATTGAGATGTTTAAAACAAATAAATAATTGAGAGTGTCTGCAAAGTATTATACTGCTTGAAGAGTATAGAGTGAAAAGATAGAAAAGCCCTGATGACTGCCTCCTTTACTAACTCCCTTAGTTTCCTGTCATCTCATGAGAGAATGAACGGGATAATTAATGAGAGGTTTGACAGGCAATGGGAATATAAACAAATAAATAAATAAACGTTTATGTGAATGCCATCACTATAGCAATGTTACACCATGACTGTTTCTAAAATTTCCATTCTCACCTATCACTGCTCTATATTAAGTAACCCGCGAGAGATAGTTTCAAAGTTTTGTATTAGGGAAGAGTTTATAGTAGGTGAACTGACACATACACAATATTGTACAAAGGCTGAGGAAGAAAACACACACACACACACACACACACACACACACACACACACACACACACACACACACACACACACACACACTCACACACACATATATACACACGGGAGGGCTTAAAAATGTTGACACATTTTAGTCTGGGGGATGAGGAATACACCCTTTCTTAGCAAAGGTGTGTGGGGGCACAGCCCCTAACAAAAAGGCATTGATTTAGTTGCAGTTATGTTTTGGAGCATGCATAGTTAGTTAACTGTCAACTTTCTTCTTAGATTTGTTTTTTGTTGTTGTCAAAAATAGTAACATCCGCATTTGAATGTTTAAATATTTTTCAGTGCACCTACTGTATATGTATGTATATATATATATATATATATATATATATATATATATATATATATATATATATATATATTTGCAATAATAAATTGAACTGAAGTTAACAGTTTCCTGGTTAAATTGATACTTCTAACTCTAGACCATGGAGAAGGGTTGGACAAGAAATTACATTCTTTTTCAAATCATTAGTTGGCTGGAGGATCAGAAATTAACATCAGTTAGAGTATCTGCTGAATAGATAAAACTAAATCATACTATTGTATTGCCTTTTATTTTGATCCTTTGTCTAGCTGTTGTGATTATTTTTTATAAAGTAAAAGAACCAAACACCTGTTCACAAATAGTTTAGTCCTCAGGTTGAAGCAAGCAGTATCACAATCCAAAATAACACAAGTAATATTAATCTTCTACAAAAATCCTCAAGATGAAAAAGAAGATAAAACAGAACAATTTAAAATGTATTTTTACACTACACATGCTTTCGTTCCCCAATGGAAACATCATCAGATAAAAATTCAACAAATGAATGTTTCTTTTATACCGAAACACCCTCTTGACATCATTCTAAAACCACACCTCCAGGTTCATTCTTAAAACACTAATAACTATTCCACACTACTACCTATAAACATATATAAAAAAATCTTAAATGTGTATATACATACATATATAAATATATACAAAGATATGTATATGTGTATATGTATATATATATATATATATATATATATATATATATAGCTATATATATGGGTCTACTTCAGTTGATCGAAAGACCATTTGACCTAAACCCATTTGATCAAAATTTCATTTGATCGAAAACCAGTATTCAAGGCAAAAAACTGGGATTTGTCCCCCTCTCCAATGTCGTGTGACCCTGGAGTTGGTATATATAGTTGGGGGGGAGTGGTGGATGCAGCCCACCCACCTAGTTTCCTTTAAAAGAAGAAAATAACACAAAAAGTACAAATTTTAAATGAAAATAGGTGGGGGTCCCCTAATGTGCACCCCCCTAACAATATATACCAACTCCAGGGTCGCACGACATTGGGGAGGGGGACAAATCCCTGTTATTTGCCTTGAATACTGGTTTTCGATCAAATGAAATTTTGATCAAATGGGTTTAGATCAAATGTTTTTTTGATCAACTGAAGTAGACCCATATATATATATATATATATATATATATATATATATATATATATATATATATATATATATATATATATATATATATATATGTATATATATATATATATATATATATATATATATATATATATAGTTAAATATATCAATCTTTCCATAGAACTATGTATATAATTCAGTGTGTAAAATTCAATAAAAATCAGTGTATATAAAAACAGGGAATTATCCCAGGACTTTCTGAATTTTAGGAAGTTGAATTATCACTACACTATATAACTTTCAATGTATGCAATTCCTTCTACCCTTGCATTGCTTTCAGCTTTAAAATGCTACTAATTGACACCTGTTCATTTAACCCTGGCCAGTGTATAGCATTCAAATATAATTGCCATATTAGAACACGTTTTTCTAACAGTAAGGTCCAGGGTTCTCTCAATTCATTTAAAACTACAGATTCCAGAACAAAATCTTGAAACTATGTATATCATTGCTTATACAATGCTTAGCCAGGGCATTTGTCTCTTTTTTCAGTTTAATTTCTCTTAGATGCTCATATGTATGTGCTCTAATTTTCCTATCTGTTTTTCCAACATAAAAACATGGACATTGGCAACACAGAGCACAGTATACTACCCTTTCTGTCATACAAGAATATTTCCCAACTAACTTCAGTTCATGCTCATTGACTATAACTACATCAGTTTCAAGTATATATGAGCACTGTGGACAAAATCCACATTTTTTATACATCCACTTGAACTTTCTTTTACTTGTCTCTCTATCCAGTCTCTCAAACATATTCCTTTTCTATATACAACTATGGGTCTGGTCCCACAATGTCCCTAATGTCCTTATTAATGTTCAAAACGTGCCAGTTTTTCATAAGTATATATCACTAATCTGCTTACCATTTACACAAAATGTAGTGATAAATGAGGCTGTAAACACATTGCCATAGCTTTGGGGGTTCACTATCTCTACACCCCTCCCTTTCATCTCAAACAGCATACTACTAACACTTGGTATATGTGTTAAACACTCCTCAGATCTTATCACATTATTCAACTTAATGTCTCTAATGATGGGAGCAAAATGTCCCCTTTACCTTTTATTCAACACCTCCAGCATCACTTCATTAATTATATAAATAGGGTAACCTCGTCCTAAAAACATACTTTTCAAATTATCACATTCATCTAGAAACAACTCCATGGTAGATACTATCCTAGCCGCCCTTAAAAAATTGTCCCTTTATAACTGCTATTTTTTTTTTAAAAGGGCAGGTGCTAGAAAAATGGAGCAAAGTATTTGAGTATGTCTCCTTTCTAAATATTTTGTATAGAAATCTTTTGTTTACCCTATCTTTAAAAAGGTGTACATCTAAAAATGAAATTTCATCCAGCCCCACAGAATGGGTGAATTTCAAAAAATATGCAGTTTCATTAATATAGTCCAAAAAAACTCGAGATCTCATCCACTGGACCATCCCATAAAAGGAACATATCATTCAGAAAATGTGTGTAGAGGTAACAATACTTAAAATTCTTTGAATTTAGAAATATTTTCTCTGCCAATACAGCATAACAATGTTTGTATATATACCACCACAGGGAAAATCCATAGCCACCCCTCATTTCTGCATATACAATTCTTTCTCAAATAAAATAAAACTATTAAATAACACTATTTCCAGCAATTTACTTGTGATTGTGGGATGTGTTTCTACATAAGAAACTCACAAAACCAACTTTTTTCATTTCTAGATGTACATCTTTTTAAAGATCCAAAATATTTAGAAAGGAGACATACTCAAATAATTTGCTCCATTTTTCTAGTGGCCACCCTTTTAAACAAAAACTAGCATTTATAAAGGGACAATTTTTTAAGGGCGGCTAGGATAGTATCTACAATGGAGTTGTTTCTAGATGAATGTGATAATTTGAAAAGTATGTTTTTAGGACGAGGTTACCCTATTTATATAATTAATGAAGTGATGCTGGAGGTGTTGAATAAAAGGGAAAGGGGACATTTTGCTCCCATCATTAGAGACACTAAGTTGAATAATGTGATAAGATCTTTGGAGTGTTTAACACATACAACAAGTGTTAGTAGTATGCTGTTTGAGATGGAAAGGAGGGGTGTAGAGATAGTGAACCCTGAAAGCTACGGTAATGTGTTTATGACCTCATTTATCACTGCATTTTGTGTAAATTGTAAAGAGATTTGTGATATCCTTATGAAAAAACGGTCTTCTTGTTGTGTCTTTTGGCTTTTCCCGGTTAGGGGTCACCACAGCAGAACTCCGGTCCACTAATGATTGGCAGTAGATTTTTATGTTCCGAGTTGCCAGGCCTGACGCACAACCTTCAACAAAGGTACGCCCATTCATGCATGTCTCCACACAGAAGACGATCTAGCTGAGAATCGAACAGGACAACTTCTTACTGTGAGGTGACAACGCTACTGCAGCACCACCACTGGTAAGTTTTAAAAATAGATAAGGACATTAGGGACTTTGTGGGGGCAGACCCATGGTTGTATATAGAAAAGGAATACGTTTGAGAGACTGGATATAGAGACAAGTAAAAGAAAGACCAAGTGGGTGTATGAAAAAAATGTGGATTTTGCCCACAGTGCCCATATATACTTCAAGCTGATGTAGTTATAGTCAATGGGCATGAACTGACATTAGATGGGAAATATTCTTGTGTGACAGAAAGGGTAGTATACTGTGCTCTGTGTTGGCAATGTCCATGTTTTTATGTTGGAAAAAACAGATATGAAAATTAGAGCATGTGGATAAGAATATCTAACAGAAACTAAACTGAAAAAAAAGATAAATGCCCTGTCTAAGAATTGCATGAGCAATCATACACATAGTTTCAAGTTTTTTTTCTTTCTGGAATCTGTAGTTTTAAATGAATTGAAAGGACCCTGGAACTTATTTCTAGAAAAACATTGAGTTTATATGACAATTACATTTGAATGCTATGTGATGGCCAGGGTTAAATGAACAAGTGTCAGTTAGTAGCATTTTAAAGCTGAAAGCAATGCAAAGGTAGAAGGTATTGTATGTACTGAAGGTTCTATAGTGTAGTGGTAATTATATCGGCTTAGTAAGCAGAAAGCCCTAGTTTTGATTTCCAGTTTTTACATACACTGATTTTTAATGAATTTTACACACTGAATTATATACATAGTTTTATGGAAAGATTTATATATACATATATTACAGGTTCAGTGCAAACTTCTCCCCCCCTCCCCACCAAAAGGGCAAATATCTATCCCAGCAGAGTGCTGCCCCCCTGACATCTCAGATGCTCAGGTAAGAGCCGCCCTCTCCAAAGCAAAAAACACAGCATCAATGGGACCAGACGGTGTCCCGGGCTGCATCCTACATGAACTCCAAGAAGAGCTAAACCCAAACATGAAACTACTGTTCAATCTCAGCCTTACTACAGGATATGTACCCAAAGAGTGGCGTACAGCAACAGTGGTCCTTCTTCGCAAAGGTGGCGCCTCAACGGATCCTGGAAACTATCGCCCTATAAGCCTGACTAGCTTGGTCTGCAAAGCTATGGAAAGGATCATCATGGACCTCATAAATAAAGACATTGGGGACCTACAGACACTGGATCCTACCCAGTTTGGCTTTGTTAAGGGCAGATCCTGCCTCTTAAACCTGGTCGATTTCTTTGAAACAGTCACCAAGGCCATTGACGAGGGGAAGGTGGTCCACACAGCCTACCTGGACTTCGCAAAAGCCTTCGATACAATACCCCACTCGGGCATTATAGATAAGCTCACCAGCTTAAATATAAACCCCTATGTCACTAGATGGGTTGCAAATTAACTCAAGGACAGAACCCACATGGTTAGAATTGCTGGAGCCATGTCAGACTCCAAATCAGTTACAAGTGGAGTCCCACAAGGCTCAGTCCTGGGACCTCTCTTGTTCGGTATATATTTCTCGGAGGTACAGGCTAACCCGGAAGGACTGTGGCTGTCCAAGTTCGCAGATGACTGCAAACTGGATGCCATAATTGACTCTCCAGCTGACACAAGCATCCTCCAAAAGGGCCTCATAGAAACAGACAACTGGTGCCAGAGCCATGGCCTCAAGCTAAACACCAAAAAGTGTATAGTCATCCCCTTTGGCAAAAACAAAGTGCCCACAAATTACCACATAGGTGGTAATCCATTAAGTACAGAAGAAGTAATTAGGGACCTGGGGACCCAAGTTGATAGCAATCTCTCATTTGACAACCATGTGGCCAAAGTGGTTAGAAAAACATTTTATATAGCCCACCTAATCATGAAGGGATTCAAATCTAGATCAGGGGAGGTCATCGTGCCTCTTTACTCATCCCTCATCAGGCCCATAATTGAGTAGAATGCCCCTTTTGGGATGTACCTTACCAGACACCTGCAGCAACTGGTAGGACCCCAAAAGTACCTCACCAAAAGGATCAAAGGGCTCAAACAGATGCCATATGCTGCCCGGTTAAAGAAATTCCAGCTCTACTCAGTGGCATACCGCCTGCTCAGAGGTGATCTGTGCCTGATGTATAAAGCCATGTCCAACCCGGAATTAATGGACATGCTACACCTCAGAAAATCCAAATCCCTACGTGCTCGAGAGACTTGAACTTCAGCACTGAAATAAATAGGACATGCTGGAGTGACAGATTCATAACCCAGAGGCTCCCTTCACTCTGGAATAAAATCCCAGTCCAGGTTAGGCAGAGTCCCTCATTGACTCTCTTCAAGAGGAATCTTGATGAGTGGATGGGAGATCGTAGGTTTACCCCGGGTATCACTTCTGTGTCACTATTAGACAAAGGCACAGTATACTAACCTCGAAAAAGGGCATAGCAAAATTAATTTAAAATGGGTGGTGAAAGCCAAACATAGCCTAGTATGAACCTATGAACCTACCTATATATATATATATATATATATATATATATATATATATATATATGTGTGTGTGTGTGTGTGTGTGTTTGTGTGCATATGCTTGTATATATTTATATATGTATGTGCATACAAAAGATTTGTTATGTATGTTTATAGGTTGTAGGGTGGAATATTTGTTAATAGTTTTTTAAGAATTAAACTGGAGGTGTGGTTTTGGAATGATGTTAAGGGGGTGTTTTAGTATAAAAGAAATATTGATTTGTTGGATTTTTACCTGATGAAGTTTCCATTGGGGAACAAAAGTGTTTGTCTATGTGAAAATAAACTTTGATTTGTTCTGTTTCATCTTTTTTTTATTCTGAGGATTTTTGCAGAAGGTTACTATTACTTGTGTTATTTTGGATTGTGCTACTGCTTGCTTCAACCTGAGGACTGTTCCATTTGTGAACGGGTGTTTTATTCTTCTTGTTTTTCTAGGGTTGCCACCTGTCCTTTTTATTTTCCGGACTATCCGGAAATCAAGTTGATTCTTTGGTTGTCCAGAAAACACTGTACATACTCTAGTATTCTGTTTCAAAAAAGGAATCAGACTATCAGAGTTTGTAAATCGACTGATTTACTATGATTTTTTACAGAAAAATATAGTAAATCAGCCCAAAGCAGGCATTAGGAATGGAAAAAGAGGGTGTTACCTGCCTGTTGATGTCACAGTGACATCACAACATGGGCGGGGTGTGGGCAGGAGAAAGGGCAGGGGTGAACATGGAAACTGGTGAGGCGAGGGGTGCGGCCTTACTCTGATTTTAGCCACAATGAAAGGTGGCATTCCTAGGCTTGTCTACAGTGTCTACAATTTCGTTTTTTTTATAAAGTAGTACATCTTCCAAAATTGTATATATATATATATATATATATATATATATATATATATATATATAGCTCATTTGTGCTGGACAGAAGCATATAAAAGTTCATCCTTATTGAAATATTTTAGCTGTAGGTAGTGAATGGGATATATTTGCTCATTGTGAACTGACACAAAAAATTGACAAGTTCTATACATATCGTGACATTGGGCATAGAATAATTGTGGCTTAGTAATTCAGGAGTGAGAAAACACCCATTTATATTATCTGCTGTTTTGTATGTCTGTAATTGGTACAGTAAATGGTTGTGTTTGCAACCACTCTTTTAATTAACTTACACGTCCATGAAAAAAAAAAACAATATTGATTGTGGAAGGTTACAGACATTGCTGTTTAAATACTTTTTTGAAATTGATTGATATCATTTATCAGTATTTGACCTGTTGCAGAGTATCTAACATTGCTTTTTCACATTACTGTTAATATTGTAAATGTCTCTTCCTAATCCTAATAATTCAAGATATAAGAGGTCAGTACCTGTCTAGATGACCAGTAAATATAATTTAGCATGTTTTAAAACACTTTATTTATAAAAAAATTGAAATGTTTAAATGGAATTACTAAATGGTGATGTACTGCTAACAATGAAAGGCTTTTATGGCAACAAAGTTTGATTGTGTCTTGAAAACTGCCAGGGGAAACCTGTGAGGGCTATGTTGCTCATTGTATAGTGATTCTTAAGAAGCATTTGGATGTACACTGGGATCAGGTCATATCCTGGAAGAAAAGAACATAAACAAAGGATGGCGAATTATAAAGTACTTGAGCCAAATTTAGTAAAAGGGAGAGACTCAGGTTATTAGTAGTTTAAAACAAACACAGACATTTGTAACACTTGTATTTTAAAATAGCGATAATTGGAAAGAGAGAATAAGGTGATCAGTACAGTTTATATCATTTCCTTTTCCTAAAGAATCGAGCATGAAACTGAAAAGAACAACATTATGACAGAGAGAAGGGATGTAGAGGTACATAAAAGGAAGGTTAACAAAAATTTGGGAAATAAAAAATACTAATTAATGACATGTTTGAGTGGAGATTAAATAAAATAAAGGTTGATTTATATGAATGACCAGATATATCAGTGCAATTCTTGAGTGACTCCTTAGCTGAAGAATATGCAACCAGCTTATAAGGTTCTATTTTTCACTTTTTAATTTTTCTAAATGTTTAGGGTTTCTAATAATAACACAGCCAGAACAGGCCCCATTCTTAAGTAATAATGCAGTTAAAGTTTATGAAATTAATATTGTTTTGATCGGTGATGTTTGCTAAGAGTGTTCTTATTTGCCTCATCAGTGTACACAGAAACTGCCTCCTTTTTATTTCATATTGAGCTACCTGTATTAGCAGTGTATTTAAGTATGCTGAAAAATTATTTTTATTTGTCTTGTTTCTTTTACTGCTATTTCAGTTATCTGTTTTTTTTTATTCAAATTACTCTAGTTTTTGCTTTCATTTTATTCATTTATTTATTTTTTTTTTTGTAGTGTATCAAGCTTCATCTGCTCCATGCTCTACTAGTTACACAATTCAGTATGCAGCAATCAGTAAGTTGTCCTTAATGAAAGAGTCTGGTGGTAGATCATGTTGAAGATACATGTGAGGGTAGAGTTAGGGGTGAAATCATTGAGGCGAGAGAAGAGAATTTAAGTGACAGACCATATACTGAGATTTACTAGGGCATTATCTTTAAGGAATTGTAGAAACAACTGTAAGATAAGGGGAGGCTATATTTTGATAACTTTCTGGGACACTCCACCATTGTTTTTCTCTGTAAAAATATGTATGCTATATGTAGTGCTCTTTCAATTGTGGATCTGTTGTCTTTGTCTGAGTTCTAGTTATCCTATCATTTTATGCTCATCTTTTGGTGTTTTAATTCTTTCCATTAATTTACTAATTTGTTTGCTTTCTGTTGTCTTAAATATTTTCCTTTTTTTTCCAACCCCAAAATGTTTGCTCCAGAATACATATATTAGCCTTTCGCTTATCTTATAGTTATTTCTACATGATGATGGTGAAAATGATTCTGTACTGTGGAATATCATATATGTTTTTCAGTTTCTGCTGTTAAAAGCAAAGTTTAAGAATGACCCAGGGAAGGTTCACTTAATCTAAAAATGTTTCACTTGGATGTAATATAAAATTCCTAAAAACAATGTCAAAGTCATTGGAAAATGAGACTGAACATTATTCATGGGATACTATAAAGGATTATGATTAGGTCTCTGATTGTAGCCACATTATTATGTGTTTAAGACATGAATTCCAAGAAATTCACCTTGAGAGTAATATTTGTGAAGTGAATATTGGCATCAATGTCAAGAATACAAAATTAAGGGTTATGATTGGAGACATGATCACAATTTTTTGTAGTATATCAAGGTTTATTTGTTCTAAGTTCTACTAGTGCAAAGAAAAGAAAAATAAATGTAAAGCATTTTGTGGCTTTAAAAGCCAGTAATGCTGTTAGTGAGCACTGTCAAACAGACAGTAGCAGATCACTAATCATCTTATTTGTTTCATAATTGTGAGTGGGGCAAAGGATTAAACCGAGGTAAGGTTAATAAATATTGTTCTAATTTAATTAAGATGTTATTAAAAGGACTGATTCCTCATCAAGATGGGTTTTCTGAACAATAAGTCCTATGAAACTCTCTTTCTGGCATTTCTGGCTGACTGTATTTCTTAGTGATTTACCACAAGATGGAACAAGTTTACAAGGGAAAGGAAATGTTAAGAGCCATATACAGCAAGTTAGAAACAAAGCTGATTTTACTTCAAGAGGGTTGCTGGCATTGTAAGCACCTAGTGCCCAGATTGATACCTAATATTAACAGTACTTAGAAAGGTGCTTAATTGTGTTGTTCATGTCAGGTCTCACGCTAATGTGGTGCTGCTTAATTAGCTTTTATCTCCCATATTGGAGTGTAATTTCGACACCCTATGCACTGTATATATAATGAATATAATATCTCTCAAAAAAATAACCCAATAAATATATAGGCATTTTAGACAAACTTATCTCATAGTACAGAGATAATGTTAATGGAAAGAAAGAGAACCATTTTATTTGTTGACTTTAATGCAAGAGCTGATTCCTTTTAAATTATGTTTTTTTAAAAGATGGCTACATTTGAAGGTCAAGAGTTTCAGATGCTATCATAGTTAATAGACATGGCATTTGCCTGCTAAATTGCCTATGCAGACAAGGATAGTGGTAGAACGTGCACCCAAAAAAAAAAAAAAAAGGTGGGGGGATCCCCATTGGACTGCCCAATAGCTGTATTCAATTTAAACAAAATGAGTAATGCAATAACTGAAACTAGATGTGAAAATGACTGCCTCCCATTAAAATAGAACATTAAAGGGGGGAAAGCAGTGAAGGTCAATTTCAATGGTTTTGTAAAATTCATATACCTTTAACGCCTCTACTGCTACATGGCAATGATGGATGGCTTGCTAATTTGGCCCATCAATTGCTGTAGTGGATTGAAGGTGGCAATTCACTTGATGGAAAGCTGTTGTTAAAACATTTACATAATATAAATTAATATTGTTATTAAAATAAAACAAACACTTAAATTCAAATAATGAAAGGGTAGGTAACAATAAAGGATGGTTCAGTGGTGACTTTTTAAGAGAAATTATTATGGAAGTTTTCTGAAGGATTGGATGAAGGAAGAGTCTGAAGCAGCATGTTGTTGAAAAAAAACAAGGAAGATGAATTTATAGATTGGATATCAACAAGAAAAAGTGAATTATGTAAAGAGAATATGGGAAGAAATTTAAACATAGTAAGAGGTTGGATTGAATAAGCTTCTGGAGGGAGAAGAATCTAAATGTGAAAAAAAAATCAATTTTCATGCTGAATGTAAAGTATGAAAAGAGATTTTTTTAGGCAAAGTATAAGTATCTGAGATGAGATGACCTGATTCTGATTTGGTAAAATAGCTGGATGGACCTACTTAATATGATTAGAATGGAGAATGCTAAAAGTCATTTTGTTAAAATAAAAAAAATGGCCCTGATTGGAATTAGTAATGAGTTATATCAATCAAATCCAACTGTTTGTGCAAAAATGAGTAGTTTAATTATTATTCAAATAATCAAAAATTTCCACAAACACAGAGTAGTGGTACTGTATCAATGATCCATAAAGAGTACTGATGGGATGCTCCTACAATGTATCACACCATCCATTACTCTACTAGATAATTCCTTCAAAATAGTTACTATAATGGGTTAGAAAAAAATGAAAATGCAATTAAGTCAAATACAATTACATCGAGCTAAACCTGCATAGATTTTTAGTGGAACACCATTTCAAACATATTTGGTATTAAACCAATTGATGGAAATAATACCATGGTTAAATCACAATCTTTATGTACTCTGTTTATTGACATACTTGTGGCATTTTATGTAAGATTCAAAGTTTGGAAGTTAATGACTTTAAAGGAATTTTCCAAGTCATTGGCAGATATCATGTTTACATGTTATACCTCTGCCTTAACCCAAGTCACAAGGAAGGGATATCATACTGTAGGGTTGGAAGCCAGTAAGGCATAATGTAAAAATGTGTCGTGTCCTTGTGGTAAATTTTGATCTGCATAAGTATTTTTTTTCAGAAAAGCATGAAATAGCTCATGATTGCCAAATTGCAAAAGAAACTATATGTACCACTGTTGGTTTTGCAGATGACTTGGTGGTATTGGCATCAGAGCAAGAAATACAAATATGCAGTTGGCCTATGTAGAATGATTTATACAGTTGCATTATTCAAAAATAAAATCTAGTAGATCAAAGCTTATTACTTCTAACTTAAAGAAATGGAAGAACGTTAGAATCAAAATTCAGAAGGGCACTGTGCAATCTACAATGATACAGAGTTATTTGAAAATAGTACTTTCAGTGCAAAGAAGTTGGTTATCTCATTATAAATATATATAGGCCAAACTATGAAGGATTTGACATGCTTTTATATGAGTGGAGACTATTAGGAGTTATAACATTTACACCCTTGTTGGGGTGTAGACATGCAAAAACATATCGTCTGACACATCTGAAGGCCTGATGTAATCATGTAAAGGCACACTGAATTTATTTAAATCAGTATAAAATACCTAGAGATGCTTTATATATATATATATATATATATATATATATATATATATATATATATATATACACACACACACAGAACACAGATTTTTTCAGAATTGCCAGGTATTGTAGATTAGAATATTTATACAGACTTTCAGCAAGGAATAATATACTAAGCAAATACATGTATTTCTTATTTGAATAAGGTTGTATTAAAAGTTTGATGTAAGACAGATTTTTTTATCAGTTCAATAAAGAAGGGTCTAAAATGTGATGATTTAATACAAGTGTTTAATTCATTACAGCTTAGTGATGCCTCTGGACATTTCTGCATTTACATCCTACTGACAACTCCAGGCTTCGAATATAGTCTGTTTGTATTTGCATAAATAACTCCAAATCCATGCTTAGATAAAAAGTACTGAAAGATTTAATTTTAAAGACTACATAATGCAACATAACTGCTCTGATATTTCACCTCTGTTAGTTCTGCTAAAGAGCTATTAACTGTTGTTTGCGTACTTACTTTCATATTTCTCTAAATATCTCAAAATACAAGTAAGTAATGGAGTCAGAAGTACTTTATCTCATATGTAACAGAATGTGTGCAGCTTCAGTGCATGCTGAGATATTGTATAGTATTTACAAAATATTACAAATTATTATTTACCAAGTTTATTATATTTGAAATCCAGT
Organism: Protopterus annectens; assembly: GCF_019279795.1. Taxonomy (NCBI): domain Eukaryota; kingdom Metazoa; phylum Chordata; order Ceratodontiformes; family Protopteridae; genus Protopterus; species Protopterus annectens. The sequence goes on along the minus strand of NC_056735.1, from coordinate 1,598,601,352 downwards.
TTAATATCTTGAATCTAATGAACAGCATCACTTTAAACAGTTGTTTATGCAGAACCATTTAAACTTCTGTAGTAACAGTTATAGTTCCAGAGATAAGAATATTAGTTTGAAATGTAAACACATTACTTGGTTTTGTTAAAAAGCTCAGGATGCAATCATTTGCAGTTAGTGTACAAACCTCCAGAGCTCCATTGGAGTGAACAAGTTAAAAAAAAGGTTTTGTAAGGAGGTTTTGTATGAAACCCAATGCAGAATTTCTTAAGGTTTTTGAATAACATATTATTGAGATCTATATATCTTAAGTTAACATCAGAATCCAAGTAGGGAATCTCCAATACCAAATTTGTGCAGATGGATTGAATCAGTATAAGAATCCATCTCGTAGTATAGCATGCTGTCCAGTTTATGGCCATCTTAGAAATCAGTTAAGGATTGCAGACTTAGTGAGCAGAAGATTGAATGATGCCTTTAGAAATGGTAAACAGTATACAGAAGCATTTGCTTTTCATAAACACTGAACATGTGTTGAACCTTTTTGCAAAAATATTGTGTAATGTGCAAAGGATCAGGAAGAAAATGGCACCCTCTTTCACCACTAAGTGTATTATTATACATTAATTCAGACGATTATCACAATCACAATATCAAGAGGTTCATTCTTCCCATTGCAAATTCTTATTTAAAACTACCCTTCAAAATCTGGTTTTCGGACATATGCAATCTCACTAACTCTCTTTGAAACTCTGATAAATAATCAATTGTAAGTTCATGTAACCACAAGAATGGTACTGATTCATTCCAGTAGCAAATGATACTATGTAAATATTTATCAAAACGGTTTAAAGTTTATGGCCTACTAATAACTCATTAGAACTCTGAATGGACTGTTAAAATGTTTGTAAATGTAGTTGGCCTAGCGGACGTATTTGTTGCTGGGCTGTGATGTCAATTTGGTAGGTTGGGGGGTAGACAGTAGAGCTAGGTTAAGCAGGGATAGATTGGTTAGTTGTGGGAGGAAGTGCTTAGAGTCATTAAGTGGGGAGAGAGGCTTAGTATATAAGCTTAGGTTAGGGGGGGCATCTCTGTCTTTGGTACTACAGAGACTAATTGCCAGGGTATCCAAGGCAATCAGCTGGAGCATAGGTATTGTTCTATGCCAGGTATTTTTTGGTAGCATTAGGTAAGTGTGTTCTTAATTATATGGTGAGTATAGGTATTTGTAATTTTGTACTTGCTAGGGCTTTCTTTTGAGTGGTTTATTTCAGCTTCTTGTATAGTAGGTATGGTGAGCTAGCATTTTTAGCTGGGTAGTGTATAGTTGGAGAAATAATAGTGTTATGGGGATTTAATGTAGGCTTGGTAGAGATAAGTTAACAAAATGGGCAAAATACTTGAATACTTTAGGTTGTTTTGGGAGTGCAAAAGACCCTCCATAGAGTTTGAGTTGGGCCGTTGGAAGCACTTCATCTGAATAGTACCCAGTGTATCATGTCGTCACATTGATATGACACATGTGAAATCAAGGAACTCTCTGCATGCAAAGTGTCCTTTAGGTTTTACAGAAACAGGTGTTAAAGACAAATGAGTAGTCCAGAAGGGTCAGCATTATGTTACTACTCTTGCATTGTCATGGTACATTGGTCGGGGAATGTATAAAATAAATTAATGAACGGGAAAGGTTAAGGTGCCAAATTTAGACATGATATATAAAAAAAGACATGTCATATCAAGATCTGTTCTTTTAGCAGAGAAAGTAGTCATGAGTTATATTTCCTTTGTTATGGCTATGAGCCATAATTTTGAATGGCAGGGTTTTACTTTACAGGTGGGGTATGGCTTAATAGTTAAGGTGTCTACTTCACAGACACAAGGTACAGAGTAGAAGGAGACACAAGTGGTTAAAATTGGCAGTATTATGCTGCTGCTTGTGATGGAATCCGACTTTAAAAAAAACTGGCATATTTATACTAAGTAGGTTAGGCTGGCTGTCGTTGTAAATCATGCATTATAGTCAGTATGTTAATGCTGTGAGCTTAATTATGGCTGTACAGACTTTTTTAGCTCCATGGTGTTGGAGGGCTGGCATAATAATTGAAGACGACCTCACAGACACAATGTGCAGGGTTTGAGTTTTAAGTTTGGGTCACTTCCTAGATATTAGTCATATAACTGTCTGCAGACTGATTGCCTAGTATTTACCTGTGTCTTGAGATCATGCAATGTAATGTAGATAAGAGAAGGTACTTACCCTCATAGAGGCATTATATAATTTTAGATTAAGATGGGTGAAGCAATGGGTTTGATAGTAATGGTGTGGTCAGATGGTTAGCTGGCATGTGTTGTTAAATTTGTGGTAATTTTGAGGTTGTATGGGGGAATATGGTCTGCTTTTAGTAGTTTCAGGAAGTTAGTAAGTCTGTTATTGAGGTAGGTTCAGTAATGTAGAGATTTTGGAAACAGTTTGGCTTCTACCTTGGAAGGGGGTGTTGCATTTGTATATATAAATATGGATTGTGGGTATTAAATTAATGCTGACTAGAGGATATGGGGCTTTTCAATCTATCTAGTGTAGATATAGAATTGAGCAAAAAGTGGAAGGGTTGGTAGGTGAATGGTTTGGGTTCTTTGGCAGTCTGTGTGGTGATTTCACTAATATGTTTTTGTTTTGTTTTAGGATGGCACAGGCAGAGGACCTTGCCCAGAAGTGGCAGGAGTTAGTATCACTGGCAGAGGAATTTGTTCCAGACTGTGTGCATAGAAAGGCACGCATTGCAGTAGGCTATTCAGGCTGAATCATCAAGAGGAAGATGGAAGAGTAGGAAGCAAGTGGAACAGCCAATGACAGAAGCCTCAGGAGTTAGAAGCAAAAGGACAATGAGAGTGCAGGGGAGAGTGGTTAATCCAAAAATGAGGGAGCAAATTATAGGTAATGAGGCTGATGTTTATGTAGGCAATGAAAAAGGAGTTGCTGTGATGTCAGATGATGATTTGCTTATGCTGGTATATGATTTAAATGTAGGTGACAGGGACAAGTTGCAGAGTTTGCTTGGGGTAAAGCCAGAGTTGATAGATTTGGACCATACTACATTGCAGTATGAATTAGGTTTGGGGTAGGAAGTCATATGATGAGGATAGAGATATATTCCTGTTGGCAGAATGTGAAATTTTACATGCATTGGTTCAGGTGGTAGATGTAAGTATGGGCTTGGGTGGGCAGGCAACTCCAGAGTTTGGGGTAGCTAGTAGGTCAGTTTTCATTATGGCACATATCCCATAAGTGGTAAAAGAGAAGATTTGGAAGGGGGGGGGGTTTGCTGAGGTACTTGATCTCATAGATGGAGCACAGAGAGTGGTGGACGCAGAGGCTCCAGGATTTAAGGATCTCATTGCAGCATTGGTAGTGCTGGGTAAGAGGGGTCATGGGCGGATACCAAGCAGGGAGTTAGGATAACTGGCTCTGGGGTTTTGATTATTTTATTGTGGCTGTACTAAAAAAAAAAGACCCATAGAAAATGCTGCCATTTTCAATTTTTTTAATAATTAAGAAGGCTCAGAATTTGTATGGCAGAAATGCATGGCTTTGGTATGATCAGTATTTATATAAATTCAAAGCTGTGGAAAATCGTTTGCATTGGGAGAGCAGACATATGGATACATAAATGGAGAATATGTTGGATAGGTCAGGACGTCCAATTCAGGAAGCTACTGATAGAAAGGGATGTATGGCTAAAGACTGCTTTGCATTTAATGCAGGGAAGTGCAGTCAGCCTGTGTGTCAGTTTCCACATTTATGTGTTTACTGTAGAGGTCATCATCCTTCTGTTAGGAATTGGAAGAAAAATGCAATGGGATTTTAAAGGGAGACAGTGGGAGGGTGGGGAATTGTGGTGAAATAGAATGATGAAGAGGGTTCAGGGACAGTAGGATGGGGACATCTTTATGGTCAGGAACTGGACAGAAGGTTGGGGCACCTGCCTATTGATGCATGGAGATTGGAGTTGCTTCTGTTGAACTAACAAGATAAGGCAGTGGCACAAAAGCTGGTAGAAAGGTTCTGGAGTGGTTTCCAATTAAATCTAAATTTAGTTGTTTTAGTAAAATGTGTAAGAATCTAAAATCTGTGCTGGTAGCTAGGTAAAAAGAAAATGGTTCAGGCATTGTTAGACAAAGAGTTGGTTGTAGGTAGGTTGCTAGGCCCCTTTAATAGACCTGCATTTGATGTATTTTGAGCTTTGCCTCTTGGCTTAGTACATTAGAAATCTCCTGTTTTTTTTTTTCTTTTTGGTTTCTACATCATTTATTTCTGGAAGGTGATTCTGTTAAAGTCCATATTGATAGATCAGATACAAGGGTGCAATATGCATCTTTGTTTGAAGCAGTCAGGGGTGATTAGTTCATTCTGGAACCTCTGGCTAGCCAAGTTAGATATGGAATCTGCATTCGGACTGCTTCCTGTGAGAAACAGGAATGGATGATTTTAGCTATGATGTTAAATGATAGATGTTATTTTGACAAGGTTAAGGGTATGGGCAGTGCAGTTGCTTGTGCTACTTTGAAAATTTCAACACTGTGTTACAGTGGCTGTTGCACCTGAGGATGGAGTTTATGTGGCCTATTCTTTATGCAGATGATTTTTTTTTACTGGTTGGGGATGGGAAAGACATAGGTGAAGCAGAAATGAGGTTGTCTGAACAGTTGTATGAGGAACTTGGAGTGCCTTTGATAAAAGGTAGACAGGAGGGACCTTTCCTTTTTGGGTTTAGAGGTTGATGCAGAAGCAGAGGTGTTTAAATTTCTGCTTGACAAAGTGGATTAGGTAAGGAGTAAGGTTGAGACATTGGTTGTTAAAGACAAAGCACATGTTAAAGAGGTCAGGGAAGACTTAGGACTGTTAAATTTTGCATACTAAGTGGTGGCGCCATGTCTGATTTTTATGAGATCTTTGGCTAATTTGTTTATTAGAGCTAAGAGGAAACATTAGTGGGTTAACGTGAATTAACAGGTCAAGGAGGACATGTCTATTTGGTTGGAGTTTCTCCAGCACTTTAATGGAGTGTCTTTCTAACAAGGAGGTAGGTTTCTTCACCAGAACTGGATTTGTTTACTGATACAGCCAGTGGTTTGAGCAAGAGTATATGTTTCGGTGGTAAGTGGCTTGCTGAGACGTGGCCAGTATAATAAGCAGATAATATGAAGAGCGACATCACATTAGTAGAGTTGATGTCAGTTTAGACTTTGGTAGTTGTTTGGGAGGAGGAATTCCGGAATAAGAAGGTTGTTTTTTTCACTCAGATAATCTGGCAGTAGTACAGGCATTGGCAAAAAGACAGACGTCAAAATTGGTAGGGGTATTATTGAGGATGATTGTGTTACATTGTTTGACTATTAATCTATTTTTATCAGTAAAGTAAATTCCAGGTTACACTAATGCCTTGACTGGCAGTCTATCCTGTTTTCAGTTTTACAGTTTTTGGAAGTTGGCACCAGAAGCCATCCAGGAGTAAGTTGTACCATAGTGCCCAACCTGGTATTGGAGATTGGATAGACATTGCAAGTTGACCGTTACACCACTCATGGCCAGAGACTCATTTGGGGATTAGGTACCTAGTTGAGATATGGAAGTTAGGTGAAACAGTTCAAACTATTAGTTTTTAACTGTAGGAGTGGTGGATAAATTATCAAGAGTCAAAGATGTGACAAAACATTAGGTGATCTAAGGAATGTTGAAAGGGTGGGAGAGAGTGCAGTGTAAGTTGATTAATAATAGGTTACCATTTGGCAAGAATATGTTGCCATTGCTTTTAGGAGATCTGCAAATAGTTGCTTAGTCTCATTTTGACCATGTATTGTGGGTTACCCTATTATTATTTTATGTAAGATATGTATGTAGGAGTGTTTTGGGTTAGTGAAATGTTGAACAATTTACGTTTGAGATTATGTCAAGATTATATCAATAGGTGAGTTGGTTTGGTTAAAAAAGGTCCAAGACTGAGGAGGTGTGCAAAGATAGGAAGGTGGTGCTGCTCAAGAATTGTTGGTTATGCCCTGCGTCCTGGAGGATGGCATGACAAGAGGTTTGCTGCAAACAGTTAGAAGGGTTGATTTTTCAGGATGGTTGAGGCAAGCAGTTAGATGTCAGAGCATTTCTTAGTTGGATTAAAAGAGCATTAGAGGTGCAGGGCATTAGTGGGGAAAATTATGAAACTCACTTTCTATCCTCAAAGGCACTCCATAAATAAGCAGTAGCTTCTATGTTCATTGCAAGAATTAAAGAACCCTAGTCATGGTCACTAAGTCCAATGATTGTGCATCTCTATCTGCACTAAACAAATGATATGATACCCATAAGAATTTAATGAAAACCACGAAAATATACATACCTGTACTAAACATACTGATAAGAATTTAATGAAAACCACGAAAATATACATACCTGTACTAAACATACTGATAAGAATTTAAAGAAAATCAAGAAACTATTAATTAGTAGCATTTGTTTAATCAGGCCAGTTCTCTGTAGCCAACATGATTGCATACTATAATCACTAACAGAGGCCACTGGAAGGGCAGCATGTCATGATACTTGCATTCCTGTTGTGTCTGGCTGCCACAAAGAATACTTCAGTATTTTGTTCATCTTCACATAGAATTATTTTTTTTCCATTTACAAAACTATTTGCTGATTTGTTGTTTCACTTCATCACTCCTTTGAGCTAAAAACACCTGATATAATCACAGGAACAGCAGGTGATGCTGAGGCAACTGTGTAGAGTCAGTATTATCTGGTTGGATTTCAGTTAAGCATGTTAGTTCCCATACTCTGTTGTTTAGAAGTTGGAGATACAAAAGACATTTTCATTGATTAGCAGTGATATTCTGAAGAGCAGTGTACTGAGAAAGAGTTTGTCCATATCTTATTCCTACAACCTTTGGCCAACATCCTAAATGCAATAGTGAATTGCGGGACAGCTGTACATAAGCAGAGAAGACAGTAGTTTACATTCCTCTAAGCTTATGTTCTGTAGAAACTGATGTACTTAGTTGGAATCAGTACACTTTTAGCTTTAACCAAAAATAATTATGGATGAAATTGTTGGTAGTCTTTAAGTCTCTATTGCAAGTCTGTAGTACAGAAAAGCTCATTTTCAGTCTAGGTATGTTAATAACTTCTCTGAACTGCTTTGTAAATGTTGGTTTCTTGCAGAATAGTTCCATGTATAATGATTTTGATGTCTAGAATGTATTTATTTTCTGATAAACACACACAGACACATTTGTGCTTCAGCTACATACCTTCTGAATGACCACGACTTTTTACCTTTTAAATCTTTATGTGTACATTCATGATCTATGTCACATAATCAAACTTCCAAAATTTCGAACACCATAAGTTTGAACTTGGAAGTTCGAAATGTGATAACATCGAAATTTCAGAACAGCGAATTTTTTCCCAGGGAAAAAAAATTGCTGTTCCGAAAAACACACACAACACAAGCACACCAAAAACCTTATAAACCTACACTAAACCTTACATACACAACAATCTTTGCACTAACCTTAACCCAAACCCTAACCCTAAGGTCCGTCATTATCACACACTTACCTTACCCGCACCTTAACCCTAAAGTCCGTTACTATTGCACACTTACCTTACCCGCACCCTAACCCTAAAGTCCGTCACTATCGCACACTTACCTTAACCTGTTCTGTAACCTTTGCACCACAGTGGACAAAATGTCTAAGCCACAGAAACAGCCAACCAAATTCTTTCCTTGGGAAAGAATTAGAATTTCCGCGGCTTTGACATTTTCAACTTTCAAACTTCCAAGTTCAAACTTCTGTAAGCTCGATTACATGACATAGACTCTACATTCAGGCCAATAAAATCAACCCCCTGTAGAATTAGACATGCCTTGTTCCAGACTTTTCGTGACCTGGTGGGGTATGGCTCTATTGTTATCAGTAAACAGTCATGGAGATTCAGAAACCATGCAACTGAAATACTGGTATGTCCTTAATGAGTGAAATCACATGGACCTCCATTACAGAATGTTTAAGGCATTGCACAGTTAAGACTCTCACTTGGCTGAGTCTTTCTAGCAGTTTTTACTTAATGATTTCTCTGCACTACCTTATTCATGTGTGCTAACTCTAACCCTTCCCATGCCCCTAACTTTAAGTCTACACTTTACTTTACTAAAAATCCTTTCCCTGAAAGATCCAAAGTACACAGAATACATACAATACCAATCAGGCATAACACTAAACCTATCCCTTTACCTAAACGTACTTGCCATAATGCAGGCTTGCACATTTTCAAACAACTAATTTTGCAATCAACCATTCCTTTACCTGCATACTCCCACATACCTACACTATATAAAGCTTGAATTCAATCAAATGTGATTTTTCACAAATATCACTCATTTGTCTGTTCACTCATTTATGGTCATTCATTTGTGACTCTTACATATGTATTTTCTACCAAATGCATCACACACACACACACACACACACACACACACACACACACACACACACACACACACACACAATTGGTCTGTGTGTGTGTGTGTGTGTGTGTGTGTGTGTGTGTGTGTGTGTGTGTGTGTGTGTCTGTGTGTGTGTGTGTGTGTGTGTGTGTGTGTGTGTGTGTGTGTGTGTGTGTGTGTGTGTGTGTGTGTGTGTGTGTGTGTGTACTTTTTGTGTCCTTAATTAAAGTAGTATATTATTTTAACCTGTGGGGAAAAAAGTAAAGCTAAAACAAACATACAAACTCTTGCAGCAGTGCCATCAACTATTGCAGTTTACCATCTCAATGGTACACTGAAGCCCAAAATCTCAGCAAAAAAGTTTCACTCAAGTCAGAGATTCATAAATAACTAGACAGAGAACAATTTAATCAAAGTGTACTATATAACAACATATGCTATTATAACCTACAGTCATCCAAATAAATGAACAAAGCAATCATAAACATCTGCTTGAAAACAACTGCAATCACCTTGGACAGACCAGGATGGAAGCAAATTAAGGTAAGAAAATAACTGAAAAAAATGGTCAAGGCTGGAGTACTATCGGCTACAGAGAGTAGCTTGAAGTAATGTCTAAAAGCAAAATGAGTGAAAGTCCAATACAGTTACACTGAGATTTGAAATTTGCAGTTGGTAAAAAAACAGGATATATGATGGATGCAGAGGGGGAATGAGGCAGGGGTAATCGAAGAGTAAAAAGATGATGTCAACAAAGGTGCAAAAAGAAAGGGAAGTGGTGCAAGTCTGGAGAGGAACAATAGTTTTATGTAGAAAATAGAAATGAGAAAAGAAGGAGTAGACCTGTCCAAGCTGAGAAATGTGGAAGTGAGATGACAGATTACTGAGAAAGTCTAATGCATTGACTCTGTGGTGTAGTGAGATGAACTCAAGACTGTAAGTGAGATGATCTCAGATTAACTATCAATACAGGTAAAAGAGCAGCCATTGATGGAGTGTAAGATATATCCTGTGCTGGTTCGCTGGTTCGCCCATCACTCTATACCTACAAGAAGATTGTAGCACAAAAAACATAATTTCCCACCACACAATAGCGTAGACCTTCTTATCTTTAATATGAATATTAAAAGCACCCTTAACAAAGTCCAAGACTTCCATACTACCCTCAATATTTGCTCCCCAGATATTACAGTAATAACTGAGACCTGGCTAAATATCATGTCAGTAATACAGAAATCCTGATTACTGGTTATAGCATCCATAGACTGGACAGGAATCATAAATGTGGCGGCAACATAGCTATTATCTATAAAGATGCATTGACTCTTATAACACTTAGACATACACCCAACAACACAGACAACTCTGAACTGCTTATCACCTGCCTCTAACTAAATATTAACAAAAGCATGATAATCGTAGCAGCTTACATTCCTCTGTTAACAACTCTTCATTAACTGAAAATATGATTTTCTGGGCAGCCATTACATACAACCAAGAAACAATCATCTTACAACATTTTAACCGTGCCTGGTTCACCTGTACCTCAGATAACCCTTCAAACTTTATCAACCTCTTTGGTTTCTGCCAAATAATTTGCTCCCTAGCAAGAACAGATACATGCAATAACAAACATTCCATCTTGGAGTGGACACTCACAAACCATCCCAACATATGTTACCACTATGGGTGCCTTCCAATCACACTCAGTGACCACATGCCCACATACCGGGTCTATATTAAATGAACGAATGCTTAAAAGGTCGAATATGGTATTATCAACACCTTTTAAGTGAACGTTCATTTACGCAAACACTCACATAGTCGAAAATCATGTATTCGAAAAATATTGTTTGGCCAACAACATTCCCCTAGTGCCATATGTCACAGAGCCATATACAAACAAACAACTTCAATACCTTAATCAAGTGGGGGCTTTATCCCCACACCCCAATGTGGGGGCAGTGCCCCCAACCCCCCTAAATAAATATACCAACTCCGAGATAACTCTACATTGGGGAAAAGGGCAATTCCCGATAACGGACAACTCGAATAGTGCATGTGCATCACAACTTCTGCAGTAACTGTGTTTTATATAACACTGACAGGTAACAAAACCCAACAATTTGCACATTTACTTCTTTTAAATGTCTGAGTTGTAGAACACTTTACAATTTCAGTATGTTATTCATTCGTACTGTTTATGGAGCACAGTACTTAAAGAATTATTTATATTTACAAAGCTACTGTACAGCCATTCACAGCGGGAATGCCTTGACATCAGCCAGGAGTTTTCTCAGAGTTGGCCAACTATAACTTTTTGAAACTCTGAATTTAGATATTATGAGCGTTAGCTAAATTGAACGGTAGCTTAAAAGGTGTCGATAATACTGTATTTGACCTTTTAAGCATTTGTTCATTTAATATAGACTTGAACCAAAAAACAAACAAAATCGGACAAAAGTACTTAGAAAGAGAAATCCACAGAAGGAGGAACCAGTCCGTAAAGACGTTTACAAAAAACTTTTAATCACCTCAATGGTAAAAACAATATCAAATCAAGCGCGTTCGCTTGGCTCAGTACCAAGCTTTATCAAGATAAAATATATAATGAATTATATCCATTTATATACAACTCTCAAACCATCATGTGACCTGACACATAATGAAATCTTAAAGCTATACTCATTTTAAAAATAATTACAAATATTTGTAAAACCAAATCCAATTTAAATAAATGAATTAATAACATGCTAAATGTACCATACTAACATGGCTATGCTAAATAACTCATTATAGAACCCTCCATAAAAGTTATGTAAAGATAAAAAATTGTGTTTCTAAATGCCTATACAAAACCATTATGTTAAAATATTCCTTCGACAATACTTTCACTTCTCTGATAGTTGCTTGTCCTTCTAACCTTCCTATTATAAAATATATATGAAGGGTAAAATATGTGAATGTTTTAAAATTATGAATATAAAAAATATATGTATATGTTCTCATAAATCCATGTTTATAACCATGTAAAATGTATATAATGAATGATAACTGAGGATGAATGAATAATAACACATTTAAAATACATCAAAACAAATGTTTGTGACAAGTCCGGAATATGATTCGTCTATTGTGCATACTTCTTGCTCATAATCTAGCCATTCTTAGTTTCAGGACACTACTTATATGACAACATTAATATAAATTATATAGATTATGAGCAAGAAGTATGCACAGTAGACAAATCATATTCCGGACTTGTCACAAACATTTCTTTTGATGTATTTTAAATGTGTTATTATTCATTCATCCTCAGTTATCATTCATTATATACATTTTACATGGTTATAAACATGGATTTATGAGAACATATACATATATTTTTTATATTCATAATTTTAAAACATTCACATATTTTACCCTTTATATATATTTTATAATAGGAAGGTTAGAAAACATTCACATATTTTACCCTTCATATATATTTTATAATAGGAAGGTTAGAAGGACTAGCAACTATCAGAGAAGTGAAAGTATTGTAGAAGGAATATTTTAACATAATGGTTTTGTACAGGCATTTAGAAACGCTTACAAGTTTTTATCTTTACATAACTTTTATGGAGGGTTCTATAATGAGTTATTTAGCATAGCCAGGTTAGTATGGTACATTTAGCATGTTATTAATTCATTTATTTAAATTGGATTTGATTTTACAAATACTTGTAATTATTTTTAAAATGATTATAGCTTTAAGATTTCATTATGTGTCAGGTCACATGATGGTTTGAGAGTTGTATATAAATGGATATAATTCATTGTATATTTTATCTTGATAAAGCTTGGTACTGAGCCAAGCGAAAGCGCTTGATTTGATATTGTTTTTACCGTTGAAGTGATTAAAAGTTTTTTGCAAACGTCTTTACGGACTGGTTCCTCCTTCTGTGGACTTACCTTTCTAAGTCATTTAATATAGACCCCACATACCTTCTCAGACAAAAAATAATTGCCACTAAGAGTGTCATATATTAATATATTCACAATAAGAAAAACATCTTCCCCCAAGCCTTTAGTACCCTACTCAAACACTGTGACTGGTCCCCTCTAAAACACCTACAGTTAGATAATGCTATCAAATACTTCAACAACAAATTCCTTGATATCCTTAACAACCTAGGCCCCCTCAGAAAAACCTGTGTCAGATCAAATTGCTCTGGTTAACCAAGGAAACAAAGAAACATGGCCTGGTCTCTTTATCACTCAAACAAAAAACAAACCTCTCTCCAATATTTTCATCAATTAAAAAACTCAGTTAAAAAAAAATGCATCTGACAAAAGAAAATACAGCATGACTATACAATAAAACTTCTAAACAGGCCTCAAAAATTCTGGGCCAATATTAAACACATCTTAAATCCTGGGCAATGCAATACCCCAACTTCTACCATCTCAGACACCACCAAATCCTTTGCTACCCGATTTAACCAACACTTTACTAAAGTAATACTCTCACTACTAAAGAATGATACTAATACCCCCTAATTCTTCCCATCTCTTCTGCCCCTCATCCCATGTCTTTTTGTGCAATGCCAGTTAAGCTAGTTGCATAAAAAATCCTTTATAAAGTAAAACCCACATCACTCGCAGCTGATCTTCTCCCCAGTGAATTCCTTAAAATGGCAGATGATGTAATCTCATACCCAGTCTCCATATTAATAAACTTCTCCATCAATGAGCACTACATCCCCAAACTTTGGAAAACCTCACATATCATGGCCTTGCATAAAGGTGGCCCCTCTAAAGACTTTACAATCTACAGACCAATTGTTATCCTTCCCCCTGGCCAAAATCCTCAGAAAATGTATACACTCTCAACTATTGCCCTATTTTATTAACAATAACCTTCTCTGCAATTCCCAGCACAGTTTCAGGCCAAAACATGGTACCACAACTGCTCTTGTAAGTTTCATAGACACAGTTAACCAACAACAGCCAACATGTATCATCAATATTCTTGGACATGTCCAAGGCTTTTGATACACTGTCTCACCAAAAACTTCTTAATGAACTAGCCTCTTTAAACATTTCCCAAACAGCCATCGCATGGTTTCATAGCTATTTGTCTAACTGCCAACAAGTGGTTAAATGGCAAAATGAGATCTCATCCCTACTCCCTATCTCTGTTGGAGTCCCACAGAGATCTATTCTCGGTTTCCTACTCTTTACAAATCTTTACCAATAAACTTAGTTCCGCTCTCAGTTTAGCCACCATTGTACTGCACACAGATGACTCTTCCCCGATCTGCACAGCCCCTTCCCTCCATGAGCTCCACCATTGTATAGTATGCAGTTGACTCCTCCCACATCTGTATAGCGCCTTCCCTCCACGAGCTCCACCGTTGTACTGCACGCAGATGACTCCTCCCTCATCTGTACAGCCCCTTCCCTCCCTGAGCTCCTACACAAAATCCAAAAATTTTTTACAGATATAGAACAGTATCTCACTAATAACCAGCTAATTTTAAACCACAACAAGACTAAACTAATGGTATTTTCTAACCTCAAAGCTAATTTCCCTTTTATCATTCACTCTGCAAATAACACCAAAACTGAGCCTGTAGCATAAACATAACTGCTAGGTCTCACTATCGACAACTGCTTAAAATATGATATACACATACCCCAAACTATAAAAAAGGTTCACATCAAACTTGGCTTCCTTTATAGAGCCAAACAATTCTTCACTGAAACCTCCAGTCTATAGCTAGATCACATCTAGTTCCCAGACTGCTATACATCTCCCCCATTTTAGAAAGCTTAGAAAAACAGATCTAAGCAAATTGGAAGGCCGTTACTATAAAACTGCAAGGTTTGCCACTAACCACTCTAACAGATCACATCGCTGCTCAGCTCTAAAAGAGCTTAAATGGTTAGAATAAAAAAATCCTTTTATCCCTCAACCAGCTTATTATCGCCCACTCCATTATTCACTAGCAAAACAACTGCCCCACACTTGCAAACCTGATTCACCCTCAACACAGTAATAGAACATTACAATCAGCCAACAAACTCCTACTAAAGGTAGCCAAATCTAACAATCACTTTGATGATTCCCTGTACTCCAGACAAATATCAAAACTCTGGAACTCTATCCCCCAACACGTAGTCAACAGTACCGGCATGCCCAAGTTTAAACTTCTCCTCAAGGAACACCTACCCCGAAAGTGGCTTTCCTCTTGCTCTACCCCAGGATGCTTCTGTCATACCTCTACAGAACTTCTTCCTCATCTTGCAACTAATTTCATTTTTTTTTGTTTTTTGTTTTGGCTTCTCTTATTCAAGCCCTACCTCCTCCCATTGATACCCTCCCTTTAGACTTTCTTTCTTTCTTTTTCCTCTTATTATTCAAGACATTCAACAAAACAATGCAGTGTCCTTTCCAAAAGTTATCTAAGATTATATCTAGAACTAGTCTTACTTACCTCATAGATGTATATTTGGAAAATGCAACTTGTTATGAATGGTTTATATATTTGTGCTCAAACTCTGCACACACCACTCTACTCAATACTAACATACATACTGCACTTTTCTCCTTGAAAATACAGCTGGCTAATATGCTAGTGTCAGACATGGCAATGTTCTTGTTTATGTCCATGTCACACTATTAATTGATACTCTATAATGTGTATATAATGTGTTGTTACAACTGATTTGTTTATATATTTTTTATATTTTTTGTATATATGATTTCTATATGGATTGATTTTTTTTTGTTATTGTACTACACACCTTTATTATGATGTTACTATTTGTTTTAAATTTGTTGAATATACTGGAGCTTTTCTCCCTGGGCTTCTGCTGAAAAAGGGCTCCTGGCTCAGTCAAGACATTCCTGGTAAACAAATGTAAAATAAATAAATGCATTTTAATTTTACAGCTGACTGACATTATGTACATCTAGTATGATTCTTACCAGTTGAACATAAGATGTTAATTTCTGACATTATCATACCAAGTGTTTCCATGCAACATTACCTTGAAAGGTTTTAACTTCCACATCAAATGGCAGTTGCTATCTAGTTAAAAGATTATATTCATCATAGTCATTGTATTTTACATGAACTAAAGGGCTGAAACAAATTTACTTTTTACTGATAAAAGAAAAAGCACTAACATGTCTAGCACTAGATCCCTGTTTTGATTTAACAGGAATGACTTTGTTTGTTGATGTAATTTGAGTAGGAATTGTATGATTTTTAGTTACAAAATACTAGAAAAAAATAATGTTGGAAAATGTTTAAAGATTAGAGTTTCATTTAGAGAATAAGAGAATCTTACCCAGAACAGAAATACTAGGACATACACTTGGAGCCAGGCCTTGATGCATTGTGTCTTATGACTGCATTCTGGCTAGATGGCAATGCATCCTGGTTGGATCGAAGTGAACAGACTGTGTTCCACTAATCTGTGAACTTAATACATACAAAACAAAGGACAGTTTTCAGATATAGTGCCATGCAACCATCTAGCAGTAACTGAACAGATTAAAATAGATTAGAACCTGGTAATGGAAACCAACTCTTAAGATACGAAAAATTAATCACTGCAGGACAAAAAGAGACTGAACACTTGCAGAAAGTTGAAAATAGCTAGATATGGCTGGCCCTACCACTATAAACAGCACCAGTTCTGGAATTTTTAATTTTTTTTTCTCTTAAATCTGGCAGGACCCTTCTCTCCTGTGGAACAGCCCTATAACAGAGGCCATGGATAAGTGTGGTGATACAATCACCCTGAAGAGTGAATGCAGTTAGACTTGTCTGTGTCATAAGAAGAAAGGGTCACTTTAATGTTGCTTCAAGTTGCAGAAAGATAAACATGTTTTATTGTTTTAGTAACTCATTTCCCACTTGGAATATTCAGTTTTTTTTGGAGACTTTTACGATGATGATGCTTAACAATGGACCACACATTCTCTGGAATGCAAAATGCTTAACATACTGTGAATACAACTTCAGGTTTTCATAGTGCATAATGTTTGATATGTGCAGACATTGCTGTATCACTACAGTGGTAAGAAACAGCAGGCCTTTGGCAGGGATAGTGGTGAATCCACATGCAAATATGATACTACTACTAATTACCCATGTACTCTTTCCTGGAGGTACTGCCAACATCTCTGTTGAATGGAACAATGATTCAGAATAAATCTATCATGCTATCTCAGGCAAAAAAAGTAGAAAAAGTGTCCACTCTCATTCAATGGTATATATCCTTTCACTTCAGTTGAAGGATCAGGGCTGTTAGTACCACTGCAGGAAAATCCTGCAAAGCTGTCCTTGTGTGTGTGTGTGTGTGTGTGTGTGTGTGTGTGTGTGTGTGTGTGTGTGTGTGTGTGTATGTGTGTGTGTGCACGCGCACATATCTGTTGGTTTGTATGTGCGCGCACAGCTGATACGACTTAAAACAGACAATGGTTCGAAATGCCTCACAATCTGATATTCGCACAACAAATATTCACAGTCTAGTTTTTCAGCCTGAAAAATGACAAACACTAAAACATTTTCTCCGGTATTACTTACCATCAAGGACTCTTTACTCTACTTACAAATTCTCACTACTGGTAATTCAATGTATTCTTCTCACATCTCTAAATTTTGGAATTCCATTCCCTTCTTACTCAGACAAAATAACAACCTGAAATCCTTTATGCTATTAATGAAACAACACTTAAAGATTTACTAGTGCACCTTGCCTGACAAACTAGCATTATCCACTCTGTCCCATCATTCTGTAGAAAGACTATTTGCCAGTAATCTCCTTTCCTATCCTGTGCTATTATATCTCCTTGGCTGCATACCCTGCTCCCTGCTATCCTCAACTTACATTGCTATGAAAGTTCACTTTGCCAGTTTTCTACTATTATAAGATACTGTAGGTTTAAACTTTGTCTGTCAAAACACTCTTTTATATCTACATTTAAATAATTTTGTCAGATGATTGTATTTCCTGTATCATGGATATACTATGTTTGTATGTTGACATATGTATTTTGCTGACATTTTGTTTTTACACTATTTTATGCTCAAGCTACATTTTTTCCTCATTATTGCATTCGGAGATAATTCATCACACCATATATGTATCTACTTTCTCTCTGTATCTTGTGGAGCTTTTTTTTCCTGGGTCTCCACTGAAAAGGGATTTTCCCACAGACTTTGAAATGAATGATTTTATTGTAAGGCACACTAATACTACCATCATGAGACAAAACATGATTGGGGTTGACAGTTAACTGTATATCCTGAGCAAGAATACAGGGTACTGTGAAGGATTGTAGATCCCTTTATCCTTTCAAATATAAGTAAGACCTTGTGTATGGGGGAGGAGGCACATGGGGTAAATGACCATAGACATTCTACCCAAGGGAACTCAGAGTGATATGACTGATCTTGATAAACATGTGCAGAGGTAGGAAAAATACTAGCTTTGAATGACGTCTTGTCATTGCCTAGAATGCAGTAAAAATTCAATTTGAGGTAATTAGCTTCAATACTTGGCTTATAGGCTGGTTGCATTCTTGGGGGGAGTGGGATCCAGTAATTGCTTCAGATAAAATAACTGACAAACCCTCTTGCTTTGTAAAGGAATGTCTGTACCTCTCATACCAAGATATTCAAATTCCAGCTAAAGCTTTTGCTACTGCCATGGTGCCTTTTTTATGCAGAATGCCCCTACTTGTCATTCATAGCTACGAAATTCCAGCTTGGTGCACATTAAGGTGGCAGAACTCACTGATAAGAGTCTTAACAGAAAGATGCCTGAGCTGAAGGCCCTCCTAGAACTTGATCACACACAAACAGAGATTTGGTTCCAATTAAATGAAATCCCTACCGCTATCCCTGGGCCTATCACATAAAATACATTCAGACACATAGGTGACTGGAGGGCAGACTTCTCATGTCTCATGTCTCCAATTTTGAAATTTTCAAAGTCTAATCTACCATAAATAGAAGCCAGTTATAGATTACAGTCCATGTCCTGCATGGATCATGATAGCTGCAATAGTGTCACAATTAATCTCCATATAATTCTTAAAACATTTATTGTAGGTGGTTTAATTGTTCCTGCAATTAAGTGGTTCACTTATACTGCAAATGGAATGTGTGCTCAGTTCCTACCTGATTATGTAAACAAGAACCACCTGTTAGGGTACACAGTACCTTAGATCATGTCCTAACTGATATTGCCTCTTTTTGTACAACTCCACAGGTATCATCCTCCATCATCAAGTGAGATCACACGTTGCTGAGGTTTTAGTATAAGACTAGATGTACCCCACAATAAGTCGCTGCCTTGACTGACCTTACTAACAGACCCAAATGATTTACCTCTGAATTCTACTCTCACCTAAATAGTTGCATTGAGAAAGCAGTACCCAG
Source organism: Protopterus annectens (assembly GCF_019279795.1). Lineage (NCBI taxonomy): Eukaryota > Metazoa > Chordata > Ceratodontiformes > Protopteridae > Protopterus > Protopterus annectens. The sequence continues at coordinate 1,598,582,415 of NC_056735.1, read as the reverse complement.
AAATACTAAATACTTAGGAATATTTAAATCCAAACTCTGATGGTAGAACACTTGAATAAATAAACTTTTTTGTTTGTTTTTTGTTTGAATAAATAAACTTCACATAAAATTTTTTTTAAAAAATGCGAAGTCCTTATAGGCAGTCACAAAATCCCTATCTTAAACTTAACATGATAGCAAAAAACATAAGGCATTATTCAGATAAAGCAGAGGAGATTAACAACTCAGCATGGTCATGAATGCAAATAGTGATCACAAATACTTCTTAGAAAGTTAAAAATAGAACCCATTATCATTCAGATTCCTAAGAAATAACTGACATACTAGCCTCCAAATTTACTGAAAACATTTCCTCACTCTCCATTATAACTGCTCCTTTGATACCTCAGACTGCAACATTCAAAAATCATTATAGAACAGGTTTTAGTAGCCCTTTCTAAAACAAAACATACCACACCATTGATCCTTTATAATTTACCATGTAAATTGTATTTAACACTATGTATAAGCTATCCAAACCTCTTTTAATCCTCTTAAACAGGAGTCCTCCAGTAGATTGCATCATCAGTTATTGTGACGCTTTTACATAAAGCATATCAAATTACCATCCCTGCTAATTATAAAACCAATAGCCTAACCAGCGCCATTTGTAAAGACATGGGATGTATCATTGCTGCTGTCATAAATCTATTAATTGTTAATCTTTTAGCTCTGAAGCCATATCAATTTCACTTTGTCAAAGTTAGGCCATGCCTTATTAGTATTGTAAACTTATCTAAAAGGCTAATTCAAGTAGCTGTTGACAGTTATGCAATGTGCAGTGCATATGTGGACCTATCCAAGAAAATTAACACTATATTCCATGAACACATTATGGAAAAAAATGGTGAACCTAGGCAGTATATAGTATGTAGGATAGCAAATTGTTAGGCAGAATACAGGGTGTTAAGAGTTGTAGATGGCAGTAAGTAAAAATGTCATAAGTGGAGTTTCTTGAGGCTTGGTTTGGGTCCTCTTATAGCTAACATTTATTTTTCAAATCTACAAGTCATTATCTCAGGGGTTTCATGAACAAAGTTTACTTACAACTGTAAACAAGGGATTTTATTCACTAGCCTACAAATGTGAAGGCACTGCAGGATGGCATGTTGTTTGCAATCAGATGGTGGAAGGACAAATAGTCTAAAGCAAAATGACAAAAAAAATGTAGTACAGTCCATATCATTAAAAATATAATTCCTCATCTTGCATGATAGATGACACAGGCTTATGAAAGAGCCTGTCATTACAGAACTAGGCACGTTTTTAATTTCTCCAAGTCTTTTGGGTTTCTAATACCATGACAGGAATGGACCCCATTCCTAAGTCAGAGTATGATTAAAGTTCATGAAATTAGTATTGTTTCAATTCTTGATGTTAGCCAAAAGTGCTCCTCGCAGCATCCGCAATGTACCCAGTAGTGACTCCTTCTGCAGTTCATATGGAGTTACATATATTGGTAACATATCCAAGTATAACTGTAAATGTATTTTTATAAGATCTGTTGCCCCTAATAGTAGTGGAAATGTCTGGGTATCCTAATTCCACATTTCCCTCATTTCCACCTGCAAATCCTGGTATTTTATGACTTTGTGTCTCTCTGTACGTAAGACACTATAGTCACTGGGTGTAGAAATTTCAATAATCAATGCTACTTTTGTCTTCTTTTCATGGGCTACTATATCTAGTTTTCTCACATCTATTTTTTGAACTTTTGCTAATGGGTGATCCCATGTGATATATACTTCATCATTTTCTATGATGCTTTGTGGGATATGTTTCTAATGTTTTTCAGCTGCTTCAGAGCCATAATGTTTGCACAATCCCCAATGCAACAGTCTTGCCACATTGTTATGCCTTTCAGTATACTATCCTTCTGCCATTAGTATATCACAACCAGCTACAAGATGTGAGACTGTTCCCAGTTCTGTTTTACAAAACCTACATGTGTCCATTTCTCCCACATGTTCAATGGACTTTGTAAACCAATGTGTACATAGTCCACTCTCTTGAGCCGCCAATATTAACCTTTCATCTTTTGTTTTAAATTCGCCTCTCCTTAACCATTCCTGCATTCAATCCTGATCAACACAAGGTTGTTCCAAGAGTTTCTTATACTTGCAGCTATATTTATGCATTTTCCACATTTCTTACCTTCTCATCTGATCCTTCACCTTATATCATTTCTTTTGTTTTTTGGTGCATTCAGTTGCTGCCTGATTTTTATCTACTTCTGGTTTGATTTCCATTCCTGTTTGACACCAATATGTTTTTGCTAAACTAAGCAGGGAAGTCACCTCAGACATTTTCTCCTCATGTTTAAGAACTTTCACTTCATTTGTGACCTGTGAAGTCAACAGATATGTGCGCAGTGGTTTACTATTGAAAATGCGAACGGCACTTGGGCGACAGTCGGATAGTCAAACGTATAAGGTCGTAAACAAGGATGTCGAAGACAAAATAATCAATCTAGGAATGGTTTTAACATGGGTCGAGGTAGGGAAGATGTTTGTAGTAGGGAATAATACTGAACACCTACCTCGACCCATGTTAAAACCGTTCCTAGATTGATTATTTTGTCTTCGACATCCTTGTTTACGACCTTATACATTCGACTATCCGACTGTCGCCCAAGTGCCGTTCGCATTTTCAATAGTAAACCGTGCACAGTCCCACAATTACATAGATATACATGTAATCAGTTTCGAGGAGACCCATACCTCCTTCAGAACATGGGGTACATAATCTTGGTATGCACTGATTTTTATAAATCATTTGATGAGCATGAAGCATCCTTCTTGTTTTCCTGTCTAACATGTCCAACACGTTTTGGGGCCAATCAATCACTACAAAACTGTAAGTTAAGACAGAAAGAGCAAATTGGTTTAGAGCTTGGACTTTATTCCTAGATGTCAATGCTGTTTTTAGTATTAATTTAAGCCTTCTAAAATATTATTTACTGAGCTTTATTTACATTTGCTCATGTTTTATTGTTGATCTTTCATCACTTCCCAAATAGTTATACACTCCTTCATGCTCAGGTTCTTTTATATCACGTTCCTGTCCCAAACTGATGTTTTTTTGGTGCTGCAACTTTCTTGCTTTAAAGGTTGCTTTTGCACATTTATCAAGACCTAATGACATTCTTATATCATCTGAAAAAAGTTTTAACCACTTGCAGTTGTGCTTTCAGTTCCTTATCTGATGAACTATACAGTTTTAAATCACCCACAAAAAGAAGATGAGAGGTCTTTACACTTTGTTGTTTCTAGGAGAAAAATTATAGCCATGGTCTAATGTGTTAAGTAGGCAGCTTAATGGGTTAAGGGCAAGACAGAATAGCAGCGGTGATGGAGAGCCACCCTGGAATATCCCCCTTTAAATTTTTATCCCTGGAATAATGATTTGTCCTTTATCATGGCTTAACTTCAAAGTGGTCTGCCACTGTTTTATGGTCAATGTAATGTAATCGATCAGTGTAGGATGCATCTTATACATTTTAAACACTCTTTTATCCATAAATGTGAGATAATGTCAGATACTTTTTTGTAGTCAATCTATGCCATACTTTAATTATTCCCCTTTTTATAGTTCTCCATTATGACTTTATTTAACAACAAATGATCTTTTGTTTTATTAGACTTTATTTTTATTTTTTTATTTATTTTACATTTATTTTACATTTGTAGCCAGGAAAATCCAGCTGGACCAAGTCCATTTTCAATGGATGCCCGGGGAGAAAAGCTCCACAATTAACATATAGTAAGGTAGTTATGACACAGGTAATACAGACATGAAAAACAGGTTAATTGTAAGTACACACATACACATATTGTTCACAGTGGTTCAACTGTGATTGGTAAAGAACCGATACTTTGATAAAACATTACATATAAAGTACAACTGACCTGACAGAGAAAATGCTATTCTTTAAATAACAGTTACATACACTTAGCATTTTACATTTGCTTCTATTAAAGAACAGAGAAGGAAAAATAATATAACCTGAACATCCAGATTATTATAAGGAGGAAACTCAGATCTATGAGAAAATGAGAGCCTAGAGTTAGAGTAGTAAAGGAAAGTCAGAGGAGACTGTCATGTAATACATGGGCAGATCCAGGCTTTTCTGAGATGTGGTTTGAGTAGTTTTTTTAAATTGTGTGTTTGTTGTAGTAGAGGTTATATTAGTGGGGAGGGTTATTCCATTTTTTAGCTATGGTATGGCAGTATAGGGCTTTGCCAGCAGTATTTTTGGCAGTTGTAATACTGAGGAGAGGTTTATAAGATGTGCAAAGAGGGCAACTGGTAGAATAAAGTGTTAGCAGCTGTTTTAGTGCTGAAGTTTTCTCTGGGTAGTTTATTATGTTAAAGGCACAGGTGAGTTGTTGGTAGGTGGTAAGTGAGGAAATTCTAGCCATTGAATTTCTATAAGTGCCTGGTAGTGGTGGGTTCTAAAGGGCAAGTTGGTGGCGAATTTGGCAATTTTATTATAACATGATTCTAGCTTGTCTAGATCTGTTTTTCTAATATGGGTTAGGATCGGTGCTGCATACATAAGTGTTGATAAAAGGTGGGTCTGAGCTAGGGTCATTCTTGCATTATCTGCCAGAAAGTTTTTGTGTCTGTAGAGTGTCCCCATTTTCTTATGAACTTTCTGGATTGTTTATGCTATATGAATATCAAAAGATAGGTTATTATCAATTTCCACCCCTAGGAGTTTAGTATGGGTTGATGGTAGAATGATGGTGCTGTTTCTGAATGTGATGGAGAAAGGTGAGGGAGTAGATTTTGTTTTATTAGGGGTGAACAGGAGTAATTTGGTTTTCTTAGGCTTGAGAATAAGTTGGATGTCAGTGATCCAACTTTTAATAGCAGAGAATGATTCTTGGGTCAGTTTTTGCAGGGTGATAATAGATGGGGCTGTGCAAATGAGAGTAGAATCATCTACATACTGAATTAGTGTAGTATGTTTGGAGGAAGTATGTAGATTGTTTGTAAAAATAGAGAAAAGCAGTGGACCAAATATAGAGCCTTGTGGTACCCCAACAAAGTTGGGGAGAGGAGGAGATCATTAATGTTGCCATTGGACAGCTTGTTGTCTTTCAGATAAGTAACGTTTAAATCAGGATATAGTAGGGGGAGTGAAGGAGAGTGAGTGAAGAGCGTCTAGTAGTTTAGGATGTGAGACCATGTCAAAGGCTTTGGAGATATCTAAAAAGCTAGCCGATACATAGTTATTGTTATTTCTCTGATGATTTACTTGGTTCATGAATGAGAGAAGAGTTGTGGTGGGGGCGGAATCCATGTTGGGTGAAGGAGAGAAGATTGTGTGAGCTCAAGAACTGCATAACTTGTAGGTGTATGCACTTCTCAAGAAATCTGGACAGGGGAGAAAGTATAGCTATTGGCCAGTAGTTGCAGACATCATAGGATTTTCCACCTTTGTGAAGAGGTATGATGTAGGCTATGTTCCATAGGTTTGGTACATAAGGTTCCTGAATGATGGACCTGTTTATTAGGATTGAGACAGGATATGATAGGGAGTCTGCTGCTATTTGCAGAAAGTTAGCGGGTATACTGTCTGCTGCAAGAGTGGTGGATTTTAGGTTGAGGAGGAGTTTTTTAATTTTAGATGTAGGGACAGGGGAGAGAGAGAAGGATGGTTTATTATTTGGGTGTGTGGTAAGGTTTTTTCTAGAATTGTCTGAAGTTGTATTGTGAGGACTGTCAGTATAAAATATTTGGGTTGATAGAGTTTGGCTTGAATTAATAAAATGATAATTAGGCTGGGAAGCCATATCTTTGCTGTTATTATTGTGGTTGGAGGGGGCAGGGGTGGTAATTTTGCCAGGTTTTAGCAAGGTGTTGATGCTGTGCCAGAACCTTTGGGAATCTTTTGAGTATTTGTTTTGGAGACCTAAAAAGTACTTTTGTTTATCTAGTGTGGTTTGTTTTTTGGCTTTATTCCTAAGTTGCTCATAGTATTGTTTTGCGAGATTAGAGTTGTTTTTTTTTTCCATTGCTTCCATGCCTTGCTCTATTTTTTAGTAGGGCTCTTGTGTCCCTACTCAACCATGGAGCATAGTTTGCTTTGGTTTTTACTTTCCTAATTGGTGCCATTGAATTTAGAACTCTGATGAACGTGTTGTTGAAATAGTCTACTGCTACATCTAAGTCTAAAGTTCTTACAGGGTCCCAGTTACATTGCTTTAGGATGTTGTTTAGGTCCTCTGGGTTTAGATTGCTGTTGTCCCTGATTTGTCTGTAGATTATAGGCTTTGGAACATTGATACATTTCCTTAGGAGGAACGTAGGGTGATTATCACTAAGACCATCTGATAAGCAACCACTCTGATAGTGATGTTTGGGGCTGTTCACCAATGTCCAATCAATAATGGATTGTTTATGGGCCTTTTTGTCTATTCTGGTGGGCTCTTGAATTAGTTGGGTAAATCTATAGAGGTTAATTTGGTTGGCAGGTTTACTTGAGTTACAGGATAGCCAGTCAGTATTTAGGTCACCTAATAAAATTGTTATTTTTTTTTTATTATTACTTTTTTGTTCTATTGCTATGATGAGTTTTCTTCTAAATGACTAAAAACTGTTGGCATATAGTTTAGGCATATAATATAGGTGTATAGTTTATATGTTGTCAGAAGGCAAGTTATTGGTCTATACGTTTTGGGATAACTTGCAGGTTCACACTTAAGTAGGACCATTGTTTCTCCTTTTGTTAACCAGGTTGGTCTCTGTTCAGGGTGTGCATATAAATAGTTCTTACTCATGGCTAAGTCTTCATACAAAGATGTTAATATTTTTTAGCCAGAAGTTAGGTACTGCATCTGGGCCTGGGGTTTTCCAGTCAGAGGCATTTCTTAACTTTATTTCAATCTCTCTAGCCATTACTTCATCCCATTTCATTTCCTGTATATTTGCACTTCTTATTCTTTCTTTTACGTCTTCTGTCCATTTAGCATCTTTGTTATGTTCCACAGGATCTTCATAGGTATTTCTCCAAAATGTATCTATTTCTTCTTGTTTGGGTGGTCTTTCAATTCCTTTTACCTTGTTTCCCAATTCTCTATGGAACTTTTTGGGGTCATCAATACATTTATTATTTTGTACTTTTCCTTTATATTTATCTGCATATCTTCTAAGTTTTTCTGACTGTGCTGATATTTTTAGTTTATTTGCAATAGTGCATGATAGATGCTGATCTGTTCTGATACTATGCATTACTTTCATCATGTCTATCTTTCTGAGTATTTTTCTTGATCTGTTCCCTCTTCTCTACTCTTCTAACAGTGACACTTCTTGTCTTAATTGCTTTATAGCTTTCTCTATTCGATGCTTCCATGATGGTGATTCCCTCTCTTCCTTTTCCTTAATACCCTGTGATCTTGTGGTAGAATTTTATCAGTTATTAATTTAGCTACACATTAATATATCCTGTTTACTTGTGTTATATCGCATGGATCACTATGGACAGTACTAATTACTGTGTTCATTTGTTTAAACTTCTCACTTTTTGGGTTTTATTGACCTTCTACAGTCAATGTCTTTCATTGATCTTAATATGTTTATCTATGTCTATTAAATCAAGCAACTCTTCTCTTAGCTCATTTTCTTCTAAACTGAGGGGACATTTTTTTGTTCTCCATTTCCTGCAGGCTGGCATTGTATAGAAAGTTCTATAGCATCTTCCTGTGGCACATTCTCTTCAATTTCATCCTTTGTCATCCATTGCCCTGTCATGTGTGAACCCACTGACCTATCACTCCTCAACATTGACTATGTCAGAGTTGCCACAGTTTCCTGTTCTTTCCCTTCTGTCTAGCTTCAAGTGAACATTTATACAGAACTAGGCGTCCTTGTGAATGACTCAGTGTCCTTTGATCATCATTTCTCCAATGTAGTTAGAAATAAATTGGAGTGATAGACTTAGTATTAAATAGTTAGAAAATCCTTCTATGTGGCCCAACTAAAAACAAAGTAAATGTTATCTGGAATAAAAAAAAAATGTTTTTACTTCCTCTGCACATGTGTCTTATCGGCCTCATTACTGAATGTAATGCCCCCTTAGATATGCATTTATCAAAACATATCATTTAGTTGGAAAGGCTTCAGAAGTACTTAATGAAAAACAGTCAAATGGCTCAAGTTTCTTAGCAATCCATTCTGACTGTCCACCCTCTTTCTGTACACTGTTTTCTATAAACCCTCTATAGTAATTGATGGTTGATCTTTTACAACATAAAAGAACAAAACCTCCTAGATCTACTATATACTCATTGAATTAATAACCCCTCATGTACACATACTAAGTGCTTCAATCTCTATCAACAAAATAATAAGACACATTTCTGTGACCGTTTCTTATCCCTGTGCATTCTCAATCAATGGAATAAACTGCCTCTGCATATTAAGCATGCGGAGCTTATACTAATTACAACTGTACTAACACTGCACTCTGTATAGAACTCATTACTATAGATTTTATACTAACTTCATTTAAAAGTTATCTAGTCAACTGGAAAGGCACTCACAAATTATTTCAACCTTATGCTGTGTAACAGTCCTTGAGTCAAGAAAGTCCTGATGTTGGGCATTTTGGACTAGTCTACTAATGACCTGATGCTTAGTATCTACCTATAAACCTATCTATAACTCTTGGAATCTAGCTAAGCCTGAATATTGTTGTTATGAGTTTGTCAAATGTTGTAGAGTCACAGTCCTCTGGACTCACCGTGAGTTTGCTATGTCACCATAACATCCAACAAACTTATGACATTATTACTCGGGCTTAGCTAGATTCATAGTATTACAACTCCAAAGCAACACATCTCAAGGATCTCTTACTTTGTGTAATGTTGGAATGGTAATATAAAATTTTGAAGATTGTGGAGATCATCCATAGCATAATGGTACAGAGAGGGCTTGCCCCATACAAAATACCATTTGATAATTTTGACTGCATTGTTTTTCATTAAGTCTGTGATTTATCGAAAGAAGCATTTATTTTTTTGATGGGGTGATTAATTAATCAAGGATTTTGCTATAAACATTGCACTTAGTATCTGCTTATGCATATTTTTGTTATGCTTTTCAATGTTGGCTTAAAAATGATATTGCACGAACCAAAAAGAAAAGATAAAACTGAAGACCAGAGATGAAGAATCCACTTAAAACACCAGTTTATTGCACCTCTAGCGCTTCGGCAATCGCCTTCAAGGAGTATAAAACATCACATAACTTACAAAGTTTATATACCCTAATACATCTAACAATTAAACAAGCAGCCTAAACCAATTCATCAATAAACATTAAAAAATACTTAATACTACTTTCTCATCAGATAAGAAGCCTCCAATTACATTCCACATTCAGACCCTGAGGAAATAAAGTGTCATATTTCAAAATGAAAATGCTTTCTTTATATAACAACTTCTTTTTATACAAATCATCAGAAAGTACACCCTTCATAATATGTTCTAAGATAGTGGCTTGTAACCCATTTGGATTAGAATTGTGAGCCAGCATAAAATGTTTAGCAACAGGGCTAACTTGTTTATGATTTATAATATTCCTGACATGCTCCTGCAGTCTAGTTTTAAACTTCCTTTTACTTTCTCCTATATATACAAGGTTACACGGACATTTCAACGCATGAATAATACCTTTAGTATTACAGCTATATATATCTTAGCCTCAAATACATGGCCATTCATATACTTAAAAGTTGGAACAATATAATGACATACATTGCAATGACCATAGGGTGAAGTTCCTAGTCTCTGCATGGTCCTATATTGCAATGTCTCAGTGGGATATTTAAATTTATTATGTACCAAAATATCTTTTAAATTCCTACCTCTACAAAATGAAATGCCTAAAGAAATAGACAATAAATTTTTTTAGGTCCATTGATCTAAACAAGAAATTCCAGTAGTGTTTAACAATATCTATTAAAACATCACTGAAAACACTATATATAGAGACAAAATAAACTAGTCTTTTCTCTTGATTTTTAACATCTAACTTATACCCCTTACTTCCATACTTATAAGTACCAACTTTATGTTGTTCACTAATAACCTTATCTATAGCTGTTTGAATACTAGCTTCACTATAGCCCCTCAATCTAAACATCTCACTAGTCACATTAATTTCTTCTTGAAGGTGGTTGCCGAAGCGCTAGAGGTGCAATAAACTGGTGTTTAAAAATGATATTGGTCTGCACTTAACCAAATAATTCTTGTCAACCCCTTTCTTCATAGGGATGGTGGTACCCACTATTAAAAGTGTGAGATCATGCATTCTGTTCTATTAGCCAATTTAGAGGAAAAGGGTGCTTTCAGCAGTTGCCTGCACATAGTGTATATACCTAAACCTATTAATCTCCCATGTCTGTTGCAGTTTACATATTTATAATCAGAAACTAAAATTCCGATGAAGTAATTGTTTAGCGTCACTTACACCCTTTTAAATCCTTTAAAACCTGGAACATGTATATATTTAATGCATACTGCTTGTAGGAAAAATCAATTCTATTAAGAACATCAGTATTTTGATTTTTGCTCCTATCTTCTCTTGTCTTCAGTCTTTGAAGCAAATGTAAACTATTACAGGCCATAATTACAGCCATCACGGACTCAAGTAGAAATGGGTAGTCATATCACTTAAAAAATAATGACTGTATCATATGATTTTCTAAATGCTATTTAGAAGACAAACATCTCAGCAGCTATTTCCAAGATCATATTAAAAATGAGGATATTATACTTTGCCTGAAAAAGTCAGCAGATACAATAAAAGAAATAATAAGGCTTTTCATTTATTAGCTTCCATATTTCTCAAATACAAGAGTTTTGCAGCTTTCCAAATTTTAACAGTCTGAGATGGTAAATATAAATTTTCACTTTTGCCAGTCTTGTTTGTGTAACTCTATTGCTCCTAAATGCACTTTTGCTACACATAAACTTCTAAAAGATTGGATATGTAAACATATTACACTCCCCAGTTAATTTCTTTCTGTATCACCCGTATGTATTATTATTATTATTTTTTATTTAATTTGTGCCGTGCCTCACTGCAGGCATTAAAATATGTGCCAATACATATTCAGGGAATGTTATTATGATACATGGGAACAATTTCCATTTGCAAGGTACTTTCAGTTACAGCAGAAGGTTTTTGCTTTTGGCATGATTGTCAGCCTTTAATGGCTTTGAGACAATAAATAGATTAATGACTGTATACTGGGACATGTTAGGACAACCATTAATAAGGATGCCATCAATTTTTTTGCAGACATTTTCTTCATCATTTCAGCAGATTAGATTTGTTTTCCTGTGTGGCTTTTAAACATAAATCAGTTCAGGGAATCAGAGAAAACTTTTTTTTCTAAGATGCTTAGCTATATTTTTATACGATACATTTGGTATAGAACAAATAGATGGTCAACATAGGAAGCAGGAGTTTCAAATAATTTATTCTGGTCTGAGAATGTGAACTATGCCTCATTTATAAAAGATGTGATTTACTATAAATAATAGGAATGCTGTTTATCACATCAGCTTATCACAGACTAGGCCTTTAGGTTATCTAATGACATCTGTATGAATTTAAATGCAGAAAATGCAGTATTAATTAGAATATAAAATAGAAGTGGCAGCTGCATAGCACATCAGAATAAAACTCTAACAGTGCCTCAACTTACTTGGGTTTGAGAAATGGCCTGAGAATGGACTAGAAAATGAGGCAGGGATAGGTGTGATCCATTGATACCATGTCTCCTATCCAAGGAGGTGAAATCAGTCGAAGTCCTGATTATCCATAGTCACATGGTGGTTAGAAAGGTGGATACTTGGAAGTTACAAGGATAAGGCAGGTGCAGTGTACCAAGGAGGGGCCAAGTAGAAATGCACTCACACTGAGAGTAAGTACAAGCAGGAATGCACTTCAGATTATATCTGCTTGAGAAAAGAGCAAAAAGAGCTGAACATAATAATAACACTCATCAGCCTCTGACTTCGACACTAAAATACTTGCTGTAAAAAGAGAGTAAAAAATAAAATACTCTAAAAATATTCCAGAAGAAAAGATGACCCTTCTCTTCAGGAAGCACTGTGTGCTAAATTGACCAGACAGAAATGGCCATTTGGGCGAAAGGGGAGAAGAGACTATCAAGATTTAAATTGACCAAACAATGAATATAATAAAAGTTACAACATTAGGTATTTCCTTGGCTTGTTTATTTATTTTATTGTCTTATAGATGTCATGATGTCATAGGTAGATATTGCACATATTTTGTATAAGTAAGATTATTAGACAGTACTACTAAAACTTCAAAAACACACACCTACACACACACACACACACACACACACACACACACACACACACGCACACACACGCGCACGCACGCACGCACACACACACACACAAAACACACACAATCACATTTGTACATGCACACATGCACTCACACACACGCACACACATGCACACACGCGCACACACACACACACACACACACACACACACACACACACACACACACACACACACACACACATGCACACACATGCACACTCACATGCACACACACACACACACTTGCACATATACACCCATGAGTATTCGCATATACACACACATGTACAAGCACCGACACAAAAACAAAAAAAAAATGATGATAGTTCCAACAAACACATTTATTGTTAACGCTTTCATCTACTACAGTCAGTAAACTTCTTCAGACCCAATACACACACACACACACACACACACACACACACGCACACGCGCATGCACACAAATGCACATATACACACATGTACTGGCACAACACACACACACACACACACACACACACACACACACACACACACACACACACACACACACACACACACACACGTGCATGCACCAGCATACAAACACACACACACATATATTTCCTCAAAGTGCAGTTTAACCTTGGATAATTATAATAGGCGTAAATTATATAAAGGTATAGTATAATCATAACGACCCTGTATGAATCATTATTATTTCATAACTTTCTCCATTATGTATTACATCCCATATGAATTTACAGTTGAAGAAACCATTTAGGATATAATTGGCTAACCTCTAATCACAACAACGTTCTTCGTAATTTGATAACCCACTACCAGGCACCCACTGGTAATGGCAGATTAAGGGAAACCTTACTACAGTAATGGGAGAAAAATGTCTAATTATAAATCAAATGTACTTTTTTGTCAGTGAAAATGTGAGTCCTAAGTGGCTATTTGTCCAAAGGCATGTTGTAAAAAATTTCAGAAAGTACAGTTCCATACATTATGCATCAATGAGTTATATGGCTACTCACAATTCTTCCTTCTAAAATTCTGTGAAGCCTACAGCAAATCTCTTACTTTATCAGTTAGACCAGCACACAAGGAGGGGGAGTATCTATATTCATCAAAGATACCTACACCTCCAGGTTAGTGGCACTGCACGAAGCATCGGAAACCATCCATGTGCAACTAACAGCAGGCAAAACTGCCTTTCAGTTTGTAGCCTGCTACAGAACACCCTCCCTATTACAGGAACCCCACTTGGCATTCATGAGAACACTGGAGAATATGAAGGTCTCTCCAAACACTATGTTATTGGGTGACTTCAACTACCCAAACATTGACTGGGAAAACTACTCAAGCCCAAACACCCTTTGGTTCATTGAATTTATAAACTCTAACGCAATGAAACAACTGGTCACCACTCCCACAAGAGGGAACAACATATTGGACCTGGTCATCACTAACATGGGGACTCTATGTTCCACACCTGAGGTAAGCCCCTCATTGGTAAGATCAGACCATAAACAAATTTCCATGGACATCCATATCCCGTCCCCACCCCCAGCCAAGGAAATCACTGTAAAGAATTTCTCAAAAGCCAACTTTGCACTTCTCAAGACTGAGGTGGAATCCTTCAAATCCCCTGGGCCAGAGGGTAATACAGCCCAATCCGCAGAATCCTTTACAAATGCATTCTATGAGCACCTGCAGGAATGCATGGATTGCGCTATCCCAAATAAAACCAAGACTCCCTCTTCCAAAAATAGGAGACCGGTCTGGTGGACCCCGGCCATAAATAAGCTATACAACAGAAGGAGGAAGCTACTACATGACAGAGCAAAATCCCAAAAAGGGAAGGCATCTCTGATAAGTATTAGCAAGAAACTTCGATCCCTCATAAAATCATCAAAGGCCAGTTTCGAAAGAAAAATTGCCCTAGACACTAAAGATAATCACAAGGCCTTCTTTGGTTATGTCAGGAACATGGGCGGAAACTCCCAGATATGCTCTGAATTGTTGCATAACGGTACAAAATATACCGAACCTACAGACATAGCCAACATCCTGGCAGACAGATTCAGCGCAAACCTCTACTCCCCTTCCCCCCCCAAAGGAGCAAATGCCTATCCCAACTGAATGTAACCTCCCTGACATCACAGATGCACAGGTGAAAGCTGCCCTCTCCAAAGCAAAAAACACAGCATCTATGGGACCAGATGGTGTCCCAGGCTGTGTCTTACATGAGCTTCAAGAAGAACTGAACCCTCACATTAAGTCACTGTTCAAACTTAGCCTTACTACAGGATATGTACCCAAAGAATGGCGTACAGCTACAGTGGTCCCACTCCACAAAGGTGATGCCACAACGGACCCCGGAAACTATCGCTCCATAAGCCTGACTAGTCTGGTCTGTAAAGCTATGGAACGTATTATCATGGAACTCATAAACAAAAACATTGGGAGCCTCCAGACACTGGACCCTACCCAATCCGGATTTGTTAAGGGCAGATCTTGCCTCTTAAACCTAGTTGATTTCTTTGAAACAGTTAACAAAGCCATAGATGAGGGCAAGGTAGTCCACACAGCCTACTTGGACCTCACAAAAGCCTTCAACACAATACCCCACTCGGGCATCATAAATAAGCTTACCAGCTTAAATATCAACCCCTATATCACAAGATGGGTTGCAAATTGGCTCAGAGATAGAACCCATATGGTCAGAATCGCAGGTGCCATGTCCAATTTCAAACCAGTTACAAGTGACGTCCCACAGGGCTCAGTTCTGGGACCTCTCTTGTTCAGTATATACTTCTCTGAGGTTCAGGCTAACACGGGGGGATTATGGCTGACAAAGTTTGCAGATGACTGCAAACTGGGGGCCTTAATCGAATCTCCAGCTGACACAAGCATCCTCCAAAAGGGTCTCACAGAGACGGATGCTTGGTGCCTGAGCCATGGCCTCAAGTTAAATGCTAAAAAGTGCATAGTCATCTTCTTTGGGAAAAACAAGGTGCCCACAAATTACCACATAGGTGGTAATCCATTAAGTATCGAAGAAGTAATTAGAGATTTGGGGACCAACGTAGATAGTAATCTCTCCTTTGATAATCACGTTGCCAAAGTGATTACAAAGACCTTCTATATAGCCCACCTTATCATGAAAGGGTTCGCATGTAGATCAAGAGAGGTCATTGTGCCCCACTACTCATCACTCATCAGGCCCATAATTGAATACAATGCTCCTTTTGGGATGTACCTTACCAGACACCTGCAGCAACTGGAGAGACCCCAAACGTACCTCACCAAGAGGATCATGGGCTACAAACAGATGTCCTATGCAGCTCGACTAAAGAAACTCCAGCTCTACTCAGTTGCTTACTGCCTACTCAGAGGTGAACTATGCCTGACGTACAAAGCCATGTCAAACCCAGAATTAATGGACATGCTCTACCTCAAAAAATCCAAGTCCCTTAGAGCTACACACTCCAGGAACCTAAACCTCAGCACAAAAATAAATAGTACATGCTGGAGGGACAGATTCATTTCCCAGAGGCTCCCCTCACTCTGGAATAGAATCCCAATTCATGTTAGACATAACCCCTCGCTGACCCTCTTCAAGCGAAATCTGGACGCGCGGATGGGAGATCGCAAATTCACCCCTGGGATCTCTCCTGTGTCCCTGCTAGACAGAGGCACAGTAAACTAATCTTAAAAGGGTACCTTCTGTGACCTACTTTACAGAGGCACAGTAGGCTAATCTAATAGGGAGGAGGAAGCCAAATACACTCTGGCTAGGCTTATAAATGCCCTAGGGCAGATAGCCTAGTATCTACCTATGAACCTATGAACCTATATATATATATATATATATATATATATATATATATATATATATATATATATATACATACATATATATCAAATAAGCCTCAGTGGGGTTTAGTAAACAAGGGCCCCTCCACATGAAGGTACCCACCAAAGCTTGAGGGTGATTTCTGTTTAAAACAAGACCTCCTTTTCCTTTTCTTTTTGTGCTGATCTCATCTCTCTATTCAGGTTATAGATGTCTAGTCTATACTTCTCTGATATATTTTGATCTGAGAGTTGGTATGTATAAGTTTGGGATGTGGGGAGTTGCCCCTCCACATCAGCGGTGCAGTATGGCTTTCCCCTTGCCAAAAATTATCTTAAAGAAGAAGAGTGATATTCAATATTCACTAATCTTTTGTAGTTTCTGTATCTTGCATGTATTTCAGCACTTGTTAATTCAGGTGTTGAGATTCCACTAAGGAGTCGTGTATTTTACATCATAATATGGACCACCACATTAGTCTGCCAATGATATTTCTTTATATTTTTATACTAGAAGATTTACACAAGTCTCTATATCAGTTCTTACACACACACACACACACACACACACACACACACACACACACACACACACACACACACACACACACACACACACACACTCACTCACTCACTCACACACAAAATAATATATTACTAAAATGTATAGAACAGTTTATTTCTCTATCAATGAGTGCAATTTTACTCAGTGATTTTTTTTTTTTTGTTGATTTGCTTTCACATTAATCATAAACATTCCTTTATAACATACAGCATTGACAGTATTTTTAAATTCTGAAAATGAAGGTGTAATCTCATTTTCTAGATCTCTGCAGTCATTCTCCTGGCTATTGTTATACTCCATGGAATGAGAGCTGAGACTTGAGTACACAGCAGGGAATCGATGCATCAAGCAACATCAAAAGATTATTTAAAATTAATTTATCAGACTTCAATACTTGGTTGAAATATTGATTTGTTCCCTAACAATATTATAGAACTTTGCGATCATAAGCCACACACTTCTAATTTGATTTGACTAAGGATTTATACTTTCAACAATAAATGCATATCTTTTTGTATGTCAGTTTAACTCCATTCAATATAAACACTAAATGAAATATCAGTTCAATTGAAATATTTGAATATTTTCCATTCAGTGTGATGGGATAAATGATCCATGAAAATGTAAAAAATTGTTAAGAATATATATATATATATATATATATATATATATATATATATATATATATATATATATATATATATATAACATTTATTTACTGGGATGTTCCAACTGGGTACAAGTCCAAAAAGCTCCATTGGTCAGATGGTCAGATAACAAAATTTAAATGTCATAATAACAAATCAAAATGTTACAGCAAGATACAGATAAATAAATACATAAATAATACACGCACACATACACACACACACACACATATATATATATATATATATATATATATATATATATATATATATATATATATATATACATATATGTATAGATTCACTTGAAAATCCTGAAAGCTCAAAATCCTGAATCTTAAAATACTGAACTCAAAATACTGAAAACTCATAATACCGAATCTCATAATATAGAAAAACATACAGGACACCAACACTGATTATATTGCAGCAGAAATACATCCAGAAACATATTACCCTTATACAATTATAAGTAGGGGAGCAAGCCCCCCTGCACCCCCCATGTAAGGGGTGCACCCCCACACCCCGTGCTACTTAAATATATCAAATCCGAGATCGCACTTCACAGAAGACAATGGCAAACATACCATTACATGCTTCATGACTGCCCGTTGTAACCTTAGTCATGTTCCCTTTTAGTGTACTATATTACAACATAACTTATCTTAGTGTAGTGAAATGCAATCTTGGAGTTGATATATTTAAGTAGCAGGGGGTGTGGGGTGCAGGGGGGCTTGCCCCTGCTTACAGTTGTAGAAGGGTAATATGTTTTTTTTTTGTATTTCTGCTGTAATATAATCAGTGTTGATGTTCTGTATATTTTTCTATATTATGAGATTCGGTATTATGAGTTTTCAAGATTTTGAGTTCAGTATTTTGAGATTCAAGATTTTGAACTTTCAAGATTTTAAAGTGAACCCATATATATGTGTGTGTATATATATACATACATATATATATATATATATATATATATATATATATATATATGTATACATATATTAGGATAATAAAAAGATTTTCATCCATTGTAGCTAAAGTTGAGGTACTCACTGGGAGACCATAATCCCAATAGTTATCCTTTATATAAAATTTGCAGTTCCTCATTATTTTAAATATATTGGATAAATATGATCACCATAGCTCTTAATTTGTTTTAAAAATGTTTAGAAAATCAAAAATGGGAGGATATTGATTACATCTGACATTAACTCAATTTTACAAATTAAAAACTATCATTGATTTGTATTATATGCTAGTTCCATAATCCCATTTATATTTGCCAATTAAATAGTCAATTCCAAAACATCAAAGTTTCCTGAAAGCATTTTGTAAGCTTACCATTTTTGAATGTTCAGACTGTCTATACCCTCTCATGTAAATTATGAACAGAATAATACGAAACACCATAATATCACCTCCAGACATTTATATATAAATCTTATAAATATATTTAATATTTTCTTTACATTAGTAGAACCTTTTGAGTCATTGGTGTTTTAAAAAAATATTTAACAGTCACTTTAAATTATTATTCAAGATTTATGTATGGTGTTTATCAATATTTTTCTTTGTTTAAGCAAAATAGTTTCATGCGTTTTTCCTAAATTCGCTAAATAATCTGAATTTCAGCTTCCATTTTAATGACTGATGTTATAGTATAAGTTTCTTAGTCAGGAAATCCCATTCCACCATCTTTCCTGTCTCACACATGCTCTCTCAGTTCTATTCTAGTTGTGCTAGGGAGCCATAAAAACAATTGTCATTCTTTAACAGAAACTTAAGAAGCCAATATAATGTATATTGTTTTGGCTAAAAGATTAATTCTATTTAAACTTATTCTATTTATTTATTATTGTTTTAATATGGTCTAAACTGAAGATATTTTAGAACGTGTTACATTTCTTTAAATTTGTATATAAAAGTAGTCCTATAAATACATAATATCTGTATATATTTACATTCATTAGTAGTTTCTATCAAAACATTTAACTCTTTGTTAATTAATGTGGTGCTATTTTTATTCTGATTGAACTTCAAACCTGACATCAATTGAAAATAATTTAATTAATTATTTATACTCATTAAGGAAGAATCATTTGTATATATTATCAGTATATTGTCAGCAAATAACTGAATTTTGAAAATATATTGATAATTTATTTTAAATCATACAGTACTATTGATATGCTTTATGTAATTGGCTTGAAACTAAATAGTCAAAGCAAAGACAAAGGACAAACTTGTTTTTTATTGACTGAGAAATAAAAGGTCCTACTTTAACAAAGGAAAAAGCATTTGGATAAGAATGATTAATAATTTTATTTTTATCAAAATACTCACAGTAATTATTCTTTTGATGTTGTGTTTGAATATCTAATATAAATCAGCTTTGTCTTCCTGTATTAATTTAGGTAGTATACCCTTAGTCTATTGGCTTGGAGTGACATAAATATTTTGAAATCAACATTTATTAATGAAAGAGGTCTATAAGAAGAGCATAAAGATTGATCTTTTTCCTGTTTTAATAAGGAACACATTATTGTATATTTGCATGCCAGAGGTATGTTAAATACAGTTTTAATTTCTTGGAATGCTTTCAGAAATACACAAAAGCTTGTAAGGCAAAATTTTATATAATTCAGAAATAGTGTCATCATTACCTACAACTTTAAATTTATATATATATATTTTTATTTTCCTTCAAATTTTAATTTGTTTCTTTATTTCTGTTAAAGTAATATGTTTCTCTATATTCCTTACTCTCTATGAAAATATTGTTTGTATATCTTTATTTAAAAAGAGATCAACTTCCTTTTTTCTATACTACTAGTTTGTGCTTTTACTTTCTCAGAGCATTCTTTAAATGGCTCATAATTTCTTCTATGTCCATATATTTTGTGTTGCCACCATACATACTGTTGATGTGATTAGTTCTTCTTATTACATTGCATATAAGAGCTAACTCAGGTAAGCCTTAAGTAGAGATAAAGTGTGTAGTTTAACTTTTTCTAAACTATTGGAAATCTTACACTGCACAATGCTTGGAAAATCTGCGTTAATTTTTTTTTTTTTTTTGCAATTCCAATAATAGTTTTTTTTTCTTTTTTTATATTTTAATTGCATTGTGTATATCTTTCTTTTTTTAGTTTCAGTAAGACTATATCCCATTGCTTTCACTTGTTTTAATATGAAGTAGAGACTTTGCCCAACAAATATGTTGTCATTGAGTCCTATAGCATCACATCAGAAACTTTACTATTACTACTGAAGTTTGAGAACTGTTGCATTTTTATTAGAAACCACTCTTTAAAATCCATTATTTTTGTTTTGTAAGAAAAAATATTGTCTTAATATTACTACATAAGCAAATCACCTCTTTTTTTCTCTTTTAGCAAACAAATCATTTGAAATATATAACTTGTCAATTCTTGACTACATATCCAATCTATAAGAGATTAAGTGTAAAACAAATAATATGATTTAGACAAGTTATTAACACATGCAAGATTAAGTAAGTTAGTGAAATTAAAGCCTTAGCTGATGCAGAAATTCTAGTTGTGTTGACTGCACTGGTATAAAAGTCTTTAAATATACAGTTACAGTTACAGTTTCCTGCCATTTTTAGTTCCCTTCACATTCAAACTTAACATTTCCAGATACTACTGAAGAGACTTGTTCTAATTCTTGGAGTCCAGTGCGTACTTGCTATGATTAATATACATTTGACTTCCTAACTTATTTATTTATTGTTTTTGTTTTCCGGGAAAATCCAGATGGGCTCAGGACCCATTTACAGCTGGGGCTCAGAGAGAAAAGCTCCAGTATAATACAATACAACTGAACATTGGCAATGACATCTAACAGAGCTAACCTGTACTTAAGCATGAAAAATGACAGTTTTATACAGTATAGACATAAATATGGAGAGCAAGAAATCAGTAGTGGAATTATATGCCAATACACCTGGTCTTACAATGTCAGATGTTCATTATATTATTGATATGGTATTCAGACATATTATAGGTTATAATTTTATGCAGTTACTATGTTTTAGAATGTATAAAGAGTTTGGCAAAGAGAGCAGTTAGAGGAGAGAAGAATGGTTTAATCAGGTGTAGACAATTTGCAGTACCATGAGTTGAGTATGTGTGGTTTAGCTGAATCTTAACAAACTTTAGTGATGGCTCTTGTCTAACAGTTAAGGGGATGGAGTTCCAGGTTTTAGACACTATGTGAGAGTATAAAGGCAGCCAGCAGAGCTGTTAGGTTTGGATATATGTAGTAGGGCTTTATGGGAAGAGTATAAAGTCCCAGTCAGGCGGAAAGATTATATAGGTTTGTTAGGGTCGTCTGTCATTATGTTTATAAAGTAGCTTAGGGTAGTGGAGAGTTGAAAGTATATGAGTTGGTGGGGCAGTCCAAGCCAATGCAGATGTCTGAGCACTATTCAGTGGTGTGATCTGTGATGAGGTTTGCTGCAAATTTTATTACCCTTTTTTAAACTGTCAGAGCTTGTTTAGATAAATATTAGTGCAGCATAAAGACTGGTGGCTAGGAAGAGAGTTGTGACAATATAAGATCTAGTTGTGTTAGATATGGTTTAGTTCTACAGACAGTGCCAAGTTTTTGGTGCATATTTTTTAATTATGTGACCTAAGTTTACATCAGATTTTAGGGCTTTATCTATATGAACTCCTAGTAATTTGGTATGGGTGGCAAGATGTAGTTTGGCATTGTTAGAAGAGATAACAGGGGATTACTCATTCATTGCAAGGTGGTTTGGAGTAAATAGAAGCAACTGTGATTTGCTGGGGTTGAGGAATAGTTAGTTGGTGGTCAGCTAATTTTCTACTGAGGAGAAATATTCTTGAGTCAGCTGTAGTGGGTGTTGCATGTCTCTTGTATTCACATGAGACATTGAGGCACTGTGATGGGTTTAAGTTGTTTATTGCACATACACAACAGGAGCTGTAACTATGTGGACTATATACGTAAGCTAACTGACTGACTCATTACTTCAAGCACACTCGTATGTGCATCTCCATTCATGCCTGCATTCACTCTTACTGACTATGCAAAATGGCACTGGTCTTGCACATGTTCAGTAACTTATATACATGTGCTATCTAGTTACAGTGGCTGACTAGGTACAATACACACAATAATCTACATCCTCCCTATTTGATTTGTTCAACATGTAATAGGAGAACAATATATTTTTACAAGCTAGGCATCACATCAACATTTAACAACAAATGAATTCAAGTCCAAGTCACTGTGTATTTTGGACTGGGTCTGGAAATACTACCCAAGCTGATCACATAAAAACTTTGACTGGGATTAGCAACAGGGACAGTCTCTGGGGATTCTTTTACAATTGAAACTTCGGGGATTGTATCAGGATTACTTGAAGAAAGTAAACTCTCCTCTGGAATTTAAACAAGTGCAGAGTCACTCTGAGAAAGAGTGACTCTAGAGTCATTGGCACAGGCAATCTGCCCTGTCACTGGTTCAGAGACTGGTAGTATTTGTCTGATTCTTTCTGAAATGTATTCCTTCAGATTGTATGATGTAAGATCTCAGTTCTTCACAAATGTTTTTGATAATTCCCACTTGGCCATATCCTTTAGATGTTTGCATTTTCACAATCTCTCCTTGTCTTAATGTTCTCAGAGGTTTGCTGGATTTATTGTAGTACAACTATTGTGACTGCAGCTTTCTGAAAAATGTTGAGTCTTGACCATTCTGTTGTTCTTTGCATTTGGTATCAATAATTGTTTACTGATCAGAAGACTTGTTTTAGTCTGTCTGGACATCAATCTTTGAGCAGGTGAGCCAAGCAAAATATCTCAAGGGATGCTTCTAAGATTGAGTAGGTTAAGAAAATCACTGGTACCACCTCTCTGTCTTGGATTTCTCTAACAAGTACTTCTCTCTTTGAACTGCATGCTTAGCTAATCTATTGGACTGCGAATACTCAGGACTACTAGTAACATGGACAAAGTCCCAACACTCAACAAATTTCTTGAACTGCTAATTTGTAAACTGTACACCATTGTCGGATAAGACTTTGTGCAGACTACCATGGACAGAAAAATATTTTTTTTAATTTCATAATGACAGTGCTAAATGTTAAGTTAGGAAAAAGATCAATTTCAAACCAATTTGAATGAGAGTCTACTAACACTAAGTATTATTATTATTATTATTTAACATTTGTTTACCAGGATAGTCCGACTGGATACATGTCCATTTTCAGTGGAGGCCCAGGGAGAAAAGCTCCACAAAGACAAACTTACATAGATTACACAGAAGTTAGCAAACAATTATAAAAACAAAGTGATTATATACAATGGGTTAGTAGTGTTCCCTAGTAGGGACTCACAATTGTCTTGGACAGACAATTAAAAGTAAGAGAAATCAGATTGGAAGCAGAGCTTGGTGATGTAGTTACAAGTTATGATAATTGCAGAAAATGCTTTTAGTTTATAACTTAATCAGGGTTGGTACATGGACATAGCCAATTCACTTTGAAATACTGTTTGAGTTTTTTTTAAGAGACTTTTGGAGGATTGTAGGTTTATATAGTTTGGCAATGAATTCCAGGTTTTGCCGATGAAGTTGGCAAACAGGGATTCACCAGCAGAGTTATTAGCTTTGTGGGTTTGGACCAGTAGTTTATTGGCTGACCGTAGGGATCTTAGATTGCTATATGGCTTAATAATATTTTTAAGTGGTAATTTTGACCATTCCTTTCAAAAATATCTGTAGCAACCTTCAACCAAGGTAATTCAGGAATCTGGTTTAGCTGAAGTGGTTCTTTTTGTTGGTAAAATTTAGTGCTGTTTCAAATAGAACATGCTGGAGTTTCATTCTCTATATCTTTTGACATAGAAGACCAAAATACTGTGCCTCATGCCCTTCTTTTGGTTGAATCAGTACACAGGTGACCATGATGCAAAATTGTGATATATTCCTGTTGTAATACTGAAAGAATTCCCACTTTAGGACCTTTCATGGTGCTTCCATCTTCCATCAGGAGCTTGTCTGTGTAAAGAAAATACTTTTTTATGTCATCTGGTAAACTAGTTTGTCATGCTGGCCATCCTTGATTGATAACATGTTTCAGCTTCTGGAGAATTGAATCTGAAGCTGTTTGATTTCTGAGTTCATCAAGAAGTGATGAGGAAACATTTCTGACTTCCACGAGTCCCATGAGGTCGAAGTCTGCTTTCTCATTGTCATGCTGTTCTGTTGTTTGCCTGGACGCTCTTGACAAAGCATCAGCAAGGTATGGAAATTTGCTTTTTGTATAGACAATATTGAAATTGTACTTTTGCAATTTTAACATGATGCATTGCAAGCATGCTGGGGCTGTATGTATTGGCTTTTTCAGAATTGTCACTAGAGGTTGGTGATCAGTCTCTATTTAGATAGGTTTGCCATAAATATAATCATTGCACTTCGAACATGCGAACAGTACTGCTAAAAGTTCTTTTTCAGTTTGTGCATACTGCATTTCAGTTTGGGTTAAAGTGCTGGATGCATAGTCTACTGGTATGCCTTCTTGAAGACATGCTGCACCAAGACCATACTTTTTTAGCATCACATGAAAGAGTTACAGGTTTGTGAACAGCATAACATCTCATTGTGGGTGGACTGGCAATTTTCTGTTTCAGAATGTCGAATGATCTTTAGTGTTGTTACAATGAAGACCAATTTACATTTTTGTGTGTCAACTCATATAACGGTGCTGAAAGCTCACTCAAGTCTGGGATGAACTTTCCTAAATAGTTGACCATACCAAGAAAATGTTGTAATGATGTGACATTGTCTGGAACTGGCATCTCAAGAATTGCTGCTTGCTTAGATCGATCTAGTTGTAAGCCAGAACTGTTAAACAAATGACCCATATAAGTAACTTCTTTCAGTCTGAATTTGCATTTCTGAGGATTCAGTTTAAGATTTACTTCATGTGCATGGTCTAAAACTTTCTCTATTATGTTCATCTTCACTATTTCCCCTTACAATAATGTTATCTACTATGAAAGCACATGGATAATAAGAAAAAATGTACTCCATTATACATTGAAATACTTCACTGGCAGATTTTATCCCAAATGGCATTCTCAAGAATCTATATCTACCAAATGTTGTACTGAAAGTGGTTAATCATGAATATTTGTGATCCAGCAAAATTTGTCGAAAGGAACTTCTTGCATCTAAGACTGAAAAAACAGTGACGCTTTTCATAAGTGTGGCTATTTCTTCTACTGTGCACATGGGGTAATGAGGATGTCTAAGCAGTTTGTTCGGGTCTCTCGGATCAATGCATATTCCAAAATCATCTGAGCTTTTCTTATGAGCTACAACCATGATGGATACCCATTCAGTCAGTTCTGTTAATGGAGTAAGGACACCACACCCAAATTCACTATTTTGTCAATTTCTGCTTTTAATTTGCTCTGCATTACTACTGGAATCTTCCTTGCTGATCTGACAACTGGGCTTACTTCATGGTTTAACTTCATGGAATATGTGACTGGAAGTTTGCCAAGCTCATCTTTAAAAATATCAGCATAGTCACTAAAAATATTCTGTGTAAAACTAGTGTTGTTGTTCAGACTTATGTTGTGGCCCTCTTTATTAAATGAAATCAGTCCCATTTTCAAACTGTCTTTGAGGCCTAATGATGACTGCACGTGTCTTTTGACTACATAAAACTGTAAGTCATAGCTGTTCCCAATAGACAAAATATTTCATTCTTTGCTGCCAACCGGTAATCTATTGTATTAACTGTTTCATCAATCTCGGAGACACCATCAACATAGAAAGTTTACTCATAGCTCTCTATCTGATCTACTCGCTTCTTCAGATGATGTCTTTTAGTAAAAGTATGTGCCATTTTAGACTTGTAAGAGCGTTTTGAAATGATTCCACTTTTTACACTGGTGACACTGCCAACCAAAAGCTAAGCACTTCTCTCGTTTAGGTTCATGACTGCCTCCACAATTACAATAGTTAAAAATGAAGTGGTCTGCTGCCAGACCCTTTGGTTTATACTTCTTTTTCATCTTAGCTTTGTGTTGTACACTATCAAGATTCACACTGGCAGAAACTGCATGCATACTTTTCTCATTTGCAAGCATATTATTATGCTTTGCTCTAATCTTCAACATTTTCACTAACAACCTTCTCACTTATTCCCACCCTGGAACACTCATTCAGTGCGCTGATGATTCCATTATAATCTGTAAAGCTCAATCACTACCAGAAATGCTTTCAATAACTCAACAGTCCTTTACTGCAGTCAAACCCTAGCTAAAGAAACACCCAACTCTTTCTTAATCCAAAGAAAACTAAATTAGTACTCTTCCACCCAAAAAAAATATCCCCTGTCATCAATTATTTCAAAATCCTTGCATCTGACAGCACTATCATATAAATAGTGCAGGAAACCAAACTTCTAGAAGTACTCATTGGCAAAAAGATTTCCTTCAACCACCATATACAGCAAAATATAAAGAAAACTCATCAAAAACTGGGAATTTTATATAGAAACAAAAATTTCTGAACTACAGTAACCAAAGTTTCCCTAGCAAAAACCTTTTTACTTCCCTCCCTTCTTTACGGTGCCCCTATCCTAACTAATTTATAAACTTTTAACATAAGCAAGATGGAACAGTGCTACCACAAAGTAGCTAAGTTTACCACAAACTCTAAATATCACAGACATCACTGTATAGGGCTATTAGAACTAAACTGGCTTGAACATCCCAACCAACTTGCTTTTATTCAGCTATCTACTTTGCGCAACCTTATTTCTAACCTTCTGCCTGCCCTGCTCTAGCTAGCTTAGTCACACCTTATGCACCAAAAAGATCACAATGATCAAAAGTCAAAAATATTTTAGTTACATCAAAACCCGCCAAAAAAATTTGCTCTTTGTATTCATATTGTGTCTCTAAACTGTGGAGTTCACTGTCCCTTGCTGCCAGGTCTGTGCCTGGCCTAACCTGCTTTAAAGCCTCTTTAAAAAATCATCTCAAAAATACACGGTTGTGCTTCTGTAAAAATCTGGCCTAATGTTCAACTCTTCCTCTTTTTCCATGCTAGCTTAATTATCTTCTTCTTCTATTGCATCTCACTCCTTCACAGTCTACAAGATCCTAAGTATCTCCTAACTCCTTCTCTGTTTCTATACCACAACCTTAAGCTCAGTCTGTAATGCCTCTATTCTTCTTAGCTCTCTCACTATCTTTCTGCATCACTAGCTCTTCTGCTATTATTTTCCTAACTGAAACCAACATTTTATTTTTCATGTACTATAACAACCAATGTCATGCATTGTACTACCTAAATGCTACTTTATCTACTCATCGGTTATGTATATGATGTTAGAATGACTAAAACTGTCTATAATGATATAACTATATAGAATTGTCCAGATCTGTAGTATGTCTTGCAACTTAGTTTACGTTCTATCAGTTTATTTTTGTATAGTATTCCTCATGTCACTTGTATAGTTTTTGGACTATATTGTATTTGTATGGTACTGTATGTGGAGCTTTTCTCCCAGAGCCTACACTAAAAATGGGTTCTGTAGACCCATTTGGACCACCCCAGTAAACAAATATCAAATAAATAACTAAATAAATAAATAAAATAAATGAAGTATCTGACAAATCTCAATTGCTTTGCTCAATGTTAAATCATTGTCTCAAAGCAAAAGCTTTCTCACTGCACCATTATTAACACCACACAAGCCTGTCTTTTATCAACTCATCTCTCAGATCACCAAATATGCACATTTTTGCCTTATTTTTTAAGTCGGTAATATATGCTGCTATAGTTTCACCAGGCTGTTGATTTCTTGTGTAAAACATGTGCCTTTCAATTGTAATATTTGCTTGAGGGTTACACATTTCTCTAATTTACATTTTAAGCACTCAGGGTCTTCACAAGTTTTAGCCAGTAACAGTATGGCAGTTCTCCCCCTCCCCTGCCTACACAGCAGATACATACACAAATGAACATACCCTCTCAATTGCTTTTGAGGCAGCTAAATTAAGAAGTATGAATGCCTTTGTTCATGTATCTTTATCAGAAAATGCAGCCTGTATGAAAATATTATATTCTGGCTCAAACACTCACAAATTCTCAGAAATATTATTATCAAACACCAGTGGTTCCAGTCTGTGAAATCACTCTGCCATAATAACAAAATCCGTTTAAATATATGCATAGACCTGGTACTTGTAATTATGCCCAACTGCATAACAATCGCACTGAAAAGGCTGTACTTTAATACTACAAACAGTGCAAATATTCCAGAAACTTCAGATACTTTGAAAATTTTTAGTTAATGTGAAAAATTTGTATATTGTGAAAAAAAAGTTGGTTATTTTAGTCTTTTCATACATTTTAAACACTTCATAAATTATTCTGATCACTTCTGTAATTATTTTGAATACTTTTATCAGTATGTTGCTATTTCAGACATTTCATTTATTCCGGTAATTATATCGAACATTTTGAATGCTTCACCACTTATTTGGCAAATGAAAACTCATTTAAACAAATTTAAGTTCTTTTGAATAACCACTGACCTGTTTGCGAGTTGGCTCCTGTATATTTCTTTACTTCTAACTATGTGCCTCATAATTTGTAAGCAGCTTCAACTTCGGATCCCATTCTGACACCATGTCACGTGTCTCTGGTATTAAAATGAGACACTGAGTGAGGCACTGTGATGGGTTCAAGTTGTTTATTGTACATAAACACAACATCAGGAGCTTTAACTAGAACATATATTTATGTATATATGTATATATATATATATATATATATATATATATATATATATATATATATATATATATATATATATATATATATATATACACACACACACATATTAAGCTAACCAACTGACTCATTGCTTCAGACACACTTACATGTGCATCTCCATTCATGCCTGCATTCACTCTGACTGACTATACAAAATGGCACTGATCTTGCACATGCTCGGTAACTTATATGCACGTGCTATCTGGCTACAGTGTTTGACTAGGTACAGTAAACACAATGACCTACAGAGGGCAGTCAAATTTTTTGTAAAGTGGCTGATGGTCCAATCATCTGTGTACTATACTAGGCAGCCACTCTTGATTGTCAGGGCAAGGTCATTAACAAACATGCTAAACGGGATTGGACTAAGTATGGATTCCACTGGAACTCCAACTGATGTGAGAAGAAATAAAGAGATGTCAGGTATTTTTCTGCCTGGTGGCAATCAGTAAATTAGCTGGAAAACCAGGAGACTGAGGGGCTATCAAGGCTTAGGTTAGAGAGTTTTTTGTAAAGGAATATTGTGGGAGATGGTGTCTAAAAGTTTTTGAGAGATCAAGAAAAAGGGTTGTTTCTCAGGAGGAAAGAGCATGTAACTAAATTATGCAACTTCTTTTGTTGAAGGATTTGAAATGTTAATGTATGAATTCTGATTCACCAATCAGGTTTAGCCACATGATTTGAGTAACATGTATTCACTATGTTGGGACTTGCTTCAAAAATATAAAATCACTCTGTTTAGTAGACCTTAAGGTAGGTGAAAGGATAAGATGCAATAACCAAAAAAAGAGGATACGCCTTTCAGAGGCTAACAATGTGAGTAGTATTTAGTAATATTTAAGTTAACATTCTTCAGTGATGTACTTTTATGTAAAAAGGGAAAAATTGCTTTAAAAACTCTAAACATGTTTTAGATTACAGACTGTCTACCCCTAGATCTTATTTGTTTATGACTTAATCTCGCAAACCCACTGAGTATGAATCCCCTTTAAGGAGCAATGCAGAAACACAGTAGGATTTTTTCAAAATCATAAAGTTTACAAATAGAAGTTGTGGAAATTAAACTCAGCAATACAGGGTGATGGTAATTAAGATTATAGCATAACCCTTTCAGCTAAGTCAAATTCCTCTTGATAACTTCTTTAAAAGATTAAGTTAATTTTACTTCATTTGTTTTTCTTGGTAGTTTCCCCAGGTCACATTTTGAGACTCTTGACATATTCAAAAAAGTGCAAGTATTCTGAACACTTGTTTTGAAACATAAAATGTCAAAAGACTCATAAAATAAAGATGTATAATGAAGGTGATGCTTGCAGTTTGCAGTTACTTTACATTTCAAATCTGCTTTAGTCAGAAGCCAAAGTATATGGAATATCTGAACTCACAGAACAAAAAAATGTTTAAATTGTTGACTGTAAAATCAATTCACTGGTTTAGGACTTCACTGCATTTGTCTAGGCCACATAAATAGAATTGCTATCTGTTTCATTATCTGTACCCCTCCACCAACTTGGAAAACTACTCGTGTACTAACTCATTTGCCCAATGTTTTCTGGAATTCATCAATTCCAGTGCCCTGGACCAGCTTGTCCATACCCCTACCAGGGGTAGCAACATCCTGGACCTGGTCATTACCAATATGGGTAATAGATGTTCCATGCCAGAGGTCAACTCCTTGCTGGTCAGGTCCAACCACAAGCTAATCACGCTAGACATCCATATCCCCCCTCCCCATTAAAGAAACCACCATAAAAACTTCTCCAAAGGCCAACTTCATGCTTCTTAAGTCAGACGTGGCAAACTTCATTACACCCACACAGATGGAAAATAGTGGCACGACTGCTGAATCATATAAAAATGCACTGTATAAGCACATACACAACTGCATAGACCGTGCCATCTCCAACAGAACCAAGATGCTATCCTCCAGAAAAAGGAAGCCAATCTGGTGGTCCACTGCCATAAACAACTTCTACAACAGAAGGAAGAAACTGTTGCAGAAAATAATAAAATCCCATGACTGCAAGAACTCCCTGTTCAGCCTCAGAAAGAAGCTGAGATCTCTCATAAAATCCTCCAAAGCTAGTTACGAAAATAAAATCACCTTGGATTCTAAAGACAACCACAAAGACTTCTACAGCTATGTCAAGAATCTCAATGGCAACACTCAGATCTGCTCTGAACTACAGCACAATGGCACTACATTTACTAAACCAACTGATATTGCCAGCATCCTAGCAGACAGGTTCAGTGCAAACTTCACCCCCCACAACCCAAAGGGCACATCCCCATACCAGATGATTGCAAAGTTCCTGAAATCATGGCTGCACAGGTGAAGACCACACTCTCCAAAGCCACGAACACAGCATTGATGGGACCGGACAATATCCCAGGCTGCGTTCTGTATGAACTACAGAATGAACTGGCACCCCATCTAAGTACCATGTTCAACCATAGCCTTACTTCAGGCTTTGTTCCTAAAGAGTGGCACACAGTGACAGTTATCCCACTCCACAAAGGGGGGTGCCACCACAGACCTGAGAAATTACCGCCCCATTAGCCTGATGAGCCTGGTCTGCAAGGCCATAGAATGCATCATCCTAGAGCTTATAAACAAAGACATAAGTAACCTCAAAATTCTGGGCCTCACTCAGTTTGGGTTTGTAAAGGGTAGATCGTGCCTCCTAAACCTGATTGACATCTTCAAAGCAGTCACTAGAGCCGTAGATGAGGGTAAGGTAGTGCACACAGCCTATCTTGACCTTGCCAAGACTTTCAACACCATCCCCCACTCTGGTATTATAGATAAACTCACTGGACTAGGCATACATCCCTATGTCATAAGATGGGTGGCCAACTGACTTACTGACAGAACCCACATAGTGAAAGTAGCTGACTCTGAATCCGACTTCAGACCAGTGACAAGCAGAGTACCACAGGGTTCGGTCCTGGTCCTCTCCTGTTTGTTATCTACTTCGTTGAAGTCCAGGCTAATGCAGCTGGTCTCTGACTAATAAAATTCACAGATGACTGCAAACTAGGAGTCATATTCGATTCACCTAAGGATGTGGACATTCTACAAAGAGGCCTCACTGAGACTGATGCTTGGTGTCAAAGTCATGACCTACAGGTCAATGCCAAGAAGTGCATTGTCATCCCCTTTGGGGAAAAATACCGTACCCATGAACTACCACATAGATGCAGGCCTACTAAACACCGAAAGTGTGCTAAGAGACCTTGGGACTCGGGTGGATAGTAGTCTCTCCTTTGATAATCATGTCGCCACAGTAGTTAGGAAATCCTTCTATGTGGCACACCTCATCACAAAGGGATTCTCCTCCAGAAAAATAGAGGTCATCATTCCTCTCTACTCATCCCTTATTAGAACCATCTTAGAGTACAACACCCTATTTGGCATGTACCTCACAAGACATCGGCAAAAGCTGGAAAGGCCACAAAAATACCTCACTAAGAGAATTACCGGCCTCAAGCAGATGCCATATGCTGACTGTCTCAAAAAACTCCAGCTCTAATCCATCGCATATCACCTACTCTGAGGCGACCTCTGCCTAACACACAAAGCCATGTCTAACCCAGACCTGATGGACATGCTACACTTAAATCCCAATCTCTCCGAGCCACATGCTCTAGGGACCTAAACCTTGTCACCACAATAAACAGAGCATGCTGGATCGATAGATTCCTGTCTCAGAGACTTCCCCTGCTCGGGAATAGGCTGCCCATTCCTGTCAGCCAAAGCTCCTCATTAGCCCTCTTTAAAAGAAATCTTGACAATTGGATAGGTAATAGGAAATTCACCCCAGGAATCATAGCTGTGGCTCTGCTCGACAGGGGCACAGGAAAATAATTTTCTTGGGTGGCAAAAGCCAGGAGCTCATTTGGCTAGGCTTGTATAGGCCCTAGGGCCGATAGCCTAGTACTTACTTATGAACCTACATTGCTTCTGTGCAATGATATGCATCTGTGTTATATTTTTAGTTTTCCTATTTTTTCCTCAAAATTGCTGTTTCAAGATTGTCTAATGTATTCTCAGGACTTAGCACAATAAGGAGGGTTTGGTTGTAATAATATCATCTACAGAAATTTGAAGAAAGACCTGAACTTTTGGGACATTATCACGCATAGAGGAATTATTGTGATGCAATCTCTAGTGTTAACAAACAGGAAGAGAGGTCTGATTGACAGAAATGTTGATGGATCCACTGGCTGTTATAGTATGTAGGAATATTATGGAGTTTAGACGTTCTTACAATTCAAATATACTTTATGCATGGCATATGTATATTGTTGCCACAGTATTATACATAATAGTTTTATGCTTTTTTTTATTTCACACAAGGAATCTGATTGTGGAAGAATCAAATAAAGTTCTGTGCTGACATGAGTTTTGTAAATATCCATCTCTTTTTTTTGCACTAAAGTTCAGTTTGTTTGTGTCTTTTGACTTTTCCTGGTTAGGGGTCACCACAGCGGAACTCCGGTCCGCTAATGATTGGCAGTAGAGTTTTACATGCGGGCTTGCTGGGCCTAATGCACAACCTTCAATGAAGGAACGCCCATTCACACATGTCGCCACACAGAAGATGTTCTAACTTGAGAATCGAACGGGCAATGTCTAACTGTGAGGCGACAACTCTACCGCAGCACCACCACCGCAGCTGCACTAAAGTTCAGTATAAAGCCACAAATAATATGGAGATAAAGACCCAACATCAGGGACACTTTAAATATTACACATAAAAAGTTAATAGAAAAACATGTTTTGTTGCATCATGTACTTCTGAACACCTATGACTATTGTTCTCTGCAGAAAAAACAAAACACAAATGGAGTATATATTCAGGATCCTGACAGCAACAAGTGCAGCAGTTTCAAGAGTTGGGGATATTTCTACTCTCATAAAGATATCATAATGGAATACTATTTACCGATGTAGGGTGTGTTTTATCATGGTCTAAGCTTTAGCCTGGAAATCAAAACGTTATCTAATAGGTATCACTGGAAGTAGTAATTCTTTATGTAAGAAATAAATCATATGACATTCAATGTCTTTGCCTTGAGCCAAATCACATTCTATATTTTTAAGGTCTGCTTCAATACAGCTGCAAAATGATCACATATAATTTTGATACATTATGTATGATATCTTTTTTATCCTAAATATGAAGGTATTTTGATTGTTAGAGTGTTAAAATATGAAAAAAGATGCATTAGTGCATCTAATTTCATTTCCATCAGATTACCGTTTTGATACAAAACACAAAGGGTGGTACTCATAATCCTGAAGTTCACACACAAGGAGCTGTTATCTGCGAAGAGAGCAGCTGCGCCTACATGTGAATATTCTGAGTTTTCATAAAATGCTTAAAGTTGATAAAGTAATGCTTTATGCATGTGGTAAGTAATACATTAAACTGTAAGGTTTTTGAATATTACGGATGAGTGCAGCTGTGAGCAAGCTTCTTAGAAATATGAATAGGTAGTTAATGCAAGCAACACAGAACAGCTACTTATGTTTTTTAATATATATATATATATATATATATATATATATATATATATATATATATATATATATTGGGGTTTATGCATTTTGTTTAGGCATGTCCTTATGTGGACATCCTGATTGTTTCATTAATTGGTGGGAAAGGGAAAGATAGAAAAGATGGAAAAATGGGAGAAATAACAAAAGGGACACACAAAAGGAAGACAGGGGAGGGTTGTGCTAGGGAAGGGTTCTATATTTTTGGCTTGGAATAGATCCATGTTTTTCAGTGTTGTTATATAAGAGTGTAGTTTGGGAAGGAAGCCATTCAGATGCTATAGGAGAGAGAGTATTAAGGAATGGGGGAGTTGAGGAGGAGATATTGTCATGCACATTCTGGTCAGCAGGACCTCAAATGTTTCCACTGTCTGATGGTTGTGCAGTGGAATACCTTGATGTTGAGGGATGTTTTGGTTCAGTGGTCGGAGCAGACCACATCAGTGAGTTTTGCACTAGATGTGAAAGATCTTGCATGAGCTCCACCACACCATCTACTTCGTCCCAAAGCTCATGGATTTCCTGCCTTTCCAGGCTGCATGACATCAGGATGACTACAGGACCAAAGTCACTGCCCTGACCCTATGTTGTAATCCATGGGTGGGCAGAAGGCAAGCGTTCCCTGGCCTGGGAGCAACATGGTTAGCCTGCTCCTGAGATCTCTGGAACTGTGAAAAGGAACATAAACAGTAGAAAAAGGAAAACAAAGATATGGAAAGTAATGGTTAGTTAAAATAAGAAACAGAGAAAGAGGATAGAGCGACAGAAAATGGAAACAATAAAATCACTCAATCTGCTGATACTTCAGTACCTAATTTATTAACAGTGCTTACTTTCCATCCAATAAGCACGTGAAAGATGCAAAATGGTTGTACAATCTTATATGCTGAAAATGTTCTGGGAGATGTTTCATTTAAGCATGTGATAAGCAAGTTTCAGGTATGAAATTGTAGTACATTTTACAGTAGGAATATATTCTGCAGTGTCGTAGTGATAATCATCAAAATGGCAGGCGTATGATAAGAAATAGTAATACATTTTACATTAAAATATAATTCAGTATGTTACTGAAATGGATTTTGCTTGACTTGTGTAATTGTGGCCCATTGTTTCTGCAATTTTATTTCATTACTACATAAAAAAGAATATTTCAGGCCATCTTCAACAGAATGCTTAGCTTAATCATACATATTTAATTCAAAAATGTATTTAATGTTTGCATACTCATGAGCAACCTTGGTAGGCCTTTACAATCTCCTCTGAGCTTTGTAACAGTTGCAATTTATTTCTTCTTCAGCTATAGAAAGAAGAATAAAAGTGGGTGCATGGTCGTTTACCTATCACATATGTGTATGCATATCAGTATGCTCTGCTCAAATTTTCTAATCAGCAAAGTATGCCTTTATAAACTATATGCAAATTCTTCAGAAGAAAGAAATATTCCTGTCTATTTTGTTGCCATTTTTCCCTTCATAATAAAACTTCCTAAATTTGGTTATTGCATGGACAAGCAAAAGGATGTCAGAAATATGGACATGGGAAAGAAAGAGAGATTTGATTTGGTGCAACATTTATGTAAAGGCAAAAGCCAAATTAATCAACATAAAGAAGGCAGCCTCAAAACCATTTGAAGAGAAATATAGGCGAAGGCATCCAGATATGGAACATTTCACAATAAAAATAATATCACAAAGAAGGAATATAGAAAAGAAGATTAGTAAATCAGAAGTTAAAAAAAAAATAGAAGTTGAAGTTCTGCAGTGCCTGCAAAGCGAAGGATTTGGTGTAAAAGGTCTAACACAGGTTACATCACAGCATGATGGAACAAATCCCCAAATTAAGGAGAAACAGGAAGATCAGGAGACATCTGAAGAAGAAATATGAACATGTGAAAGAAAAATAGATTTAACAAGGTGTAATATCTATGTAAAGGAGAAAGCAAAACTAATTAATACAAAAAGAGCAGCACCAAAGATATTTGAAGAGAAATACAGGCAAAGGAATCTGGACATGGAAAACTTTACAATACAAAAAATAAAAAAAAACACAAAGAGTAAAAGTAACATAGGAGATTAGTAATGGAGAAGTTAAACAAATAGAAACTGAGGTTATGGAGTACATGCAAAGTGAAGGATTCAGTGTAGAAAATCTAATTCAGAAAGCACCAGAATGTGATAGAGCAATGGACACCCAGGTTAAGGGGAAACCAGTGGAACAGGAAGCAATTTGTCAGGTGACATATGAAGATATTTTGAAGCCTTTCACAAGAAATAAGTTTAAATGTTCACTTGAAGTGAGACAGCAAGGGAAGGAACAGAAAACTGTGGAAACTTGACCCAGTCAATGTTGAGGAGTGATAGGCCAGTGAGTTCCCATATGACAAAGCAACGGATGGCACAAGATGAAATTGAAGAGAATGTGGCACAGGAAGATGCTATAGAACTTTCTATAGAATGCCAGCAGGAAATGGAAATAAAAAAATGTGCCCTCAGTTTAGAAGAAAATGAACTAAGAGAAGAGTTGCTTGTTTTAATAGAGATAGACATATTAAGATCAATGAAACAATAAGACTGCAGAAGGTCAATAAAACACAAAAAGTCAGAGGTTTGATAAAACAAATAAATGCAGTAATTAGGACTGTCCTTGGAGATACATGTGATATAACAGAAGTAAACAGGATATATTACTGTGCAACTACATTAATAACTGATAAAGTTCTATGACAAAAGCATAGGGTAGTGAGTGAAAGGAAGGGGAGAAATCAAATACCATCATGGAAGTATTGAATAGAGAAAACTATAAAGCAACTTAGACAAGAAGTGTCACTGTTAGAAGAGTATAGAAGAGGGAAGAGATCAACAAAAATACTTAGAAAGATAGGCGTGATAAAAGCAATGTGCAGCATGAAAACAGATCTGGATCTATCACAAATAACAAACTAAAAATCTCAGCACAGGTGGGAAAACTTAAAAAATACACAGATAAATGTAAAGGAAAAGTACAAAATAAGCAATTTATTGATGAGCCAAAAAAGTTTTATACAGAATTGTGAACAAATGAATTTTAAGACCACCAAAAAAAGAAGAAATAGATACATTTTGAAGAAGTATTTATGAAGATCATGTGGAACATAACAAAGATGCTAAATTGATAGAAAAAGTAAAAAAAAAGAATACGTTTAAAGGTACAGGATATGAAATGGCATGAAGGAACAGGCAGAGAGACTGAAGCAAAGTTAAGAAAAGCCTCTAAATGGAAAACCCCAGGCCCAGATACAGTACTTAACTTCTGGTTAAAAGTATTAACATCTTTGCAAGAAGATTTAGCCATGAGTAAGAACTAGCTTAACACCCCAGACACCAACCTTGTCAACAATAGAAAAAACAATGCCCTACTTAAGAGTGAACCTGCAAGTTACCCTAAAAATTATAGACCAATAACTTGCCTTCTGACAATGTATAAACTATACACTGGAATTGATACCAACAGAGTTTATAGTTATTTAGAAGAAAACTCAATTATGGCAATAGCACAAAAGGGCAATAAAAGAAAGCCATATGGAACAAAGGATCATTTGTTATTAAATAAAGACATAGTGGAGAACTGTAAAAAGGGGAAGAGTCTAAGTATGTCATGGATTGACTACAAAAAAGCATTTGATAGTATTCCACATTCATGGCTAAAAGAGCTCTTAAAAATGTATAAGATATATCCTACACTGATCGACTACATTACAGTGACCATGAAACAGTGGCAGACCACTTTGCAATTAAGCCATGATAAAGGACAAATTATTATCCCAGGAATAAAAATTCAAAGTGGATATTCCAGGGTGACTTAAACATAGCTGTTATTCTGTCTTGTCCTTAACCCATTAAGCTGTCTACATAACAGCGTAGGCCATGGCTATAATTAGGCTGCTAGAAAATAACAAAGTGTAAAGACTTCTCATCTTCTCTTTGTTGATTATTTAAAACTGAATAGCTCATCAGATGGGGAACTGATAGCACAACTGCAAGTTGTCAAAGCTTTTTCAGATGATATAAGAATGTCATTTGGTCCTGATAAATGTGCAAAAGCAACCTTTAAAGCAGGAAAACTGCAGCACCAAGAAAACATCAGTTTGGGACAAGAATGTGATATAAAATAACTTGAGCAAGAGGGAGTGCATAAATATTTAGGAACTGATGAAGGATCAACAATAAAACATGAACAAATATGATTAAAACTTAGTAAGAAATATTTTAGAAGACTTAAATTGATCCTGAAAACAGAGCTGACATCTATGAACACAATTCAAGCTATAAACCAATTTGTCCTTCTGTCCTAACTTACATTTTTGTAGTGTTTGACTGGCTCCAAAACATGTTGGATAGATTTGACAGGAAAACAAAAAGAATGTTTCATGCTCACCAAATGATTTATATCTGCTGACTTCACAAGACCCAAATGTAGTGAAAGTTTTGAAACATGAAAAGAATAAATTTAAGATGACTTCTTTGGTTAGTCTATCAAAAGCATATCAGTGTCAAGCAAGAATAGAAATCAAACCAGAAGTAGATAAAAATCAGGCAGCAACTGAATATGTTCCAAAAAAAAAAAAAAAAAGCATATAAGGTGAAGGACCAGCTGAGAAGGCAAGAAATATGGAAAAGGCATAAATATAGTTGTAAGTATAGATAACTTCTGGAAGAACCTCGTGTTGATCAGGATTAAAAATGCAGGAATGATTAAAGACAGGAGAATTCAAACCAAGAGATGAAAGGTTAATATTGGTGGCCAAAGACAGTGGGCTACTTGTACTTTGGTTTACGAAGTCCATTGAACTTGTGGGAGAAACAGACAAATGTATGTTTTATAAAACAGAATTGGAAACAGTTGCACACTTTGTTGCTGGTTGTGACATTCTAATGGCAGAAGCACTGTGTACTTAAAGGCACAATAATGTGACAAGACTGTTGTACTGGAGATTGTGCAAATATTATGGTACTGAAGTGGTTGAAAAACACTGGAAACATGAGCCACGAAGCATCATAGAAAATGATGAAGTCTATATCACATGGGATCATCCATTACCAACAGTTCAAAAGAAAGATGCTAGAAAACCAGATATAGTGGTCCATGAAAAGAAGACAAATGTAGCCTTGATAAATGAAATTGCCACACCTGTGACTATAGTGTCTTGCATAAAGAGAGACACAAAGTCATAAAATATCAGTATTTTCAGGAAGGAATGAGAGCAATCTGGAAGAAAGATACCCAGACAGTTCCAGTAGTAGCAGGTGCAATGGGTCTTATAAAGAGCAATCTATAATTGTATTTAGATATGTTACCGATACATGTAACCCCCTACAAATTGCAGAAAGAGTCATTACTGGGCACATTGCGGGTGCTGTGAAGAGCACTTTTGGCTGACATCAAAGATTGAAACAATACTAATTTCATGAACCTTAATCGTACTTTGACTTAGGAAGAGAGTCCATTCCTATCATGGTATTAGAAACTCAAAAGACTTGGAGAAATTAAAGGGGCAAAGCCATATTTACCTGTGATAGGTCAAGTCTGGTTGCAGTTATTGTGGGAAAGTACATTTTTAGCGTAAGATAACAGCAAATTTGCAATTATAAATTTGTACCAAACTATGAAAATTCAACTTAGTTGATAATTACTTCTATGAAAAAGACTTTTTTTCACATTGAAGTAAATTTTATATGCACCAGTTGTGTATTGTTGGTAATCGCAGGAATTGGAAATTTGAAGTATCATTTAATTAAGATGAACATCCATGGCAGGGTTATTTATACTACCATTTATACTATTTTCCTAACATATGATGACACTGGAAATGATATAAGTTAGCAATACTGTTTTTTTTTTTATTTGTCATTGATGATATACAGGATAACATTAAAAAAATAAGAGGACATTGTTCAGCTTTGAATTCTTCTTCAATTATATTATACTAATACTATGCAGTTTCTCTTAACTAGCTACTGTCCTCCCATCTATGCGGTATACTCCTCTGAATGTTGTAAGTCCTTTAAGCTATCTGTGGCTCATTTATAATTATTCAAAATACAGCCTCTTATGTATCTGGAAGACAGTATTCCTGTCAAATCTTTACATTTCCTCCTTCTCTCCCTTTACTGACTAACCCTTAGGAAATAGATTGACATGATTACACTACAGTAACCTACGTTGTTTTTCCTAACAATGTCTTGGAGCTATCCCCACATATTCTAACTTTAAAAATATCTGCATATGTATTATGTGTTAATATAATGTGTCTCTTAGTCATCCCATACTTTAATTGCAAACTCAATTTGTGTCTCATAGCCTACCATAATTTATATTGTTATACCCTTCTTGAATTTTGTAATAATTTGTTTGGTGTGGTTTATTTGTGGAGCTTTCCACCCTGGGCCTCTACTGAAAATGGAAATATACCCAGCTAGACCAGCCCGGTCAACAAATGCAAAATAAAATAAATAAAATAAAATAATAAAATTATAAAAGTATTACTTTTCCTATACTCAGATTATTTGTTCATGATGGCATGATTTTGTTTAGATCACTGAATTTAAGTTTTGTTTTTTATAGTGCTGCAGGCATAGCTTAGAAAGGGATTTAGGTGTAAGGAATTCTGACATACTTTCATATCCTTTGCTGCAGGGGTGAAGAGTGTGTTTCATTTTTGTTAAATCAAGTTTCACATGGGCTACTCATGCATGGTTTGCTGGTTAGTGTATCATGCAACAGCAGGGATGAAGATGGACCAAAGACAATTTGGGAGCCCTCAGGACACAAGGAAAGTGCCTTTTCAAAAAAGGTGGCCAAAATTTGCTGAGGTGGTAAAAGTGTGGAATCAAGTGGGCATGGATATAAATG
Source organism: Protopterus annectens (assembly GCF_019279795.1). Classification (NCBI taxonomy): domain Eukaryota; kingdom Metazoa; phylum Chordata; order Ceratodontiformes; family Protopteridae; genus Protopterus; species Protopterus annectens. Next base: position 1,598,540,653 of record NC_056735.1, on the reverse strand, counting down.
TTCTTGGTGGGAGGAACCACACATTGGGACAGTGCAGGAGGAGGACCAATATTATTGTAGGACATACTAGAGCAAATGCAGGGCAGAATTCAGGTGCCTGAAGCAGGACTGTCAGGGGACCTCCTACACTTAACCCATTAGAATTCAATGTGGACTACCTCTTCCCTATAAGAAGTGATCACTATGACACTGATAATTATAACACTAGCATGGTAAGAGGTAGTGTGGACACTGGCAACTAACCACCTCAACAGCATTCACAGACATGTGCTCTGCAAGGTCAGTGCATCCCCATATTCACATTAACATGATGGCTGTAGAGGTTATCTGATTACATGTAACAGATAACATTTACTATTAAAGGGTGAGGCATTCATTTCTGCTACCTATGAAGGTGAAGAAAATGTGTATAATAAGTGTCCTCCACACATTATTACACAGCATATAGTATTGTGCTCCATTGTCTCAGTACTAATGTAAAAAAATAATTTTCACAGAGTCAGCAGCAGAAAGGAGCATTTCCACTTTACCAGCATAGCATAGGAAGATGTCAGCATCAGAATAGGTGTTAATGATGATACTTTTATTGTATTCATGAGACAGCCAGAGGACAATGACACACAGCTGCCAAATTTAATGTCAAATTCACACATTTGAGTGGCTCTTGGCTCATTTACACAAAGTGAAGACTTTTATTGAATAATCACGTATAAGCTGTTTAATGTACACTGTATCTCTATCATTAAATTTGTTTGTGGTAGCATCTCACTCTGGACACTTCTTTACTGTGCTTTTATATTAGAAGGACTGGGATTATTCATCTAATAGCAGTAGGTGTTTACCTGGTCTGTCTGAGCTGGGAATCACAAAAAAGGGCTCTAAGTATCTTTTTGCACTTCTGTTATATACTGTAACAGTACTTTATCAGTCTCAAAATATGTATTGTCTGCTGCTGCTTTAAGTAGTTAATTGCACTGCATTACAGCATAACTGTTAGTTGTAGGGCTGCTGTAGGCAGTTGGTGTGGTCTTCCTACACTTGGGCTCCAAACCAGCTATTCTACAATAAGGTGTTTTTCTGCACCCTTGTGGCAGAAGTGTGCTGACCTTACCTGTCTGAGTTGGAGATTGCTGGTGTAAGTCTTATTGCATGCTTTCTTGATTATTAGCTAGCTTAAAACTTGTTTAACTTTGCTTGTATTTATGCCTCGCGTTTGTATGGTGCTGCTCTTCACTCAATGGTGGTTAGTAGTGTTTGTGTATAGATGCAAAAGCCTAGAAGCTCAGTTTTTCCCTAAACAACTGTCAGTGAAACCCTTCTAAGCTTTTCTGCTGCTCTAGCAGCAACTCAGTTTTGCACTGAGCAGTGTTGCCTTATTGATCAATCTTAGCCTACACATAGTATAGGTCCTTCTTGTAGTTTTGGCGCTACCAGCACAGTCCTGTCAAATTGATCCATTCCCTAGCCTAATAAAACATACAGTAAGAGTCTGCTATCATGGATGGGCAGTTTCCCATCATCTCTATGGCCAGGCTGATACACATGGAAGTCCTGAGACAATCTAGCAATTGTCTAATGAATACTGACAACCACTTACTCCTAAAACAAACAAATACTTTATGTGAGAGATGTAGTTACACTATGAAATTGGAGGCAATAATCTGATATGCGGACGAATTTAATGCAAAACAGGTTGTCAGTACACATACACTTCCTACACTAAATAAGGACATGACATATGAACCCACATATGCAGAGATACTCACTAATAACTTACCAAAAGATTAGAGGCCTCCCAAACAGAAACCACTTACACATATAACAATGCGAAAAACAATCACAACACATAACATCCCAGACATACCAGTGTCTTAACAAATAAGCTCATAAGGCGAAACATCACAAAACTAATGTATTGATTATAGGTGACTCCATTCTGAGACACACGGATGTTCCCCTCACTAGTCTGGTTAAGGAGCGGGTTTTGGTTAACTGCCTGTTAGGTGCCAGCATCCGTCAAGTCACTCAAACACTCAAGTCACTCAACCACAAGTACCAATACAACTCCATCATAGTCTGGTGAATGAAATGAGATGTACCTCACCAGACTATATGAATAAAGGCATGACTGAGATTTCAGATTATGTGTCACAGGCAGATAGAAGCCTAGCCTTAAGCAGCATTCTACCTTCTCCAAGGATGATGCCACAATGCAAACAAAAATGACTGACTTTAATAATTGGCTTAGCTTTTGGTGTCAGTTTAAGGGGATCCAATATCTGTCAGCCTGGGAAGACATGGTTGACAAGCCATGCTACTCTGGCAGGGATGGTCTGTATCTGTCTCCTCTAGCCTTTTGGATACTTGCAAAGACATTAGCCACCCCTATTTGCCTTTTTAGGCAGTGTCAAATAAAACAACCTACCCAATATAACAAAATCCTTGCTAGAGAAACTCAGGGTACTGCCGATTAATGCTAGGAGTCTAATAAGAAACTGCACTCCTGGAAGCACACCTCACTTTGAAAGATGCTGATTTCTGTGCAATCACTGAGACATGGTTCAAAGATGCAGAAATCACCCCAGCTGTGCAGGGCTACAATGCCTTCCATACACTCAGACCACAAACTGAGCACAAAAAAAAACAAAGGAGGAGGTGTATCCATCCTCATTCAGGATAAGAATACCTTGAGACTGGTCAAACAGTATGACTCTCTTGAGCTACTCCATATCTAATTAACTATAGATAAAGCCTCCTTCCACATCATAGCTAGTTATAGGTCCCCCACCATGAAACAGGAAATGCATACAGCATACCTGGACTTACTGGAGTCACTTGCCATTCTGCCCAACACCTTATTCAAGGATAATTTAATTATCCTGCTGTTGACTGGGGAACATACACAACCACAAACATGCTGGTTCAGAGGTTCTTGCACATTGTTAGTGCAAATGCTCTGGAACATTTAGCCAGCACACCCACAAGAGTCTCAAATGTCCTGATAAACTACTCACTAACTTGGGACTGCATTGCAACTCCCCACCCCGCATGTGATGTCCTCCCAGGTAAGATCGGACTATAAATCAGACTTTTTCAATGCAATTATGAGAGCAGTTACCCCATCAATCTCAAAAATGCTTAAGAATTTTTTTTAAGAAAAACTACCTCCTAGTAAGTGATAGAATAAGAAGTTTCAAAGCCCCTTCAAATGCAGATAACATGGACCCCTATACAGAGGTGTACAGCAATGCCCTGTATAACCATTTAAGCAATTGTATAGAATCTGCTGCACATTATCAGATTAAAACCAGATCTTGCCAAAAAAACAAGCCAGCATGGAGGACCCCTAGTTTTAATAGGCTGTACAATAAAAGAAAGAAACTAATGTCCAAGAACAAGAAGTAACTGGCTCAGCAGAGGAAGAAATCCCTCTCCACCTTTAACAAAGACATTAGAGATCTTGTCAAGTCTTCCAAAGTTTATTGTGAAGCAAAAATAGCCTCTGTAGCTAAGGAGAATCACAAGACATTCGTTAACTACATCTGAAATTTAAAAGGGAATACCCAACTATGCGCTGAACTGGTTGTGGATGGCATCACCCATACTCAGCTGGAGGTAACAGCCCACCTGCTAGCTGATAAACTTGGAGAAAACTTCACTCCTCTGTCCCCCTCAAGTCATTCCCCAAAGTATACCTGACACCATTTATCAGCCTGTTATCTCAGGAGAGCAGGTTATCTTGACACACTTCAAGGCCAAAAACACAGCATCAATGGAACCAGACAACATCCCAGGTTGCCTTTTAAACAACTTAAAACATGACCTAGCAGAAGTACATAGATCCCCATGTATCCACAGCCTGAGAACTGAGTATGCTCCAGTGGACTGGATGATAGCAATAGCAATCCCTCTGCAGAAAGGGCGACCATTAACTGACCCTAGAAATTATAGACCCATAAGCTTGACTACCCTCATCTGCATGGTTATGGAAAGAATCATTACAGACTTTATTAACAAAGACATAGGTAATGTGTAAACTCTATACCCAACCCAGTTCAGATTTCTTAAAGGTAGATCATGCCTATCATGCCGGTTAAACATTTGTGACTTCTTCAAGATAGTCAAGGCCCTGGACGAGGTAAAGACAGTGCATACCACCTATCGTGAACTAGCCAAGGCATTTGACACAATCCCCCACTCAGGTATTACAGAAGAAATATACTAAATGGAAATGAACCTCTACATTACCAGATGGGTAGCCAACTGGCTCACTGACAGGAGACATACTGTCAAAGTGGGTGACTTCACCTCTAGCAGAAGACCAGTCACTAGTGGCATACCACAAGGATCTGTACTGGACTCCTTACTGTTCAGAATTTATTTTTCAGATGTTCAGGAAAACTTGGATGGCCTGTGACTGACCAGTTTTGCTGACGAGCAATTGATTCTCCCACTGATGTTAACATACTGCAGACAGGATTTAGTGCAAACAAATGACCAGTGCAAAAGCCATGGGTTATAGCTAAATGCAAAATAAAAATGCATTATTATTCACTTTGGGAAAGCTTACATCCCTGCTAATTACATTACTGACAGCACCGCCTAAGTGTAGACCCAGTGGTATGTGTTCTGGGTACTCGGGTTGATAGCATTCTAATTTTGACCACCACATACCCACAGTAGTAAGGAAATCCTTCTGTGTGGCTAATCTTATAAGTAAAATCATCATATCTAGATCTAAGGATATTATAATTCAATTATACTCGGCCCTCATCAGACCAGTAATTGGGTATAATGCACCTTTTTGCATGTACCTTACCAGACACCTGCAACAACTGGAGAGACTACAGAGGTTTCTCACCAATAAACTAAAACAAGTCTTACACTGAAAAACTGAAACCCTGTCACTGTATTCTGTATCTTACAGGTTGTTAAGTGTGAGCTGTGCCTTGCTTACTGGGCAGTTTCTGACCCAGCCATGATGGAAATGCTGCACATTTGTAAGTCAAACTGGAGGAGGGTCACTTGCTCTAGGAATCTTAACCTAGCCTCTGACATGACCAGGTCACGCTGTAGAGATAAATAGATATATATCCCAGAGACTGACACTTCTCTGGAACAAATTTCCAATTCACATGAAACAGAGCCGCTCCCTGATCCTCTTCAGTCGCAACATAGATCAATGGATGGGTGACCGCAAATTCACTCCTTGGGTGGTGCCCATGACCCTCCTGGACAGAGAAAGTTGGTATTAACTACTATAGACTCTTGACTCTGCAAACTTCACTCAACTAACTACTGATAATTGGGGCAACTCTGGATAAACATGGCTAGGCTTGTAAGAGTTCTAGGGTTGTCAGTCTAGTAACCTGGGTGGCATAGTGATGCAGCGGATAATGTTGTCACCTCACAGCAAGAGGTTTTCCAGATCGATTCTCTGCTGGTGTGTCTTCTGTGCAGAGTCTGCATGTCTTCCCTGAGTTCATGAGGGTTACCTCCGGCTACTCCAATTTCCTCCCACATTCCAAAAACATGTGTCTGGAGCATTTCTCCCCAGGCCACTGCTGAAAATAAGCTCTGTCCTTGTCAGACTTTCCTGGCCAACAAATGATAAATAAATAAACCTTCTATGAACAATCCACACCAGGTATAAAACTTTGCAGGAAGTGACACTGGATCACAAAGTCTACTAGGCTGGGACATTACATTGCAGTTGTACAGGGGGCTCTGTCCTTGTCAGACTTTCCTGGCCAACAAATGATAAATAAGTAAATAAACCTTCTATGAACAATCCACACCAGGTATAAAACTTTGCAGGAAGTGACACTGGATCACAAAGTCTACTAGGCTGGGACATTACATTGCAGTTGTACAGGGAGAGAACCAATGTACCTCAACTCCAGTGTCTTTTCAAACAAAGCATATCGTTTTGGAGGATGGCACAATCTCAAAGCTAGCAATGGCCATGTAACATATGTTCAAAGTGGTGAAAGGTTCAGGCACATGTCACAGCTACCTCCTGAAACATGAAAAGCATTGTCTGCCCAACAGCAAATGTGCTATGCATTGTTCAGGTTCCATCCACTGCCGCAGAGACTATAGATGATCAGAGTACTTCAGTGCATACATGAGAATTTACAGCAATACATGGAAATGGTAGACTAGGGTTAATGACATGGTCACACTCATGTATAGTATGGTAGCACGATCAGCAGCCATCTCCACCTGTATATCTATATTATTCTGAACCTGCTAGACTCAAACAAGAGTCAGTGGCAGATTTTCTTTAGGTGGAGCATGTCCATCAATTCTGGGTTGGACATGGCCTTGTATGTCAGGCAGAGATCACCTCTGAGTAGGCAGTATGCAACCGAGTACAACTGGAGTTTCTTCAGTCAAGCTGCATAGGGCATCTGTTTGAGGCCATTGATCCTCTTGGTGAGGTACTTCTGTGGTCTTTCCAGCTGTTGCAGGTGTCTTGTAAGGTACATCCCAAATGGGGCATTGTAGTCTAAGATGGGTCTGATGAGTGATGAATAGAGGGGCACAATGAGCTCTTTTGATCTGGATGCGAACCCTTTTGTGATTAGGTGGGCCACATAGAAGGATTTTCTAACCACTTTGGCAATGTGATTATCAAAGGTGAGATTACTATCTACTTGGGTCCCCAGATCCCTTATTATGTCTTCCATATTTAGGGGACTACCACCTATGTGGTAGTTTGTGGGTACTTTGTTTTTTTTCCAAAGGGGATGACTATGCACTTTTTGGCATTTAGCTTGAGGCCATGATTTTGACACCAGGTATCCGTCTCAGTGAGACTCTTTTGGAGGATGTTTGTGTCAGCCAGAGAGTCAATTATAGCCCCTAGTTTGCAGTTGTCTGTGAACTTGGTCAGCCATAGTCCTCCTGTACTTGCCTGCACCTCTGAGAAGTATATGCCGATCAGGAGAGGTCCTAGGACTGAGCCCTGGGGAATGCCACTTGTAACCGGTTTCGAGTCGGACCTAGCTCCCACAACTCTCACCATGTGGGTTCTGTCCATGAGCCAGTTGGCAACCCATCTTGTGACATAGGGGTTTATGTTAAGTCTGGTGAGCTTGTCTATAATACCATTATGGGGAATGGTGTCGAAGGCCTTAGCGAGATCTAGGTAGGCTGTGTGTACCACCTTTCCCTTGTCTATAGCCTTGGTAACTGTCTCAAAGAAGTCCACCAGGTTTAGGAGGCATGATCTACCCTTAACAAAGCCAAACTGGGTAGGGTCCAGTATTTGGAGGTTCCCAATGTCTCTGTTAATGAGTTCCATGATGATGCGCTCCATAGCCTTACAGACCAAGCTAGTCAGGCTTATAGGGCATTAGTTCCCAGGGTCTGTTGTGGCTCCACCTTTGTGGAGTGGAATAACCATTGCTGTACACTACTCTATGGGTATGTAGCCTGTGGAGAGGCTGAGTTTGAACAGTGTGTTTAGGTGAGGGGTTAGTTCGCCTTTGAGCTCATGTGGGATGCAGCCTGGGACACCTTCCGGTCCTATTGATGCTGTGTTTTTGGCTTTGGAGAGGGCTGTTTTAACCTGCTTGTCTGTGATTTTAGGGACTCTACATTCTTCTGGTATGGTTATGGGTCCTTTAGGGGGTGAGAAAGAGGTGAAGTTTGCACTGAACCTGTCTTCCAGGATGTTGGCGGTATCAGTCAGTTCAGTGTATTTTGTGCCATTCTGCACTAACTCGGAGCAGATCTGAGCATTGCTACTTAGATTATTGACATAGCTAAAGAATGCCTTGTGGTTATCTTTGGAGTCCTTGGCAATTTTTCTTTCAAAACTTGCCTTGGATGATTTTATGAGAGATTGTAGTTTCTTGCTCATACTGATCAGGGATGTCTTCCTTTCTTGGGATTTTACTCTTTTCTGTACTAGTTTCCTCCATCTGTTGTATAGCTTGTTTATGGCAGGAGTCCACCAGACTGGTTTCCTTTTCTTGGAGGAGTGAGTCTTGGTTTTGCTTGGGATGGCAAGATCCATTCATTCTTGTAGCTGCCCGAAGAATGCATTAGTAAAGGATTTTGCAGTTTGGACAGTGTTATCCTTCAGCATGGGGGAATTTGAAACTTTCCACCTCAGTCTTAGGTAATGTGAAGTTTGCTTTTGAAAAGTTTTTCATGGTGGCTTTCTTGTCCGGGGGTGGGGGCAGAATATGGATATCCAAAGTGATTTGTTTATGGTCAGATCTAACCAGCAAGGGGTTGACCTCTGGTGTAGAACACCGGTCACCCATGTTGGTGATGACCAGGTCCAATATGTTGTTATCTCTGGTGGGAGTGTTGACCAGTTGAACCAGGGCATTTGAGTTTATAAATTCTAGGAAAAGTTGGGCAAGGGAGTTAGTACTTGAGTAGTTCTCCCAGTTAATGTTTGGGTAATTGAAATCACCCAATATTAGGGTGTTTGGTAGGACCTTTATGTTTCCCAGTGTTTCCAGAAATGCAGAATGGGGGTCCTGGGACATGGTGGGTGATCTGTAGCAAGCTACAATTTGAATTGCAGTTTAGCCCATTGTTAGTTGCACGTGGATGATTTCTGAAGCATTGTGCTGTGCCACTAACCTGGAGGTGTGGGTATCCTTGATGAATATGGATACGGCCCTGCCTTTTGTATTACAGTTTGGGTTCTGTGGCCGAAATGTATGGTATGAGTTGTAGCCTGGTAGTGCTGGACATATTACATTGCGCTGCAAGTGATTCCCTGGAAAGTGCTAGAAATGGCAGTGGGCCTAACAGCAAAATTCATCCAGGCCTCATCAGTGTTGATCTACATGCAGCAGAAATTCTTATTTGAGGTCTGAGTCATGCAGCACCCTGAAGTCAGTGTCTGTAGGATCATCTGCATTCAGAAGGTCACATCATTGCCCCAAGTTAGCACCAAGCTTACATGGTATCATTTCTTTATGATCATATACACTATCACCTTCCTGTCTTTAGGTGACATTGTGCAGGAAACATTTGACCTACTGTAACTCTGTTATGATGTTATAGGTAATGACAATATGACATGTCTCAGTTCATCAGTGTTCATTCAGTAGACTAATGTCACTGTTTAAAGTCAAAGGAAATGTTAAGAACAAAAAGTAATATATGTATATATAAATGTGAAATGGACAGGGAAGGAAATTTTTGAGTGCATTGTACTTCACTTCTCAGAGGCTTTTCATAAGTATGTATTTCATTTGAATAATACCAATGCATATATTAAAAGAAATAAAAAAGAAACAAATATGGAAAGAAGGCAATGTTTAACACAATTAAGGACCCAGTCAGTGTCATGAATGTCATTTGAGTAATGCTGACTCAGTCCAGTTTTAATTTAAAATTAATTTGATCAACTCACTATCTACCGTAAATGTAGTCATGAAAGATTTTCTAAACTCATAGCTATCCCTGTTTGTTTTAAGGTGTACACGTGCCCCCACCTCATTTCATTTATTATTTAGTATAAGGATAAAGTAATCATTATCTCTTTTATTGATAACTTCATACATTAATTTATTCAACACTGAGACAGACTATCCTCTCTTCCTAAACATTTCCTTTAATAGGTTGCATTTGGCTGTGAAATGTACATCTAAAGTAGTCATGCGAGCCACACGGACAAATTGTCCCTTGACCATGGCTTTTTTTTGTGTCATTGGGTGGGCACTAGTGAAGTGGAGGAAGGCATTTGAGTAGGTTGGTTTTCTGTAAATACATGAAATGTACCTATTATCTACTTTGTCTTTCTCCAGCCTTACATCTAAGTATATGATTTGTTCTTCCCCCACTTCATGTATAAATTTAAAACATTCTGCGCTCTTATTAATATGTTCAAAAAAGGGTGTAATGTTTTCTTTTTTATCTTTCTGTACTGCACAAATATCGTCCAGATATCTTGTATGTAATCTATAGGAGTCCATTTATTTGCTCTTAAACAAAAAGTTCCTTTCCCATTGAATCATTATTATATTGGCAAACAGTGAACCACAAGCTGATCCCATCACCAGCCCCCTCTGTTGCAAAAGGTATTTGCCTTCAAAAGTTATATAATTATTTTTCAGGACTATGTCCAACAGTTCTTCATATAAATGATTTTTGTCCTGTGTTACCGCTTTGTCATAAAGGTAATCTTTAAACCATTGAACTCTGGTCTCAAGAAGAATTACTTAATATAAATCCTTAATATCCACTGTTATAAAAATGTCCTCATCACTATACTCTAAACTGGACTATAATGAAGTTAGATGTTTGGTGAAGGAGAAGGTAGGTGCGGAACCGATAATTTTATATAAAAAAGTACTAGTCTTAAGAACAGTTTTGAGAAGGGAAAGATAATTACATCCAGTAGGAGTCCTAGAATGAATAAATGTGCGTGGTGCCATTATTGTAAATTTATAAAAGTAGGGGAAATTTGTGTTACTAACTCGAAAAGTTTTAAAATACAGGGGGGAATCAACTGTGATAGCACAGGTTCTATATGTAGCACTCTGTCAACCATGCCCAGGATTCTATATTGGAAAGACAGAATGTAAATTAAGGGACAGGATTTATGAGCATGTCTATGAAATTAAAAAGAAAACAACAAACAACTATACAAACATACACAAGAAAATCCTTGGCATGAATTTTAATTTACTATCTTGGAGAAACGACAATGCAATGTAAGAGTGGGACCCTGGTCATTGTTATTACAAATAAGAGAACTTTACTGGCAACTTTATTTAATGTAGCCAGATGGTCAGGGTTAAATGAATACACCTCTATAGCCTTCTATTGAAGTTAAAATTAATTTCAAGATAAGAATATTATGTATAATTTATCCATTTAATGTATATCATTGTGAATCAATTTGTTTTGCTGATTTAATTTTTTAATGAAAATATGATTCTTTACGAAATGTTTGTGGGTAGTAAGAGAGTGATGGTCCTTTAAATTTGTTTGAGTCTGATCTGGGGCTTTTTCAACCTTGTTGGAGGATTTGAAATGACTGCTTATCTTATAAGGTCTTTATATCTCTGAGATGAAAGCATTTATCAGTTTTGGATTATAGTTTTTAGCAGTACCAGCATTGCTTCAATAGTGTACTTCTATGTTTGTGCTTGGAGTTAGTTCGCCCTCTTTGAATTGTACCTTCACTGTGTTCACATGTGGACAGCGCAGATTGCTGTTATTTGTTTGTATGCATAGTAACTATGAATATCACTCCATTTGGATTTGAAACTAACTGAGCATTCGTTTGATTTGACTTGGTTTGTTTTGGTCTGTTAGTCTTTGACAATTAGAAACTTTGAACTGTGCATAGCATTTTTTAAATTAGAGGTATTCAGAGAAAAGCACCGCAGTTGTAATAAAAACGTGATCCTTTGATTCAGTTTACAGCAATAGGAAACAGATGCGTGCAATCTGAAATCACATTTTAGACAAAAATAGGCAAATAGCATATGCTAAGCATACTTCTCATCGCGTTTTAAGTGTTTTATAATGCATTAGAACAGAGATTTAACCTTAGTGTCTTTTATTATGTGAGTCTCTGATATGCAATATGATATAAACTGTTTAAAAGTTAATAGTTATGACAGATTTAGTGAATCATTAGTGCTTTGATGTTATACCAATGCGTTATCATTGACATTTTTTTTTTATTTTGAGTAAGTTGATTTGATATCTGACTGTTTAAAGCATGAAGTGTTTTTTTTTTTTTTTAAATGTTCTTGTATCTGAGGAAGCGTTGTGGCTACAAGGCGAAGGTGCTCGTATTAATTAAATTGTATTTTATCTATAAGTTGGCATGTTTACTATCTCCTGGATTTTGATTCATACTAACTTTCTAAGTTTGTTTGAGCAATAATTAAAAATTGTCCCTATTTTTGGGCCTTTGTTCCCCCCTACTATTTATGGTTTTGTACAGATTTCTTGCTCTAAGAGGTTGAGAGGTATGGAACAGGACATCATTCCTTGAAGAGTACATTCATTTGCAAATGAATTATGCAAAAAAAAATAATAAATGATGCATGTTTTAAAAATGAGTTGAATAATTTGCAGTCAGTAAGGAAAAATAGATGGCATAGTATCTCAAGCAATGAAAAACTAATATCTAGTTTTTATAAAGTGTTTAGATGCAAAAAAAATTAACAAAAGTAAATACTTGAATTATTATATTGTATTTAGCTAGAAAAAAACATGCATTTACGGTAGTAAGCATAGTTATCTAAACAAGTTACTTAGTACTAAAATTGCATCTCCAAATTTCTGCTAGTCAGTTTTAACACGGTCATAAAATGAGCTTTAGATAGCTTTGGGTGTAATTTTGAAAGTAGTTCAATGTTTTCTATACTGTTTTGGAAAACTTAAATGCTCCAAAGGGACTATGTATTTATGGTACCTTTGCAAGTTGAAAATACTTTGATCCAGCTACAGCAGGGTGAATAATAGTTTAATGAAAAGTTCAGAAGTAAGGAATTTTTAATTTGAATAAAGGAAGGAATCTGGCATCATGAGCTTGACAGGGTATGGATATTTATTAAAATCATTCCACTTTATTTCTCACAATGCAATTGTGGGTTTTAGTATTGCAGTTTAAATTAAACTTGACAATTTTGTTACAGGGATGATTGTGTTTATTGGAGTGAGTTGTACACAAGTTACAAAGAATCCTGTCTGCAAACATATACATAAATGCTGACAACAGACAGGCCAGAGGAGTTGTAGAGACTGACTCATTTATTGAGTTGTATGAAAATACTCACTATTTGTGTGGGATTTATGTTTAGTATGCCTTCATTCTTAAATTACACTAATTGAAAGGGGAACATTCAATCTCTCATGTTATGCTATAGGTTTGATAGCTGTTCACTTTGATATATATGTAGATAGACAGATCAATAGATAGATAGATATATATAGATATAAGCAGTCAAAGGAAATAATAACATATTTGTTGTGTCTGTCTGTCCTTTTCAATAGTATCAGTATTTAAGCAATACTTAAAAATTATCCTTAATCTGGTACTCTTCTACCTGATTACTTTTTGTCATTGCTCAGTTCTGGAGGCACTCAGTTGAAATCTTTGCATGCTTTCATCAGAGTATTAGCTTCTGCAGAAACCTCATAAAAACGTTGGAATCCATGTAACTTGGTCCTAAATGTCTTTCTACTGACTCAGGTGATCTAACTGGAGGAAAAACAATAAAAGGTAATAATCTAGAGGTGTTTACACTATAAAGATTTGAAAATAAATACTGATCAAACCAAGGATGAGATAATCAGAAGTCACAAAAATCAGACATCTTTTGGCGGTAGCTTGTTCTATAAAGATTTGGAAGTAAATGCAGAAAAAATACCTAAACTGCAATGATCACAGTACTTCAGTCATTGAAAAGGTATGTACACAATTATGGGACTATTTTCCAGCTAAACAACTAGACCACTGATAAGTGCTGTTCCTGCAGTGAAAGCCCAGGTGTCTAGGGATTCAGATATTAACCACATATACATTGGGCTGGGTCTATGACATTTTGTCAAATCTTAAAATAGCAAACACCTCTTCATCAAACACCTATTTAGTGAAGCTACTGATCATCAGACTTTTCAGCAAAAGATTTCCTATTACACGGCAACAGTAGACCAACATACCAACTGAGAACAAAATAATAAAACTTTACACCTACCCAGGAATGCCCCAAACACCCCAATTTGGGGGCTGCACCCCCAACCTCCCCCTAACTAAATATACCAACTCCGAGATCACACTACAGAGGGGAAAAAGGCAAATCCAGATAGTGGCCAACTGTTTGCCTTGCCCTGGGAAAAATTTGGATCTATATCATATTATCGAAAAATAAACATGTCGAACGACACAACAGCAAAAGTGCCGAAATGTCGAGGGTCCATTTTTGAGATTGCAGTACAATGAAGATTGGGATATTTGCCTGTTCCTCACTGTAGTGCAATCTCAGAGTTGGAATATATATTTAGTGGGGGGTGTGGGGGGGTGAATACCGAATTCGAGTTTCGGCATTTTCGCTCTTGTGAGCATTCGACATTTTGTGTCTGCGATATTATGATACAGACACAAAAATGTTGCTGAAAACTCCATTTCACAATCAATAGCTTCACTAAAAAGGTTTTCAATGAAGAGGTATTCACTATTTTACGATTCGACAAAATGTCATAGACCCCATTGAGCTTCAGTATGACCTTGCAGTAAATTGTGTAGAACCTTAATACATTTACAGTGAAATTTGGAGAAGGATCTCCTGACATACAGCATAGATGATATTAAACAGTGACCTGTGCACCCTCCAATTAACACTAAACTAAACAGAGAATTACTGTCCAATAAAGAGCATAAGCCTATAGCATGGCCCCTTCACAGGGCTCAGGTAAATATATAGTTTCATATTACATGCTGATGTCAGAGACAAGAACATTGGAGAGAAACAGAGATGATACTGATGACATGACCCCTGTTATTAAATTTCCTCTCTTCTAGATTAAGATGTGAACTCACCCATGTAAGCTTTTAAAAAGAGGTCTATCCTTTTACTCTGTAGTATTCAGTTTGCCTAAATTTTAGCAACGCAGAGTGATAATAGTACAATGAAGACTCATTAGCTAAAGTGCACATCAAGCACAGGGATAGTTAATCTGCCTATACCTCTCTGATACATAACAGCTGATACATTTATGCACTTCATATTCAATGGCAGTCAGTACAGCCTCGGTAAATATGAACATGCATTGATTGTTTTCTGCTGTCTCCCAGCTCAGAGGTTCTTTCTACTCCTTTTTCATTAGAAGTTAAATATTTCTACCAATGTGTATTCATAAAAATATGAGTGCACTTCATCTATTCCCTGCATAACGCCCATTGTTTTTCAGCATGCTGGTATCATACTTTTTCTAATAACTGACTGCACTCATCCTTCAGCCTCCATTATCTCCACTAACTACCATCGGATTTCTCCTTGGCACTTACTCTGTCTTCCACTTAATTCCCACTTATTCCCTCTCACTCTTCCCGTCTACTTTTTATTTAAATTTTAATCTTGTCCTGTAAAATTTTTTGCCTTGCCTCTTTCTCTTTTTATCCAGTCTACATGGCTCTCTCTGGCCTGTTTTCTCATTAAGACACTCACCATTAATCACCACAGAACATCTTAAACCCATAACCACTATTCTTGTACTCTATTTAGTGGGTAGCTATTGCAGTTTCAAGTATTGTAATTGTTATCTGGGAAGACAATACATGACAGAAACTTGATACAGAAATGACTGACATAAGTGATATCAAAGAACTGCATGATTTAATAGAAACAGCAAAATTCAAAATTATTTGTTGGGGTTATGACACCACTACTACTAACATAAAATGAGATTGCTGTACTTCAATTCAATTTAATTTAAATCAATTTAATTTAATTCCAAGGAGAATTATTTTAGATATGACTTAATGGGTTATTCTTTTACACAAACCAATTACACACTAGTGATCACACAGTAAATGATCATCACTTGATGTCTCATATTTCTTACTTGCACCCATTTTAAAGGGTGTAATGTGGGACTGCTGGGCACTTTTGTAGGTGATATAAGCCAGCAGATAACTCTTCTGTTAGGGCATAACTGTCTGATAGGTTTCTCAGGACTGCATTACACAAATCCCAAGGAGTACACTTTCTAGGACACATTATTCACCCCTTCTTCCTAGGACAGGTGAGAAAGAACACATGTCACTTTCTTCAAAGCTTGTGTTGCTAGTCAAACCCAAATAATTTCAGTTATAAACAGGGCTTAATCTCTCTCTTAAAGGGTCATGGGCAATTTAATTAATCAGAGTTGTTTTGGAGGTGTTAGTATGAGTATACTCTTTGTGAGTTACTTTTTTACATTAATCTAAATGGAAGAAACAAGATGCATTTATTTTATTGTTTTAATCTTATTTATAGACTTGGGTTGGTGATGGATTGTTAGATGCAGCATGCGGCGTTTTGAGTTTTGCATGTGTTCTGTGCATTTTTTCATATTTGTTGTAGAGAGCTGTGTATGTGCGTTAAAGTTACAGCTTTCTGGGGCAAATGATGACACAGATGGAGAGTGCATAAAGTGATGGTTTGAGGATAGAATGCAAATTAATTGCCAATAACTTATGCCAAATGACCAAGCAAAATGATTTAAAAAATAGGAACTGAAGATGCAAAAACCAAACGGCCGCAGGTACACTGAGGTGCCCAAAACACACAACAACAGCAAAAGTAAATTAAGGCACCAAAGTTACACACTGGAAATCAGTCACTGTACTTTATTGCAGAAGATAAATGCTAAGCGCTTTCACAACTTAATGTTGCTTAATCAGACCACATCACTACAACTGATGCTTGGTTAAATACTAGGACAATTAGTATGACATCACACTTTAAAGAGATATTACTCCACTAACATAAGAGCATATATCAATATCCATAAGAAAAATGCATAAAATATATAGAAAGGTGTGTATTTACACACAATAATGTTTTAAAACAATAATATTTAAAAACAATAATATTTAAAAAAGGGGGGGGACTAGTAGGACACTAAATACTGAGACACAGGCGGAACTTCCTGTTCTCACGCTATTGAGATGAGGGAAAGCATGGCAGTAGCAGTACAACAAACTGACCAAGAACATGTAAATTCTAGTGTTCCCACTCTCCAAGTTGCATCCTTTGCTTCTATAGTGAATGGGAATACATCTACATCGAATATGGATAAAAATTAGAAGTCAGAAGAACAAAGGAATGCAAACAATATAGGTAAGACTCCAACAGACACTTCACAAGCAAATGCTACAGATACTAGTGCTTTTTTAGAGAATTTGAAAGTGGGAGAATTTACTTTGAAAGCAGCTCTTCCATTCAGAGCTCGAGCCAAAAGCAATCCCAATATGGGAAAGACAGCAAGGGAAAATCAAATGGACAGAACTGCACACTTTTCAAAGAAAAGGAGGATGTAAAAACTGATCTTATTGTTAACATTTCTTCCTGTACTCTAACTAATGAACAAAACAGTTTGCTTAATAAGGGTTTGTCTTTTATACCTGCCAAGAAGGCAGATTTAACTGAAATGCTAACAGATTTGAAATTGCTTGGTAGGAATTTATCATTAAAATGCATGTTTCGTAATAATGAAAATGTCAATGTAAATATATACAAGAAATCTAGCACTTTTGTACCTCCCACCCCTTCAGGCATACAAAGATTTTTAGATATCTGTGAAAATGCTTTTAATGAAGCTTATATTCCTGCTACACAAGGCTGCACCTTTCATAATTTAAATACAGTAGAATATAGGGCTCTACATGAATTGCAGGATTTACATTCTCTTATTATTAAACAAGCAGATAAAGGTGGTAAAATTGTATTAATGGACAAAGATTTATATGTTAACCAGATGAAGGTTTTGCTATTAGATACTTGTACCTATCAAATGCTGACAAAAACAGCTGCAATTGCTATCAGTGATAAAGTGTCTTTTTTAGTGTTTGATTTACTGATTACAGGATTAATTGATGAATCCTTATTTAATTATTTTTCAGTACAAAAACCTCTCGTTCCTAGGATCTATGGACTCCCTAAAATCCATAAACATCCCACGGTTCCTCCTTTACGCCCCATCGTATCAGGAGCAGGATGGTGCACTGAGCCTCTATCTATTTATGTAGAAGGCATTTTACATGAGTTCTTGGATAGTTGTAATACAGTTCTTAGAGACACAAAAATGTTTTTACAGCGGTTGCAAAATAGAATGGAAACCATTGATAATGATGAAGAATTTGTATTCCTTACCATGGACATTGAATCTCTTTTTACTAGTATTCCAAACGTTTGGGGTATTGATAGAATAAGAGAATTCCTCGATATGAATAAGAAGCTGACTACTAATAAGATTATGCTAGTCTGTGCACTATTGGAGATTATACTTGAAAATAACATTGTAGCTTTTCAGGATCAATTTTTTCTACAGAAGATTGGCGTGGCTATGGGTACTTTGTGTGCAAATAGCTACGCCAATCTATCACTAGTACGATGGGAAGAACAATATGTTTTGTCAGATGTTAACCCATTTTTTGGCTACATTCTCTGGTACGTCCGTTTCGTGGATGATGTTTTTGTCTTGTGGAAAGGGCATGGTGAAAATATCAGTAATTTCATTGATTACCTGCATAGTACTACAGACTTTTTGAAGTTTACTTTTACTTTTTCTGATACATGTGTTGATTTCTTGGGTGTGAGTGTCACCCTTACTGATTTAAAGCAGATAGGAACCAGTATTTATCACAAACCTACAAGAACCAATGCCTGTCTGCACAGGTCAAGCATGCACCCGAGACACATACCTAGAAATGTCCTCAAAGCACAAGTCTATAGAACCCTATGCCTACATAATAATGATGAAGAGGCAGTAGTTGCTTTAAATAAGTTACAAGACGAATTTCAAACAAGAGGGTATTCTAGCTCAGAAATCACTAGAGTGATAGCAGATGCATGGAAATTGAGATCTACAAGATGTAAACCATACATGAGCTCTTATGGTGCTGATACAAGTATACCTTATGATACAAGTATTGATAGAAATAAGTTTAGAATAGTTTTTAGATTTGCAAGTGACATCAATAAGTATACGGAAATTATTAAAAAGAATTGGCACTTACTACATGAAATACCAGGTCTGGTTTCCACAGTTGGTGACACCCCAAACTTCAGTTTTAGAAATAATGTGTTTTTAAAGCAGCAGCTCTGTAATAGAGAACATCAGTCTTTTAGAAAAAATCTCTCAAACAGACAGGGCACCTTCCCATGCAGGAATTGTGCTGCTTGTCAGCATGTCTACACTAAAAATGAATACATTCATCCTGTGAAATGTTTTAAACTTTATACGAAGAATTATTATGATTGTAAAAGTGTCGATGTTGTTTATTTTTGTTTTTGCCAAGCATGCCATGCCTATTATGTAGGCAAAACAAATAGGAGCTTTAAAGAAAGAATGTTAGAACATATAAGGGACATACAGAACCAGAAGCAATCAAATGCTCTAGCTAATCATGTTCAAGCCATTGTTTTAAATTTTTAATCTTACAACAAATAGTAAGGACAAACAGAGGTGGTGATGTAGAAAACCACACTGAAGAATTAGAACAACAATGGATCACTAAATTACAAGCAGATAGATATCCTGGTTTGAATGGCTGCACCTCATTAGTTCCTTACCTTAAGGCCAGGCGCCTTAAACATTAAAACATGAGGTTTTTTATATATATATATATATATATATATATATATTTTTTTCATTGTACTATTATGGTTATATGTGTGTGTATATGTACACACACACACACATATATATATATATATATATATATATATATATATATATATATATATTAATAACCATCAGGGATGACCCCCCCTTTTTTTTTAAATATTATTGTTTTTAAATATTATTGTGTGTAAATACACACCTTTCTATATATTTTATGCATTTTTCTTATGGATATTGATATATGTTCTTATGTTAGTGGAGTAATATCTCTTTAAATTGTGATGTTATACTAATTGTCCTAGTATTTAACCAAGCATCAGTTGTAGTGATGTGGTCTGATGAAGCAACATTAAGTTGTGAAAGCGCTTACCGTTTGTCTTCTGCAATAAAGTACAGTGACTGATTTCCAGTGTGTAACTTTGGTGCCTTCATTTACTTTTGATGATTTAAAAAAAGCCTGCAGTTGCTTGGCCTTAATTAGTTCCAGTATTATGATAAATATATTTACAAGTTTATAATTACTCAGTTGTGAATTACTACTGCTCTTGCATAGTACATATTGATCACTCTGCAAAAGTGATATGGTGATCTGGTCATAAAACTTATATTACTTAACTTATTGACCTGATGAACATCTAGATATCATTATTATTTTAATATTTTTCTTGTCATTTTGGTCTGGGCTATACCTGACAAAGGTTCTTACGTCAGTCTACCTATCAGGATAACAAATGTAAAACAAAAAACTATCTAAGTAATCAACTAACTACCTAAGTAAAGCTGTGATGAAACTTCTACTAAAGTGATTCCAGATGGTGGACAGTTGTATATGTTGAAAACTGTAAAGGAATTTCAGAATTAAGGGTTCATATAGGGCAGTAGGTGATGTTTCCTAGTATTGCATTACAAAGACAGAAGCTGTAGTTTATTTCTGCTGTATGAAATGTTGCTCACCAGAAATACTGGGTTTGTTGATTGTAAATACAATAAATGAATGGGCTGTTTATTCCTATACTCTAGACTGAAAAATTTACTTTTTTCTCCCCCCCCCCTCTTTTTTCAGTATTTTTATTTATGGTAAGATACTGAATTACTTGCTCAAAAGTGGATATGGGACATTGGTTGGGGGGGCTAATATTTCATTAATTTTTCATGTAGCAAAGATAAAAATAAAGTAATTTTATTTTAATTTAGTAAACTCTAAACTTAGTTAAGCCATGGAAATGTTTGCTATTTATTAGACAATACACAAACATGTGAAATGTGTTTTTTAGGAATGTTATGAAATGTGTGTTGATTAAAATATTTCAGTATTTGTTTTACTCCAAGAGTAAGAGACCATTTTGTTATTTGAGATAATAAGGATAAATTCTTAAGAAAAAAAAAATACTTGTTTTGTTAAATTTGGAGGAACGGCAATTATGTTGCTAAAGAACAATACAAAAAGAGTTTGGAAACAGTCTAAAGTTAGTTTTAAAATATTATTACAAACAAATGCTGGAAGATACAATAGAAAGAGAACTCATCATTCCTGAATATATGAGAAGGCAGGAAGGCAGCTATAATAAGTTTTTGTCTTTTATGTCCCTTTTAAACATTGGGTGAATTTCATGGATTGTTTTCCATTCTGTATCCACTAAGTTAGTAGAGTTTCATAAATATTTTATTTTTATTTATTTATTTGACATTTGTTAACTGGGTTGGTCCAGCTGGGCATGAGCCCGTTTTCAGTGGAGACCTGGGGAGAAAATCTCCAATTACAAAAACAATTAGGATAACATAGGTAACAAAGCATAGAAAGTACCATAACCAATTATAAATCCATAACATATTAATACAAATTATGACTCAAACATATTCAAATTACAGCAAGAGGGTTTTCTCAAAGAAATGAGTATATGAACCCTCATGTGTTTTTTTTTTATGTACAAAAAACAAGTTATATACAAGTGATCAAATAAGAGATATATAAGTGAATCAGAATTTATTGCATAGGCTTTGTAGGAAGGTGTAGGTACTTTCAGGAGTTCAGAGGAAAGGATCACCTTTTGTATAAAGGGGACATATCAGGTAGGTTCTAAGCGGAGACATGATTTAGTGTTGAGAAGATAATGTTTGAATTCCTTTTTAAAGTGTGCAGGGTGTATGATGGAGCGGATATTCAGAGGAAGTTTATTCCAAGTGTGGGCTATAGAACAGTTATATTGCATTTTGCCTGTGTTCTTCTTTGGATGGTCTACATTCAGAAGTTGCTGGTTAGAGGTGCGGAGGGTTCTAGAAGGGGTATAGGTAGATACTAGTGTAGTGAGAGCTGGACAGGATGAAGACCTGTATAGAATGGAGTGAATAACTTGAAATTGAGAAAGTAGCAGTTGTTGAGGAAATTCGAACCATTGTAATGAGTTCAAGGCAAGGCAGTGATGGGAGTTATAGGGGAAGATAGTAATGAATCTTGCAATTTTATGGTAAGTTTGTTGCAGTTTGTTCGTGGTAGTAACTTGTATATTGGTTAGTACTGGGGCTGCATAGAGAAGTGTGGGCAGGAGGAAGGACTGAGCTAGGGAGAGTCTAGCATTTGGGGTAAGAAATATTTTGTTACGATAGAGCAAGCCAAGTTTCTGGTGTGTTTTTTTATTCCTTCCAGTAAGTGTAAGTTAAAGTTGAGCTTGTAATCTATAATGACGCCTCACAGTTTAGTGTGTGGTTCAAGTTTTATGATTGTGTTGCTAGAGGATGTTATGGTAAATGTAGATTTGTGATTGG
The DNA here is from genome assembly GCF_019279795.1 of Protopterus annectens. NCBI lineage: Eukaryota > Metazoa > Chordata > Ceratodontiformes > Protopteridae > Protopterus > Protopterus annectens. Next base: position 1,598,518,561 of record NC_056735.1, on the reverse strand, counting down.
AAAAAGAGTGAGGGAGAAAGAGCAGGAGTTTGGTCTTCTTAGGGTTAAGGATAAGCAGATTGTCAGACAGCCATTTCTCTATGGACAGAAAGGAGTTTTGAGTAAGGGTGAGAAGGTCTGTGATACTACTGGAGATTGAGATGAGTGTAATCTGCATATTGTATAAGAGAATATTGTCTACAAGAGGTGAATAGTTCATTTGTAAAGATATTAAATAAGAGGGGACCCAAGATAGAGCCTTGAGGAACACCTGTTGGAACAGATATAAAAAGAGAGCAGGAGGAGAGCCATTTGACAGATTGCTGCCTACCTGAGAGATAGCTGGAGAACCAAGCAAGGGGGGAAGAAGACAGGTTGAGGTTAAGTAGTATAGGGTGAGAGACTGTGTCAAAGGCTTTGGAAAGGTCAAGGAAGAGGCAGGGTATTAGCTGATTGTTATCTAGGGCATTGGCTAGGGCATTGGCTATGGCATGAGTGAAAGAGAGGAGGGCGGTGGATGTGCTATGGTGGGGACGGAAACCATGCTGAGTGGAAGTGAGAAGGTTGTGTTGGAGGAGATGGTTGAGAAGTTGTGAATGTATGCATTTTTCGAGCAACTTGGAGATGGGAGAAAGAATAGCAATGGGATGATAGTTAGATGGATCAGTGAAGTTGCCACATTTATGCAGTGGAATAGTATAGAAGGATTTCCAGATAGTAGGAACTGTAGCCTCTTGTATATATCTGTTAATAAGAATGGATATAGGATAGTCTATAGATTCAGCAGCGAGTTTGAGAAATGTAGGAGGTAGGTTATCGGTAGAGGGAGAGCATGGCTTAAGCTTAAGAAGAAGGAATTTGATGTAGGAAGTTGACACAGGTTTAAATGAGAAGAGATTCTGGCTATGAGGGTTGTTGGTAATAGTGATAGTTTCACCATTAGTATTTGAGGGTGTAAGGTTTTGGATAGTGTCAATGAAGTGTTTGTTGAGTAGGGTAGCAATTTCAGGAGGAGATTTGTTGAGGTAGGGTGAGGGGCAAGAAGGCTTGTCAGGGTAAAATATTTTGTTGAGTAGTCCAGAAGTTGCGTGGGTTGGACCTGTTGTCCAGGTGAGGAGAGTCATAGTAAGAGGTCTTGTCTTTGGTGACCAATTTCTTAACTAGGTTACGTAGTGTTTTGTATTTAAGTAGATGGAGAGTATGCCTGGTTTTGAGCCATAATTTCCAGGTGCTATCCCTGGTATGCATTAGTGCTCTAGTATCTTTAGAGAGGCATGGAGCATGGTTTGATTTAATTCTGATTTTCCTGGATGGAGCAAGGGAATTAAGGGTATCTAGGAAAATGTTGTTGAATTTCATGACAGCATCATCAAGAGGGATATGTTTAAGGATGAACCAATCAATACTGCATAGCATGGAATTAAACTGGGTGTTATTAAAGTTAGAGAGCTTACGGCAATCTCTAAATAGGTGTGGTTTGTGTGTCTGGGAGGTGTGTCTAAGGATAGAGGTGGCGAGGTGATCACTTAAGGAATCAGATAGGGTACATGGGCTATGGTAGAGGTAAGGAGAGTTGGTGAGTATCCAGTCAATGGTGGAGCTGGAAGATAGGTCTTTATTGCGATGGGTGGGGGATGTAATTAGTTGATGGAAACCATGTAAGTTGATGCTGGATTGTGGTGAGTCAGTAGTAAGTTTGGACCAGTCTATATTGACATCACCAAGAATTAGGGTTTCATAGTCTAAGTTGTGACTAAACCAGGATAGGATATTTTCTAGGGTGGGTATATTATTCCCAGGGGGGATGTAGATAGAAGTGACAGCAAATTTCTTGTGAGGGTTGAGATGGCAGTTAACAATGTTAATAATATGACTGGGGTTTAAACTTTTCTGTGTTAGTGCTCATTTTAAAATTCTTGTCCTTTCACAGTGTGAGGCAAGGGTCTGCATAGTGACCTGTGTTGCTACTTAAAAGCAACAAAAAGTTATTTTCCTAGCTTTCTGTCTTCAAGGAACTTTTTCTGTTAAGTACTGTATTATTTGTGACAGTAGAATAGAGCTGCTTGCATTTGTACTTATTTTTCTCATTACATTCATGAGTATGTATCTTATATTCATTCATCTATTCTTTCATTGATTAGTGTTTTGTCCAATTCAGTATTATTGGTAGAGCTACAGTCTTCCTGGCAAGCACGGATGAGAGGCAGAGAAATTAATTCCAGATAGGATGTCAGTCTGTTTTAGGATGTATTCAGACATTCTCATTGACTTACACATAGCATATTTGAAACAAAACAAAATTAACCAGATGCATGTCTTTGGGATATGGGACAGAATGGGATCACAAGATAAAAAACAATACTTAGGGAGATGTGCAAACTTTAAACAGGAAGTACCCCATCCAAGAACAAAGCTAAAGACAAAGCACGGGGAGGCAACACCTCATAACTGTCCTACTGTATCACCTCTATAACTCATTGTGTTCTTGTGATTCAGTAATAATACCTCTCAGACAACATAATGGAGTAATTGCCTACAAATTTTGTTCATGTATGATTTTGTTTGCAAGAAGAAGAACAGCTATATCATGACTTTTTATTTGAAAAGTATCATTGTTACATTTTTCTTTATCATACACGATATTACATCAGATATGACAGAAAAAAAGAAGTCGGTCTTAATTCTGTTCTTATACAACATAATATATATATGCTTTTAGATATATTTTATAGTTTTCATTCTGAATGCAATGCATAATGGACATATCTTCTGTAAATGTAATAATTTACAATGATGCAGTGTTATTTTTAGTCTGTAATGAGAACAGAAGACAAAGACACAGTAGTCATGCTGTGATACTGCAGAAATAATCTAATTACTAGGTAAAATAACATGGTTTGTCCCTCTGTAGTCTATGCATTGTCTTATTTATCTTACATCACTATTTTGTAAATTAAATATGAAAGGAATGCAGAAGGGCTATACCTGAATACGTCAACTAATATTTCTTACATTCTTCCTTCTCTAACATAAGAAATAGGACTTTTATAGTCTTTCTATAAACAAACCAGAAAGAACATTGCTCTGAGAAGGTGGATACACTCACAGATTTTTTATAGTCCTACAAGGTGTAATGATCTGATGCAGGTTTGAAAGCATCTTTTCAGCATTAGTGTTACTTTACAGTTTGGGCAACAATAACAGCTCCTTTTGACTCTTGACCTTTGATGCACTGCTAATGAATCAGTATAACAATCTGACAAAGCAGACATAACAGAATATACTTAGACTGATTTGCTTTGATTAGAAGAATTTTTTTTCAGGAAAGTTCCAAAAAACATGATATTTCTTACATTCTTCCTTTTCTAACATAAGAAATATTAGTTGGCTTGAAGAGCATTAGTCATTTAACATTAAGAAGTAACTGTGTGAATGCTTTGAGGCATATCTTGGCTGTCATTTATAAATGTTAACATTACTATTAATAAGATTTAAAATATTTTCTGTTAGAAACTATATATATGTATATATATATATATATATATATATATATATATATATATATATATATATATATACATATATATATACATATATATATAGTTACACTTCATAATCTCGAATTACTGAAATCCCTAATTTCAGTAACCTGAGACCATGAAACCAAAAACCAGAATGCCGAAAGTGCATAAGAGTGAATTCGAATATCTGGAATCCACGCTTATGCATTTCTGGTACATCGTGTGTAGTGTTATGGTGCCTGAGAATGCAGGTGAGTGAGTGCTTGTGTGTGTTTTTGTACATTGTATGTATGAGTAAGGGTAGGGAGGTGTAAGTGTGAGTGTCAGTGTTGGATTTGTTGGTATTTGTGTATGTGTGATGTTTATTTGTCTGCGAGTGAGTGGAAGATGGCATGGTGTGAGTTTTTTTTTTTATGTTATGTGCGACCTCGGAGTTGGTATATATAAGTAGGGGGGTGGGGGGGCACAGCTTGCCCCCCCTGCTTATATGTAATGTAGGGTTGTGTGGTTTGTGTGCTGTGGGTGGAATGGTGTGTGTGTTATGTGGTATATGTTGTATGTATGTTCATGATTGTGTGATTCGGGATTGTGGATTTCAGTATTGTGAATGGTTCAGGATTTCAGTAATTCGAGATTATGAAGTGAAACTATATATATATACCGCGATGGTGGTGCTGCGGTAGCGTTGTCGCCTCACATTAAGACGTTGTCCTGTTCGATTCTCAGCTAAAGCGTCTTCTGTGTGGAGACATGCGTGAATGGGCATACCTTCATTGAAGGTTGTACGTCAGGGCTAGCAACTCGGTACGTAAAAATCTACTGCCAATCATTAGCGGACCGGAGTTCCGCTGTGGCGATCCCTAACCGGGAAAAAGCCAAAAGATACAAATATATATATATATATATATATATATATATATATATATATAGATATATAGATATATATAGATATATATAGATATATATATATGTGTGTGTGTGTGTGTGTGTGGGGGGGGGGTCTACATAAGTTTACCAAAATGACAGATAACTGAAACCTAAATCATCAAGTACAATGAAAGTTTACATTATCGAAACTCATAACAATGAATAATCAATTGTGCATGTAAGACATGATTTCAACATAAAAATCAACCTTTTTTTACATTTTTGCACCGGGGGGGGGTCCCCTGCATCTTCCACCCCCTGCTAATTATACTTACCAACTCCAAGAATACACTATGGTGGGGAAAGGGGTAATTTTGCCAATCCTCCCTGCACCACAATCCCCATTCAGAAGCTCCAAGTGCTGTGTAACATCCACAACCGATAATTCTTTTCAGAAAAAAACATTGAAGCTGTTGTTGTCTAGGGTGTCTGGAGTAGTGTGTAGCATCTGCAGTTGGCTGTTTGTTGTTATGCATTTCAGTAATTTAAACTGTTGTTGTACTGATGTTTCAATGTTCTCGTCTTGACGATGTAAGTTTCGGTTTTCTGTTATTTCTGTAAACTTACGTAGAACCATGTTTGTGTGTGCGTGTGTGCGTGTGTGTGTGTGTCTGTGTGTATGTGTGTGTGTGTGTGTATGTGTGTGTGTGTGTGTGTGTGTGTGTGTGTGTGTGTGTGTGTGTGTGTGTGTGTGTGTGTGTGTGTGTGTCTGTGTGTGTCTGTGTGTAGATATACTTACATAATATTTTATAGTTAGGTATGTATGCTGTTTTTTTAGCATTAGCAATCAATTCTATAGTATATAATACAGAAATGTGTAGATTGTAATTATGTGCACACTTCATATATCAGTAGTTATAGTATGAAAAAGTAAATACATTGCCAATAAACTAGAGTCTAAAGACATATGTGTTTAATTATTATTGATAATGGCATATAAGTATGATCACTAAATAAATTAGTAGTGATTTATTAGAAACATAATTATTATTATTTAGTTTATTATAATGACAGAATGATTAGAGTAGTAAAATAGTTGTAAAAAGGGTTACTTGCTGTTTGCTGTATGTTTATGAAAAGTGTCCATTAAGTTTGTCAAGATGCTTCAGTCATACAGACCCATGAGGCTGGGCAATGTGTGTTTTGGATGAGGTTGCGATGATGGGTGTGGGATGAAGAAAAGAGGGTTGTAAAAAGTGGGGGCATGGTTTATGTGGGTGCTGAAGTACAAATGGCAGGAGTCTGTGCATTGTAGGGTGGCTGCAGTGAGTAGGATGTACTTATTTTCAATTTATCCTTAATTGGTCCAAGGTATCCAGGGCTATGCAGCCTGGTGAGTTTCTGTGGTTTCTCTTGAGGCAGTCTCACTGCTTGATCATATGGAGACAAAGGGCAGGTTATTTTTTTTTTCTTGACCTACATCAAGGCCTGCTGCCAGTGCTCCCTGTCCTTGATTCGTGGATAAAGTGTGTACAGTTGTACCTGAATAAGCATTTAGTATACAATTGTACCAGAATCAGAAACACACATGCATGTACAGACAATACTGATTTATTCTTCTATAATGTACTCCATTGCAGTCATCCCAAAAACACAAAGGAATATCTCTGCAAATTACTACATAAGGACATACAAATGAATCGTGGTAGTAAAATGAGTTGATAAAGATTTTCAAGGTGAACATAGTTACAATTCATAGTCATTTTCAGAGGAAATTGTGTACCTGCATGCCTGACTGCAGTAGGGTAAAACACAGCAGACATATTACTTCTGCATGCTGCAGGAATGGTGAGAGTCACAGTACCCATCATGCAGCTCAGCAAGAGAATTGCTCATCTGAGACCTTCCCAATGATGTACAACAAGGGGCAGTATACTGCTATTTTATGATTGCAGAATCTATGCCAACTTTCCATGTAATATTTTACAATATTTCATATCAACATTAATCTCTAAAATAGTGCATGCTAGATGGTAAATATCAGTGGCAACACTGTTTACCTTAATATTTTGTATAAAATGGCACCTTTAGTTCATGTGTAGGTCCAACAGATTTTATTGAATTAATACAGTTATGTACATATTGCTAATGGTCATAATTGCTGTACCAAAAAATTATGACTTTTACTGCTTTACCAAAAAGCATGTATATATCTAATACTTTCACATTACCCATCATGCCTTTATGTCTTTTTTTTCAAACACCCACTGCTTGTGCACCCCAGGTATGACACTATCAGACTGCTTTGGTTCACTATTAATGTAGACATGGAAAATATCTCACAATTTTCATAACTCTGTACATAACCATTCAGTTCTATACATCCCTTACTGACCATTTCAGTATAACGCTTAGACATCATGTCAGGTAGTAGATGCCACCTAGATGCTTTACTTTTTAGGAATGCCTCTATAGCAGGACTTCAGAAATTAGACTTTGAAAACACTGACAAATTTACATATTTCAGGAGTATAGGGAGTCTCCTGTAAAGACAAGTATACTCTTAGAGGATGCAGAAAAACTCTGCTTTTCTGATGACTATACTCTTGTAGGTAGCAATGAGTTAAAGCACAGCTGTAAAGTGTAGTTATGCTCCCCTAGTTCTTTTATGTCATGCACCATTGTTTTTAATACCTAGTCATGTAAAATTGTCCCAGCCCCCCTTTCAACAAACCACTCTGGACACACAAAGCCATTTGACGACCTTTATTATATATTATTACACATGAAACTTCAAACGTATAAACAATATCAAATGCCATCAGCCACAATGATCCTTAGGGCAGCATAACCACCCACCCTGCTCAAATGCCTCAGGGCAGCGCAACTGCTCACCATAAACTTCCTCCACCGAGGCAGCTTGCCTGGTCACCCCCCCCCCCCAAATAATAGGCAGCGTACCTGCTCACCTTCCACCACACAAAACCATTGGCCAAATCAAACCACATCCTTAGAGGGGGAACAGAAGAGGAAAGAGGAGAATCCTGTCCCTCTTCTTTGCCACCAGCCTGATCCCAGGCTGTTCCCCCTCCTAAACCTTAACCTGCAGCATCTCTTGTAAAAAGAGCTTGAGATGCAAATTAAACAAATCCAAACCAATTTCATTCAGATGAACTCCATCCGTATGATACCAACCTACTTCTCCTTGCCCAAAGTCCTCATGTTGAATTATGTGTATCCCCGATTTTCTTAACTGCCTCTCCAATGTATGGTTAACAAATCTCCTGGCCCTTTCAATAGCTTTATAACTGCATGCCTCCCTCCAAAACAATCGAGGAATCAACTCCGACCACACAATTCTCATACTCGGGTACCTATCCTGTAGTCTCCACAAATCCTGTCAAATAGTGTCCGCTAAATACTTCTTAGTCAAAATACCCCCGTCATTACTTCCCAAATGAATTATTAATATATCAGGACACCTTATCCATGATTTAGCCTTCTGAAATTCAAACCTATCCCAATGGATACCCCTGACCCCAAGCCAAAACACAGAACATCCTAAATAAGATAATCCCAAATTACTTTCATCCTCCCTGATTAAGGCATGCTTCACAGCCCAGTAGATATACAAATGGCCCAAAATGAGTATACACTTCTCTAAAAGAAAAAGAAAAAATTGTTAATAACCACAAACAGTACTATCTAATATAAGATAAAAAGGCATTTGAGGACCACCTGCCCATCCTCTTAATAACCTCAACTGAACTACCCTGTCTAGCCAAATCCAAAGCCCTCCCAATTCTAAAAGAATGAGCTGAAAACTTCTCAGCTGGAAATCCCATGCAACCCAAAATCCTCCTAATTAAAGTAATAAACCTACTACTGGAAACTACTCTGCCATCCCTTGAACAAAACACCAATCCCCAAGAACACCCCAACCTCCTTCTCCTAAATTCTGTAATCCAAGTTACTGGGCAAAGACAAAGGTTTCTGTCCACTTTGAGTACTACTGTGCATCCCCTACCCAACTGATCCATCTTGCTTTTCTGTATTACGATGTTGACCTCCTTCTCAGTCACTATAACATCTTTCCAACATAAGGAACCTAACAATTCTGATACCCTGAAAGAGCCAAATTATAACCACGGGCATAGAGTGCCCCACATAAAATAATCCAGTGACCCACCATGTAATAATCCTAAACCCTGTAACAAAATCTTCAATATTCCCCTTGTAATTGGCAACCGTGTATCCCTACACTCCACCATCACCCTCCCTCACCCTCATAACATACGTCCTAATGTCCAGGACCTCATAAAATCTTGCAACCCCCCCCCCCAACTTAGAAAAATTACTAATAGTCGCCAGATCCACTTTAACTGTCTGCAAAGCCTTACCTTTCTCCCAAGCGCTAACCACATATTTTAACAATAATTTCTCTGACCATACCCTTATCTCTTCCAGCAATTGCAAAACAAATCAATTAAAATCAAAACGGGCCCTACCATATGCCTTCCTCATAGAAGAAACCCAGGAATGCTGCACCAGATGCCTGACTATCCTATCTCAAGCTTCCACACCTCCTCCGGCAATGTTTCCGGCACCTCAACTGCCCCCGGGGGCAACCCTCGAATCCTGCAAAACTGAAAGTGGGACAAGCTATCAGCAATATCATTCTTAAGACTAGGCACATGTATTGCTGTAAAAGAAAAATTTATTAACAGGGTCTGCAATTCCAACTTCCGCAATATCCTCAACAGCAATTCTACTCTAGCTGTTTTCTTTTGTAACATCTTCACCACAGCCATATTATCTGAATGAAAAACTACCCACTTGTTCCTCAACTGCTCCTTCCACACCACAGAAGCTGCCCATATTGACTTCAGTTCTAAAAAAAGTGACATCATGCTTCCATTCCTCATCCCAGTCTGGAGGCCATTGCGCTGCAAACAATCTTCCCCCAAAGTAAGTCCCATGCCGATACCACCCACTGCATCCATAAACAACTGAAGTTCTTCCTGACCCACCCACTCCGATTGCAAAAGGAAATCCCATTAAATTGTTGCACAAAACCATCCCCAACTTCAAATCCTCCCGCACTAGCCTAGTCACCCTAACCCAATGATGTTTGCTCTTACCCCCTTTTAGCAAATAAGCTAATGTCCTGCAAAACCTCTGACCCAGATGCACTGCTTGACAGGAAAAGTTCAGAAGACCTAACAGTTCCATGACTGAACCAACCCAAATCTTATTCTTGTCCAACACCCCCTTTATCGCTGACCACAGCCTTTCTATCTTATTCTGAGGTAGACAAAACAATCCCCATTCCGCATCTACCATTAAACCTAGGAGATTTAACACTCTTGCTGGGCCTTCCATCTTGTGCTGTGCCAAAGGTACACCCAGTTCCACACAGATACCAGTAAATTTTTGTAACCCCTGTTGAGCCCCCACCCTCCCTTCCCCAGCTAGCAAGAAATCATCCAAATAATGCACCCTCCTTCTGCGTTCCCACCCTCTGATTCCAGATCCAATGTAAGAGGGTACTACATTTCTCAAACATCGCACATGCCATGGAACAACCCAACTTACCACCTACCTTCATCCCCAACAATGGCCAATCCTCCCTCCTAATGGACAACAAATGGGAAGCTGATTCAATGTCAACCTTAACCAACCACGGCTCCAAAAATTCCCTGATCACCTGCACTACATCGTCCAAAGAGGCGTAACACACCCTAACTTCTTCGTCCCCAATAAAGTCATTGACTGACTTCACATCTGGGAAATGAAAGATGATGAATCAATCTAAACTCACCAGGCCGTTTCTTCAGCACTAAACCCAACTGCGACACCTTGTAGCTAACAAAAGTCGGCGTACCAAATGGATCCCCACAAACACCCTGCCTTACACTCCTTGCCTATCAACTCTTCCAAAGTGTCCTTTTTCCCTTGCACTGAACAGAGGTTCTTACAACTCCCCCCAACCCCACTGTGGACTTAATAGGAAATCCCTGTTGAAACCCTTGAATGACCTCAGTCTTACGAACAAAATCAGGACACTGACAAAGCACATCCTCCAATACCTCCACAATAATAGGGAAAGGCACACCCCTCCTATTTCCTCTAAAGGATCCCATTCCCCTGGGTCCATGAAAGTTGCCCCTACCTCAAGCTGTCTGTAATACTTGAAAGGAAAGAAAATCTCCCTCTTGTCCCAGACCAGCATTGTTACATGCACCAAAACCCTGCTGTCCACAGTAAGCCGCAGAATGATTTCCCTCACATCTTGAGCAAGTGTGTGCAAACTTGCACCCAACCCATGAACAAGTACCCTTTTTAAATGACCAACACACCCCACCTACCTCACCCATGCTCATCCTCCTATTAAACCCACTGAAGCTGTCCATCATTGTAGCCAGGCATATATCAGGATGACGAACCTCCCACCGCAGAGACTGATCAACTGCTTTCCATTAACGGAACCGGTCATCATACCACAACCATGCATTCCCCGGCCTTAAATGTTGTGCCTCTCAAATGGTGAGAAAATACACCAAAAGGGGCAAAGCCAATGCTCCATTCTTCTCTAGCTGCATTGCCACGTAATAAATAAAGCCAACCACCCAGTTGTCCCAAGTCATGGGCCTAAGCTTACCTGTCGTTTTCCTACCCAGCGCTGCTAATGCGCCAGCAAATTCTTGCTAGTGTCTGACTCTACTTCCACTAACCTCTGGTCCCCTTCTGCATCTAGCAGCTCAAACGCATCCACATACTCACCTTTCTAGATTTTTTCTTTCACCATTCCCGAAATGTACAGGGTTAAAACAACCCCTGTATTGCCCTGTCCCAGTGCCTCAGTAGCTAACAAGTTCCCTGGCTGCAGACCAAAATCTGATCCTACCTCTGACCCAGTCAAGCTCTCCTTAGAACCCAGGTCCACTCCAACCATCTGTCCACCCGGACACCCGGCTGCCTGTACCAACCCCCTTTGCACTCTGTCTGACACTGTTTCTCCCCTTTCCATATCCCCATCCAACAAGACATCATCCACCACCTGCACCTCATCATCCTTACCACCTAGTTCCCCAACCATTAGTAAATTAATATCATTACCTGCACCTTCGCCTTATGACATACTGGGAACAGGAGTCTCCACTGTAACCATCTGTTTCTCTGCCTACTGCCTTTTCCCCTGGCCTGGAGTCATCACAGGTGCCATCTCTTTCTGCCTGAAGCTTGCTCTGGCTCTAGCTCAGACCTCATTACATCCTGGAACAATTCTTCTACTTGGGCTACGATAGCCTGCCATCATTGTTGCAATTCTGGTAACTTGGACATCTGTAAAAAAAAAAAAAAAAAAAAAAAAAAAAAAAAGAACACAATGTTAACACTATTCCACTAACCTGACTACCCTACTCCCCCTAACCCCTACAATGCTGTCTTGCCCTACACCTCCCACACTCTCTACCAACTCTCCTACTTACCTATGCTCTGCAGCTTAGAACCACCCCTTGCATAGCTAACCTGCTAGTCATACACTCTCATCAGTAGCTAAGGCACTTATACTTCTTTCACAAATAAAATATCCTCTGCCTAGCACACTCTCCACCCTTCCCTGCACACCCATTCAGCCACACACTTCCCTACAGCTACCATTCTGTGCCCTATCACAACCAGGTGTGTATGTATCTTTATAAATATCTATCTATATATATATATATATATATATATATATATAAATGGGAAGAAAAAAAAAAAATATATATATATATATATATATATATATATATATAAATGGGAAGAAAAAAAAAAAAAATATATATATATATATATATATATATATATATATATATATATGAAATAGCCTATCCTGTTCCTCCCTACCAGCACCATTCCACCCCCAAAATACCTGCAAGCCTTACCTCTATCTTGTGGACTGCAAATCCTTATCCCAAGAGAGGTAACGGCCACAATCCACAGTGTGCATGTGCGAACCAGCACCAAACAGCCGAAAATGAAAGTGGAAACCGAGAAACACCAGGGAAAGCAAAAGGGAATTCCCTCCACTACCCACGTAGGAGGAAGCAAGCGAGAACAACCTCACAACAGAAATGGCCTCTGGAAACCATGCACAAGAGCAGAAACAAGAAGAGACATAGGGGAACCAGAGAAAAGGCTGCTGAAGCCCACAAACCCACCAGGGAGCACTCAAGGAGCACCGAGGTAGGACCGGAATCCAACGCAGGACACCACACCACCTACCATGACCACCAGGGAAAAAACGAGACTAGAGCCAGTCAAGAAGCCCATGAACCCACCAAGGAGCACTGGCAGATCCCAAGGGCAATGAGAAGGACCAGATTACAATGCTGGACCCCCCACAGCCTACCATGACCACCGGGGAACACGCTGAAGACCAGGGAAAGACACAAAAGTCCGCAAACCCACCATGGAGCACTGGGAATACACCGACCTCAATGACCTAGACAAGAATACAGCACTGGACCCACACAGCTGACCGCAACCACCAGGGCACACAATGGAGAAAGATCACAGAAGCCCACAAACCCACCAGGGAGAACAAGAGGGACACCGAACCCGACGTACCAGACCAGTTTACAGCACTGGATCTTCTACAGCCTACCTCAACCACCAGGAAACTCTTTTTTTTTTTTTTTATTACCGGCCAACCCACAGGTCTATATTGTAACACTGAATCTTACAAAGATCGAATGTTATAATATCAAACCCATAATGTCGAACACTGAAAACAGCGAAGGTGCAGGACACCTAATTCTTTCCCAGGGAAAGAATTCATTGGGCCATTGCTGTGGCTTTGCTGTTTTCAGCATTCAATATGTTGAAGCGTTACGGGTCAGGTTCAGGTAAGTGTGCGATTGTGTGTAGGTTACGGTTAGGGGGTGGGTTAGGTGAGTTAGGGTTAGGGAGTGGGTCAGGTAAGTGTGCGGTTGTGCGGACATTTGTGTTAGGGTGCGGGTCAGGTAAGTGTGCAATTGTGTGTACATTAGGGTTAGGGGCAGGTTAGGTGAGTTAGGGTTAGGGCATGGGTCAGGTAAGTGTGCGGTTGTGTGTAGGTTAGGGTTAGGGGCAGATTAGGTGAGTTAGGGTTAGGTCGCAGGTGAGGTGAGTGCTCAATAGTGACGGACCTTAGGGTTAGGGTCAGGTTAAGGTAATTGGATAGCTAGTAGTGTATGTAAAGTTTAGTTTAGGTTTAGGTGTAGGATTTTAAGTGTATGTGTGTGGATTGCTGTTTTTTGTGTGTGTTTCTGTTGTATGTATGTTTCTTGGAATAGCGATTTTTTTTCCCTGGGAAAAAAAATTGCTATTCTGACTGTTCGATGTTTGCGGATTTCGGTGTTTAGGGTTCGATATTATAACATTCGATCTTTGTAGATTTCGATATTATAATATAGACCCCCAACCCACATGCTACTATCCGACCACATGGCCCAACCGAGAAGAAGGAACGACGAGCCCGGCCTACTCGCATGGCTACCCCGACCACATGGCATAGGCCTAACCCACCACGACTAGCCAACCAGAGCCACCTCCAGACCACCAGCAAGCAGTCAACCGTCAAACAACAGGAGACAGCACAGGACACCAGGAAGCACCTAACGCAACACCCTGCCTACCAGACCCAGCGCATCACACCCATACCCAGGTAAGCCAAGCATCACACTCATACAGACAGTACCCACCAACCATTCACCCACACACACTCTCCACTCATTAATCTTTCGTGCCAGCAAGCCCAACCTATTTCAAAACTCCATCCCCACTTTAAAGTTTTCTAACAATGCACACCCGAGAGAGAGGAGGAAAATAACTCAGTTAAATTAATCCCTTCTCTCCCCACCATACAAGGCCTACATGCATTCACAAATATGTACAGGTCATCTGGACATAAGCTAGCTGTTACTGCACTAACCAACTCACGCCAAATGTAGCTACTTCCTTTAGCTCCCTACACTTAAACCCATCCTGAGTCCCACCCTTTTTTACCTCACTTCCTTAACTACTCCCATCCCCTTTCCCTAACTACACTGCCATGCCTTTAGTGATTAGCCAATTCCTAGCCTAGCTCTACCCCACCCCCACCCCCTCCCCCCACTTACTCGTGGGTCCAGGACAACTTTGTTTGAGCCAAACTACATTTGTCCAGTATATCCTCTCCTCAACAGGCACTGCACATGTGTCCTAAGTGCTTGTAGATGGGTAAGATTTTTGGTAGGATTGAAAATGTCTAATCTCTGCTGTCCACCTTGCCCTCCATATACAGAGACACATTTGAACATATGATACAGAGCAATTGAATGTATACTACTGGATTTGGGAAAGCTGCATATAATACATGGTTTCCTATATGTGTACAACCCTTGGTGCTATCCCACTGAGGGATGAGGTAGAACACACATAGTCTATGATATACGGTCTGAGGTCAGCTTTTCAGTTCTTGCAAGACCACATGATGTAGTACCCATCCATTCTCTGGATTGTACTGCATAGCTCATATACATTACTTAAAGTGTAGCTACATGCCCATAAGTACTGCATGCTTTCATTAGGATATTCAGTGTTTCCCTAATTAACCATGCTGTTCTGCTTAGCAATACAAGGCATATGTAGAAGTATGTCTATGAATCCAAGCCCCTGTCTTATTTGATGTGCATTATAGTTGGAATATAAGTTCCATTCAGATGCTTAAGAGATCCTGTCAGTAAGTGAACATGCTTTGCAATACAAGAGCATTTTCTGTGGTACTAAGAAACTGTTAGCATCATTAATGAAGTTATTTAAACTGTTTGCATTGTTTTTAATTTGTTTAAAAAAACCTCATTCAGATGTGTATCTCCAGTTTCTTTTTTATATACCATTTAATGTCAGTCCTTTTCAATGCATTATTGTCCTACTCAGTTTGCAGGGCTGCATCATTCTGAATGTGAAGATATTCTTGTCTCTTTTTCTATTGTTGTTACATAACAAAAAGAATAATAGTTTTACCATAAGTGCTAAAATTGTCTTGAAGGTATTGACTGTCTTGAAAAGAAAATGCATTAATGCTATAATATTATTTAATTTGTTTTGTCCTTCTGCTATACTTCAATGAAATTAAACATGGCATAATATACTAAAACAGCAGTAATGTATTCCTACTATAAAAGCAACATAATGTTATAAAGGCCACTGACTTGCAAAAGCAGTCGCAAATGCATTTTTTATGTAATACTTGTAATGAATTTGCCAGCGTATTTCATTTAAACAGAAATACCTACTAAGCAACAAATAGAACTGTTGGGACAAACATATTAGAAAAAAAGAAATGCATATTTCTCTACTCCAGAAAGCAAAATAATAGTACAGTACTCATAAACATTCCCCTAAAACTTGTATTTATAATGCTGCAGTACTCTATATTAGCAACAATGTTTTTGCTGATTTTTTTCCAGTGTTCCATGCATGGGATTAATTATTTTTTGCACAAAGTATTAGAAGACTAGAGTAATGTTCATGCTGTGATGGAAATATAATTCAGTAATGCATGCTGGTTTACGAATGTAATTCATTTAAATTGATCTACATCCTGCACAATGACTGGAAACAGCATGCTGTATTCTTACTGCTACCATGGTACAAAATTGAGATGCACATTTTTCATCACAGGAAGAGAAGTTTAAATAAAACTAAATTCTGGTTAATGAATCAAAACACTGGTGACTTCCTCTTACTAGCATAGATGGGGCACCACTGCCAGCTATATGTGAAGGTCATGATAGAGAGGTTTGAATCTCACCCCTGCAAACAAGTGTACTGCCTAGGTATGTAAGGGACAGAGGCCATGGTACTTGGTACCACTTTTCCAAATAGTTCTATAGGTCAGCTGATCAACAGAGGGAAAATCCCTTGAGTCATGTCACTGAAAACTTAAATAAAAAAATAAAGTGCATACAATGCTCATTAAATAATCAGCTCAGCAACTTCAATTTGCCTGCAAGGGCATAAAGGGAACATGTACTGCTGTCCTGAGTATGGACTTAACATCCACAGCCAGGTTAGGACTACACACTGATCACGTATAGTGTGGAGTCCCTAACTTTTCATCTCAGGATTCTTTTTAACCACCCTGTCTGTGAACAACAGTGTCTTCTAATGCCCTTTATTCAAAGTAACTGCTTTTAAAACAAGTTGTTAGCTAAGTTCACCACCAATCGTCCCATTAAACTCATCATTGCTCCATTCTTCAACAACTCGACTGGCTGGAACTTCCCAACCTGTTAACATTAAACCAAATTACCTTTGCCCATAAAATCATACACAACCCCAGTAACTGCCCTGCACTCTCAAGCCTGGTCCAACCTAAAAGTTACCCAGTCTCACAACGATCACGGTGACTCCCTCTATTCCCATAAACTAGCTAAGGATTGGAATACTCTTCCTAAGCACATCCAAAATGATCCCAACATCTCCTTATTTAAAACATGCCTAAAAGATGACCTCAATAGCAACTGGCTCTGCCCCTGTACTGCTCCTGGCTAGTTTATTGCCCCTATTACTTCACAACTGCCCTCTCACATACCTCTCTTCAGCACCTTTAAGCACTAGTGCTCATACTCCCATTGTTCTCCTTAGTTTTCAAACTGACTTGCACATTCTCTGTTAGAATCTATCTCTGTACTACATTATACTATATTCTGTCGTGAGTAAATGTTCTTATGTATGTTGTAAATTGTATTTTTTGCTAATACCTGAGTACATGATTACATTTGATTTTCTTTCTTATGTATTTTTGTTAATTTGCATGTTTTTGCTAATATTAGTGTTCATAATATTTTGGACCCAACTATTTGTAATTGTACTGGAGCTTCTCTCCCCAGGTCTTCACTGAAAATGGGCTACTTGCCCAGTCAGACACTACCCGGTTAACAAATATAAATAAATAATTAAATAAATAAATACAAATTAATTATTTTTGCACGGGAGCTCGCACACTCACATGTGAGAGCCCCCCCACCAAAACACACACACACTTTCAAGCGAATGCTAGAAGAATTTTCCAACTTCCCACAGTGTTGTTCCTGGCATGATAGTGATGACACCACTATAGATATGACTAAAAAACAAACACTCAACTTATCAGTAGCACTTGATTTAGACAGACATAAATTATATATTAATAAAGTCACTAGTACTGTGTACAAATTTACCAATCCACTATGTTTTATTAATGACACCTTTTTTCAGATAATATATAACAATACATAAAAAGATAATGCAAGACAGGTAGAAGATTTGAAAACAAATAATTAAAACTTTACTTAATAAATAATCTAGTACTGATTCAGAATAAGTATGCAGAGGTCAAAATAATGCAAAAAGACAACAAAAATGCAATCAGTTGTACAACAAAAATAATTAGAAATGAATGTCATCTACTGCTAAATAAATAGTCTACATTTTTCTTGTTAAGAAGTAATGGGAGCTCACCTATGTTAAGTTACCAGCTAAGCAACATTCAGAAAAGCAAACTCTTGCAGATGTGTTATCTAAAACTCATAAGCAAAGTCTTGCACTGACTTGTACATATATATTCATTATACATATATCTATATATCTTCATATGGGTCTACTGATCTTTATCGGATTTCCATTTCTTTGAAACCCACAATCGCGACTCCTGATTGCCGAAAGTTCAGTTTTCTGAAATTTCAGTTGCCCGACGTTTGTTTCATCGAGGTGCAAGGGTATAGTGTTTATGTACATTCCTGCACACTGTACTACTTTTAGCAGCTGGCAGATATAATGGCATTTATGGAAAGAGGTTAGTATGTCATGCTTTGGCAGGGATGTAGTTAGTAATCTGGTAAGTTATTGCAAGAGCGATCATTGCTTTTCAATGGAGATTGCAGTACAGTGGACATCAGGGAGTGTATCCTTTCAGTCACTGCAGTGTGACTTTGGATTTGGTATATATAATTTGCAGGGGGTGTGGGAGGCATAGCCCCCAACATGGGTGGTGCAAGGGGGCCTTACCTACTGCAAAACTGTTAGACTATGTGTGTGTGCGTGTGTGCACGCGTGTGTGTGTGTGTGTGTGTGTGTGTGTGTGTGTGTGTGTGTGTGTGTGTGTGTGTGTGTGTGTTTTGCTATTTTTCAGTGAAGTTAGTTTTCAGAAAACTGACATTTTGGCAATTAGGATTTGCTGCTGTTCCTTTCAAAGAAAAAGAAATTCAATAAAGGAAAGTAGACCCATATATATATATATATATATATATATATATATATATATATATATATATATATACATATATATATATATATATATATATATATATATACATATGATATAGATCTACGTCAGATGATCAAGTTTTCAGAAACTCGAAATTCATATAGTCGAGACCATATGATCAAGTTTCCAAAAACTCAAACATCAACAAAAAACAAAAAAAACCCCACAAAAATCTACCTTTTTTACATTTTTTCAGGGGGGAACCCCATGCAGCCACAACCCCCATGAAAATTATATGTACTAACTCTGACATCACACTACAGTGAGGAAAAGAGTAAATTTCCTGATCCACACTGTGCTGTGATCTCCATTCAAAAACTTTAGCTTTTCAAACACTTGATCGTATGGTCTCAGCCATATGAATTTTGAGTTTCTGAAAACTTGATCAACTGATATGGACTTATATATATATATATATATATATATATATATATATATATATATATATATATATATATATATATACATATATGGGTCCCCTTCACATGGTCGACGTTTTAGAAAGTCGACTTTCATATGACCGAGACCATATGATCGACTTTCGAAAAGCCGACCATGGGAAACCGCTATCTCTGTACAGTGCGGAATAGGAAAATTTCCTCTATTGCACTGTAGTGTAATCTCGGAGTTGGTATATTTAAGTTATGGGGGGTGTGGGGGGTGGAGCCTCCATGAGGGGTGCAGGTGGGCTTGCTCCCCTGCTAACAGTTAAAAGGTAAGTGTTTGGTGTGTGTTATGTGTTTACTTTACATGGTCGGCTTTTGGAAAGTCGATCATATGGTTTCAGCCATATGAAAGTTGACTTTCTGAAGAGTCGACCATGTAAAGTAGACCCATATATATATATATATATATATATATATATATATATATATATATATATATATATATATATATATATATATATATATATATATATATATATATATACACACACACACACACACACACACACATATATAAACTGGTGTAGTTACATCAGGCTACATTAGATCTTTCCCACACAACAGATGAAGATTAACAGTAAACAGGATATTACTTTCACATTCAGACCCACCTCACCTTTAATGGAAAGGTGCCTCAGTTTAGTATTAATGGCTGTTTCCATTGTAGAGTTTTACAAATGCATAAAACTCTAATACCACTTAATTAAATACAAACAAGTAGGTCTGTCATGTCATACGAAAGGTATAAATTCATGTTTTATATTTCAATTTCAAATTTCATGCATTTGTTTTCTTTCCCTCATTTTTGCATCTTTTATTTTAGAGAGGAACGTTCACATATTCTCAAGTCACACAGGAGTCTCATACATACTGCAGTGATATTTCATATCCTTAGAAATCCACTCTATTATCTCTGACTCTTTTTTGGCATGTCAGTTTTCATGCTTTTTTGTGGACAACTAATTCCTACTACAATAGGCATTCATTACCCCCCTGAGCCTGGCCTAAACTCATTGCAAGAATGTTTCCATGTCTTAAGGATGCTACATTGTCATACAAAAAGCAAGAAAGCAAAGGGAGATGTAGAAAAGAGGATTAGTAATGGAGAAGTTATAGGATTTAGTGAAGTAAATCCATCTCTGGTAACATCACAGCATGATGGAACAATGAATCCCCAAATTAAGGAGAAGCTGGTGGAATGGGAAGTGGCTGATCACTTGCTATATGAAGATAATCTGGAGCTTTCAGCAGGAAACTAGTATAAAAGTTTAGTTGGAGCTGCACAGCAAGGGAAGGAGCAGGAAACTGTGGCAACTCTGACACAGTCAATGTTGTGGAGTGATAGGCCAGTGAGTTCCCATGTGAAAGAGCAACAGTTGATGCAGGATGCAGCTGAGCAGAATATGTCATAGGACAATGCTCTAAAACTTTCTGTAGAATACACGCAGGAAATGGGGAACAAGGAATGTGCCACCAGTTTAGAAGAAAATGATCTAAGGGAAAAGTTGCTTGACTTAACAGAGGAAAGGAAAATAAAGGGAAGAAATTAAATGTCATCAGTGAAGGATCAAATAGAGGAAACTATAAAACAATTATACAGTAACGCAGTAGCAGAATACACCAGAATCTCTTTTATGCTATTTCAAATAATAAACTAAAGATATCAGCACAGGCAGAAAAGCTTGGATGGTGGCAGATAAATATAAAGGTAAAGCACAAAATAAGCAATTTGTTGATGATCAAAAAAAGTTTTATAGAGAACTGGGAAAGCAAGCAAAAGGAATTGAAACACCACCGAAAAAGAATAAATAGACACATTTTGGAGAAATATCGATTAAGACCCTGTGGAACATAAATATGCTAAATGGATAGAAGAAATAAAATAAACAGTAAGAAGTTCAAATGTACAGGATATGAACTGGGATGAAGCAACAGCCAGACACATTGAAAGAAAATTAAGAAAAGCTCCCTACTGGAAAAAAGGCTCGAATGCAGTACCTGACATATGGCTTAAATTATTAATATCTTTACATGAAGATTTAGCCCTGAGTAAGAACTACTTATATGAGCATCCCAAACAAACATAAACCTGGTTAATAAGAGGAAGAATGATATTCCTCCTTGAGAGTGAATTTGCAAGGTATCCAAAAAACTATATAACTTGTCTCCTGACGATGTAGGAATTATGTACTGGAACAGATGCCAACAGAGTTAATTATCATTTAGAAGAAAACTCAATCGTGGCAATTGAACAGAAGGATAACAAAATGAAGTCATATAGAAAAAGGATCACATGTGGTTAAATAAAGTCATAATGCAGAATTGTAAAACAGAGAAGAATCTAAGTATGGCATAGACAGAATACAAAAAGAGCATTTAACAGAATCCTACATGCATGGATAAAGGAGTGCTTATAAGCATATAAGATACACCTACATTGATCAATTACATTACAGTGATCATGAAACAGTGGCAAACTGTTTTGCAACTAAGCCATGATAAAAGACAAATGACTATCCCAGGATAAAAATTAAAAATAAAATATTCCAGGATGCCTCTTCATCATCACTATTCTCTTGTCTCTCCCTTAACATATTAAGCTGTCTACATAACACATTAGGTTATGGTTGCAATTTGGCTCCCAAAAAACAACAGTGTAAATACTTCTCAACTTTTTTTTGTGGATGATTTAAACTGTAAAGTTCATCATATGAGAAGCTGAAAGTGCAACTGCAAGTGGTCAAAACTTTGTCAGATGATATAAGAAAGTAATTTGGTCTTGTTAAATCTGCAAAAGCAACATTTAAAACTGGAAAGCTACAGCACCAAGAAAATATCAGTCTGAGTCAGGAATCTAATATAAAGGAACTTCAAGCAGTAGTGAGTGTATAAATAGTTGGGAGCTGATGAAGGATTGACAGTAAAATATGAACAAATGCAAACAAAAAGATTTTAAAAGACTAAAATTAATACTGAAAACAGCCCTGGCATCTAGAAACAAAGTCCAAGCTATAAACCAATATGCCCTTCCTGTTCTAACTTACAATTTTGGGGTGACTGAATTGCCCCAAATGTTATTTGATCAGTTGGACAGGGAAAAAAATGCTTCACGCTTATCAAATGATATATAAAAATCAGTGTATACCAAGATTATATATTCCTTATTCTAAAGGAGGTATGGGCCTCCTCAAAAATGATTACATGCATAGATCTGCAATCATAAGACGCATGTACATCTGCTGACCTTACCAGAACCAAAGAAAGTGAAAGTTTTAAAACACGAGAACAAGTCTTAGAAGACCTTCCTGCTTAGTTAAGCAGAAGCATATTGTTGTCAAGCAGGAATAGAAATCAAGCCAGAAGTAGACAAAAATCAGACAGCAACTGAAAGTGCCAACAAAAAAAGAGAAAATATAAGAAGAAGGATCAGATGAGAAGGCAAGAAATGTGCACAAGGCATAAATATAGCTGCAAGTGCAGAAAACTCCTGGAACAACCTCATGTTGATCAGGATCTGACGCAGGAATGGTTAAGGAGAGGTGAATTTAAACCATAAGATGAAAGGTTAATATTGGCAACCCTGGATAGTAGACTTTGTACATGTTGGTTTACAAGTCCATTGTATATGTGAAAGAAACAGACACATACAAATTCTGTAAAACAAAATTGAAAACAGCCACACATCTTGTTGCTGGGTGTGATACAATAATGGCAGAGGCCTTGTAGATTGAAAGGCATAATAAAATGACAAGATTGCTGCATTGAGAGGTGTGGACAATTTACAATATTGAAGTAGATGAGGAGTATTGGAAACATGAGCCAAAAGACATTACAAAGCATGATGACGTTTATATCACATGATCACCCATTACCAAAAATAGATGCAAAAAATGACATATGGTAGTCATGAAAAGAAAACAAAGATAGCAATGGTCATTGAAATTGCTACACCCAGTTATTACAGTGCCTTACATACAGAGACACACAGAGTCATAAAATACCAGGATTTGCAGGTAGAAACAAGAGCGATGTGGAAGAAAGATACCCTGATAGTTACAACAGTAGTAGTAGCTATGATAAAGAAGCCAATCCTGATGAAAAAGTCTAGCAATATATTTGCCACCACCATTTCTCCATAAATTTTTCTCTTGTCCCCCAATTTTGCTAAACTTCCACTTTTTCTTCTCATCTCTGCCCACCACCTTTTCCCAGTTTGCTATTTTCCTCTCTTTCCCATATTCTACTTATTTTTCTTCCAACTGTTAAAATCAAGATATGCCCCCTGTTGATTAAACTGAATACCAATGTTAAAGATCTTTATATTACCATCACGTTTGCTTTGAAATCTATGTATTAGCTCATCACTCTGTGTTGCTTCTGTTATTAATATAGTGCTTCATTAGAGGTCTGCATATTAGACAGTTATTGTATGTTGTGTTTTCCTTACAACATTATATATTAGAGCACTACTGTATATGTTTTTATTCTCAAAGTTTGGAGCTTTTCTCCATGGTCTCTACTGGAAAAGGGCTTTTCTTTCCAAATCACATTACCCTGATCAGTAACAAATAAATAAGGGCTACTAAGCATTTATATACCATTTGGTCTTTGTATTTAGGAATAACAGTTTTATCTACATTCTCAATGATAAGTCAAAACTGTGCAAGATTGCCTTGAACTCCACAAAGAGCACATATCTTCTCTTTTCCTGCTCTTGATTTTCATGGACATCAAAAATTTATAAAAAGGTGAGCTAACTGATACAACAAATATATCCATTATTAATTGATCAGCTATTAATATGAGAAGTTATAAATCTGATAATATTACAAAAATGAGTTAATCAATACTTTAATAGTATGGTAATTCAGACTGAGGTGATGCAATAAAAAGTGGGCTAGTGCTAACTTTCTCCATGGAAATCAAGAAGTAGGCATATATGTATAAACAGGATACCAAGGCACAGCAAAGTCTAGTAGAGTGTTCCATTGGCAGCCATAAGGTTGGCATCCCTGTGTAAAGATGATTCTGCATTCTTTATCTTATGTGACTGCAATCAATGTACACTGGAATGGATTGGTTCTTAGTATGAATCAGACAGGATGAAAATCAACAACTCCAAATTAGAGATCATTGTTCCCTACCGAGGAAGGAAATTTACTCTGCTGGTAGTTGGCTGAAGAGCAGCTAACACAAGAGGAGATAAAGAATTTTAAGGATGCTGGCATCTTTTTCATGAGAGAAGATAGAAAATAAAATGAAATTGATCACTGAATGAGTGCAGTGTTGGCAGCGATGCGCATATTGTACTATACCACAGTGCTGAAACATGTGATGCATCATAGAAAGAAGATCTCAGTGCACTAGTCAGTCTACATCTCCAGCCACACCCTTATAACATGAGGATTCGGTAGTGAGTGAAAGGATAAGATTCCCAAACACAAGCAGCAGATACAGTTCTCTCTCATTGGTAGAAAGATACGCATGACATTTTAAAATGATTTTTGAGTATAATATCTAATGCTTTGGGTAGTGAATGGATGCCTAATGAGGGTTTCTTTTCAATGACCAACTCACATTTGATATGTATGTGTCCTTGTCAGAGAAGGCTCCAGGGTACGGTCGATATGTACCCAAGTGATATTACCAGTCAGGTTCCTTGGGAATGCCTGGTGATCTTGCTAGATGTGCTTCAACCTGTAACTGCAAATAGGGAAGCTGGTTCTATCATGACCAACTTCCTACAGCTGTGACTTTCACCAGGACAGGCAATATAAGAAAAATATATGTATGCATGTATTAATGTCAGTATGGATGGATGGGTGGATGAAAGGGTGACTGGATAAAGGACAGATGGAAAAAGAATTTCCTATACCATCACAAGCTGTCAACTTCTAATACTATCACCCATACAACATTTTAGGCAATATCTCAGGGAATTATCCACCACGATGTAGAAATATTTTTGCATGATCTGATTTAAAGGAAACCGAATTTACAATAGTATTCTTAAAATAAACTGAATGGTACTGCTTGAACTGAAATCTGATAGATTAGGAACAATATTCAAAACTGCCCCTGCTAATATATCATTATTCTTGACTGCCTTTTGCAATATGAAAGCAAAGCAAAATAATGGTGACTTTGAAAAACATTCCGCTTCATTAATTATAGAAACCATGTTAACATATAAGACATAAAAGACCAAGTTTCACTGACACAAAAGATGCCTTTTATCCATTTCTCCTGTAGTTTTAGGTTGTAAAGGCATTTATCAACTGATTTCAATGGGCTACTGTAATTGCCTAAGCTGTTTCCTGACTAGTAATTTTGGCTATTTCTGGAGGGCCTCATAGGCATTTTCCTGCTCTGGTTATGAGGCTCTATGATATCCTTACTCTTCCTGTAGATGTGCCACTTATACCTGCAGTACAATTTATGGAACACACTGTTTGTTAACAGGATTAGTAAAGTTATTCTGATAAAGGATGCTTTCAGCCATGACCTGGAGACACAACTAAAAAAGCAGAATCATTATTCATTGTTTTGCCATACATAATGAATAAATTGTTAAACACATACATACATACATACATAGACACACAAATATTAAATAAATAAAACATAAATAAACCAAATATCATCTAAGATCATATTATGCAACTAGCAAGCCATATATGATGATCAAAAACATGAGAATTTTGTTGTAGTTGAGATATGAAGGGGAAACCAACACAGGTAGGTATCCTAAGAAAGTAATTAGTGGGCCATATAGGGAAGCAAAAGCCATTAGATGTGAACATGTGAAATTAAGGAAAACAAAAGGAGGATAAGAAATGATTAATAATTCAAACTAGTATTTATTGCTGGTGTTGATTGCATTGATTAAGCTAAATATGCATAAGTATGTGCTAAATGTCTAGCTCTATCTACCTATTTATCTGTCTATCAATCTATCTACTCACATGTTTATGCTTTCTAATGTTGTCCAATCATACAATGACACTATTTTGAAGGAAAAACCTGTTAGTTTAAACATAGAATATATAAAATTACAACCTCCCCCCCCGGATTTACTTTTCCTCCGTGCAGGACTACTTTAGTCCTGCACGGAGGTGGCCATTTAGGAGCAGGATGGCAGCGCGCCAATCATAGTAATGAGGCATGCCGCCTGAGCTCCTAGGCTTACACGGAGTGTGTAAGAGTGCAGGGGGTGTGTCTGAGAGCAGAGCTCTCAGAATATACAGGCCCCGCAATGAAGAACAGCAGAAAGGGGTATGAAATGAGTGAGACCCTCATATGTGACCGCATATCCCCACCAACATTCCCCCTTGTGTACAACAGCAACAGTATATATAAATAAAATGAAGAAACCTTTTTTTTTTTAAAAAAATCTGATTAAAGCTAACCGTAGGTGCGCGGGTGTGCCCAGCGCTCAGCTATGGCTAATGCAGCTTAAATGGCTGAAGAGGATAACAAGGAAGATATATGCAAATGATGAAGCATAGCAATAGTCTAGTGGGCAGTGCATTTGCCTTAGGAGCAGGCATGACTGGTTCGAGTCCCACTGTAGCACATTTCCATTTCTCATGGCAAAGCACGTTATGAGTAATATTTATGTTGCATAACCCACTAAATAGCATATTTTCATGAACTGGAGTACTGCAGTAAATGCACATGTGAGATGTCAGTGTCATAATGAATAAGGCACTAGTAAGCAGGTTTAAGCACAAATAAGCAGTAGTAAGCATATTTAAGCACTAGTAAGCGGGCTTAAGCCTGTTTGCATGGCGGTAAGCAACGCCTACACTGGTTAAGCATTTGTAAAGCTAACTCTCTGTAAACAGATGTAACGGCAGGTTAACAGTGCTTACCGTCACGCAACCCGCTTAGAAATGCTCAAAAGTGCCTTAATCACTCCGTATCCAATGGCCCTTGTTCTGCCCATCAACAAAATAAACAACCATGCAAGTCTCAACCCCAGGACCCTATACACCATAGTCACAGTAGTTAACCACCAAGCCATCGCAGAAGAACAGAAGAATGAGGTATCAGCAAACAAGTCTTCACTATAGTAAAACAAAACTGAACCTGTGAAAGGAATCAGTATGCAGTAATACGTTCCATAACCCACTACATAACATAAATATGTGAATTGGAGTACAACAGTAATCCCAGAAGTGAGTTGTAATTATAATAGAATGTTGAAGTCCCCAATAAAACACAAGGACCCCACAGAGTGTATGTACACATTAATCATGGAGACCAGGCATACATATAAGGTGTAATGAATAATAACTCAATGCCAAAAAAGGAATTATAATGCAAAGTCTAATGTAAGCAATGCTAAGCGTTGCACAGGGCAGCATAGGAGGTGTAAGCAATGTGTAGGGCAGCTAAATCATTGTGCCCAGTGGTATACCCCTTTAAACAATGCCAACCATAGGTAAACAGGTTTACCCATAGCTTAGCATTTTCAAAACTGGCCAATCATGGAAAGGTGAGGGAAATCAGCCCTACTTAAACCCAAGAGGTGGGAATACATCTCATAACTGGTTGTAGCTTCCCCTTGCAGGCACTATGGCAGTAAGGGGGGAAGGTGTGCACTTTCAGGTGCAGCGCTGGTGCATCCAGGAGTCCAAGGTCATGGTAGGACTCCTTGTCAAAGACCATGATCAAACACTGCTGCAGGGCCAGTACCAGGGCTCCCAATATAAGGCAGAGGCATGGGAACATCTCACTCGTGACCTCACCAGTGCCACTGGCATACCCCGAACTGGTGAGCAGGTCAGGCACCACTATGCTAACCTGAAGTGGTGTAAGGGGGACCTCTTGGAGGAATGGCTCCAAGAGGCTAGAGTAGCAAGAGATGTTCCAGTCATGTGTAAGTATCACCCCAGTATGTGTGTAATAATTGCTAACTCAGGTATATCATGGATATGTATGGCTAAATATTCCTCTTCTGTCCCCCACAGCTGCAATGAAGCGGGCCATGAATCAGGAGGCCCACATCAGTCGCCTGGTAAGGTTGTGATGTAATGCAGGTAAGTAATACTCACGCATTTACTGTCATAGGAAATAAAACTAAAAGTAGTAGTAAATTAATTGCCTGTAGAAAACCTATATTGTTCAAGGCAAGTACTGCATACACTAGAGAATATGGCAGGAAGAGTCTCATATTGTTTGTATGTCAATAAAATTGTAATAGCCTGATAAAACAGGTCTAACTGCTGGATTGCATGTGTATATTCTGGTATCATATGGTAATGTAGATTTGCAATCATGTAATAGTAATGTTGTAGTAAACACTCTGTTACCCACACAGTGCACCATAAATTGAATGTGTAGGAATGCCTGTATATGACAGGTGTAATCCCCAGAGGCCATTTAGTACAACTGAAAGACACATAAACAGTAAAGAGGGAAGATGCAGGCAACAAAAACTCAATAGCACATGCAACTGAGATGTGAACTGTTGTTTTTTACCACACATAGCCATGGTTCGAATCCTGCCAGTGGTAGTAGTCTGCATGCAGAATCATACTCCACAACTGTATAGATATGTACAGAATGTCCAGTAAAGTGGCACATATCTGTTGCCTATCAACCTGTCCCCCTGGGAAATCAGTGGGATGATCCCAGACATATAGGCAGCAAACAGGAAATACAACTGATTGACACACATCTATGAGAACAAAGCTGGCACACTAGCAACTCCCCAATACCTTATGTGAGTAAGAAGACACATATGTCCCATTTACACCCCAACTTGTCAAGCTGTGGTCAGAGTGTGTACAATAACAGAGTTAGATGTATGTGCATAATAGTAATGTGGAATCAGGTACTGTGTGTGGGAACATTCAGGTAGTGCTAATAAACATTCCTCCCACAGGTCTGTCAGATACCAACACTGTGCCCAGAAATACAAGAATGATATGCAGTTGCTCTGAATAATGAGGTATTACACATCACTGTCGCCCACACTGTCCTACAACATATAACTGTCTAGGAAATATGTATAAGAGTGTTGTAATACAAAGATAGAATGCAAAAGCACAGGGGATTAATAAGACAGAAAGCAGATAGGAGATATACAGCAATATCTATATAGCAGACACAGCTGTGATGGACAGTATTTAAGTTGAAGCAGACACAGCCATGGTCTGAATCCTGGGAGTAGAATTAGGCTGCATACAGAATCATACCCCACAACTGTACAGATGAGGCCAGAATGTCCAGTATATGTGCCCATATCTGCTGCCTGTCCCCTGTCCCCCTGGTAAGTCTGTGGGATGATACCAGATGTTTAGCCAGAAAACAGGGAATGCATGTGATTGTCAAACATCTATGAGAACACACCTGTCACTGTAGCAACCCCCAAAACTGTTAGGAGAGTAATATTTCAAGTATGTCCTATCTACACTCCCATGTTGTCAAGATGCGACCAGAGTGTGTACATTAACAGAGTGAGATATATGTGCATAATACTAATGTGTAATCCGGAATGTTGTGTGGCAACAGTCAGATAGTGCTAACAAACATTGCTCCCACAGGTACGTTGGATATGAACACTGCACTGAGGAATACAGAATATTATAACCTGTACTGGTACTGTTCACTCTGGTATTGTAGGGAATTGTGAGTGTTACAGTTTCTCTGAATAATAAAGTATCACTGGTCATTGTCACTCACACTGTGTTACATAATATAACTGTGTAGGAAAGCATGTATATGTGTGTGTCAGGTCACTAAAGGTGGAAGACAGCAATATTCTAGATATGTCCTGGCACACCAGCATGTGGTCAACACATGGCCAGAGTCTGTACAGAAAGAGTTGGATAGCTATGTGCAAAACATCAACCTGGAAGCTGGGAGTATGTGTAGAAACAGTTAGTTAGTGTTAACAAACAGTCCCTCCACAGGTATACCAGGTAAGAGGTGTATACTGCAGGTTAAACCGGTTCATGTGTAACGATGATGACAGCCATATCACTGTCCAAACTAAGGCTTTAGGGTAGTGTAATAAGACTTGTAAGGTACAGATAACAGCACTGACTAGGAAAGTAATGTGGACTACAGGAATATACTAGCTGTTAATTGACATATTTCTCTCTCCTCCACAATATCTCCAACATTAATCAAAATACCCACCCCAACTGGTATGTAATGACTCTGATAATGTCCAATTGTTTGATAAATATTTTAATGGTTCCCATGTATGTGCTATATTGAATTATTCTAACATTTGTGGCACGGTGCCGTCAATGTACCTGCATGGAGTTCTTATTACCACTGTGGTCCCATATATGCATGTGTTCTGTTTGCCATGCAACTGTTCTGTATCTGGTGTCTGGGTTAATGGGAGTATCTATGAATGCTGTTATACCTAACACTGGAATGTGTTGACAATTACTAACCCTCATATGATGATGAAATCTAAACACTATAGCATGCTTGGGAAGGTCGGTCTCAGCGGACCCACCTGTCCCACCTCAGCTGGCAGTGGCATCGGGCACCAGCATGTCTGGGGCCCAACCCAGGACCTCCCTGTCTGTTGATCCTGCACCACCTTCGGGTGGAACCACCTCAGGGGATGGGGCTCACCCCCCGGGAGTGGGCGTGGACAGGCACCTGTCACCTGTCGCCAGGTCGGGGCTGTGGTGCATAAACAGATCAGTTAGCAGTTTGGTGATCTTCTACACCAGCTCAAGGACTGCATGTTGTGATTAGAGAGTTAACTTGGCTCTACGACTCTCCCCCCAGCACAGCCACCTTCGGGGCTGTGAAGGTGCAGTGGTTACTGCCCATGGGTGGGGACCTCAGTCCCACTGTTCCCACTAGGAGGCTTGTGGGCTTCTGATATCCCAACACCCCTCCCCATCAAGGTGTTTATCCCCCACATGTGTCATATACCACCCCTGTATGCATCTTGTTTGTCTTTTCTGTTAACCTACCCAATCTACCTCCCCAAATATACCTACTACCACTACCCAACATCCCACTATCACCTGAAAAAAAGGGCAATCTGTTCCCACAAAAAAATCTCGCCCCATACATAGCTGTCCATTTCGCACAAGTGTCCACTGGACACGTAATCAAGTCTAATTGGCATCACAACGTATTACTGTTGTCCTCACCCACTCCCAGGGGTTTGAGTGTCCAAGTCTACCTCCAAATTCAGTGTATATGCACAGCTGTTGCTGTAGAAGAAATGGGCAGCTATGGGCCTTCCATACACCCTTACTGCATATCCCTGGCTATTTCCCTAATATCTTTCCCTCTTTAGACCCCTTTTTTCACCACATTCCTATCATCCCATTTTTTCTTTTCTTTTAAAGAAATTAGCATGGGGTAAGCAGGAGTAAGCACTTTTAAGCAGCAGTAAACAGGTTTAAGCCTGTTTGCATGGGGTAAGCAATGCCTACAAAGGTTAAGCAATTTAGAAGCAGAGTATAAGAAACCGTAACTGGAAGTTAGCAGTGCTTACTTCTGTGCAAACTCATTGACAACTGCATAAAAGTGCCTTAATCACTCTGTATCCAACAGAGTGTTCTGGCCAGCAACAAAATAAACAGCAAGGCTCAAACCAAGGACCCTGCACATCATAGCCAAAGTGATTTACCCCTAAGCCATGTCAGATATACTTAACCCTGATGTTTTCAAAAACATATCAGCCAGCCCAGTTATTCAGCAGTACAGAGAATGTATTCCAACATTAAGATTTATGTGTGTGTGTAAATATATTAATATCTATACAGATATATATATATATATAGAGAGAGAGAGAGAAAGAGAGAGAGAAATATATACATATATATATATATATAAATATATATGAACATATATACATGCAGATGCCTACATCTATAGATATGTATGTCTACATCTATATGTCTAAATATATATGGCAGGTTATATATATGTCAGCAGATATATGTGTGTGTGTATATATATATATATCTATATATATATATATATATATATATATATATATATATATATATATATATATATATATATATATATATATATATATATATATATATATATATATATATATATATATATATATATAGATATATATATATAGATATATATATAGATATATATATAGATATATATATATAGATATATATATATATGTGTATATATATACATATATATATATATATATATATATATATATATATATATATATATATATATATATATATATAGGTATATATGGACATACATCCGTAGATAACAATGGAGGAATAATAAAAACATATGTCCACATGCAACGTTAATGGGGATGAGAGGGCCCAAACAATATACGTCTTGTACAAATAGGTATACCCCCCAACAGCCAAACACGTCCCCCCTGCAATACACTACCAAGTGTTGCAGATCCCATAACCAGGACCAGACATGGCATGGGCATCCCTAGGATACATCTACACAGACACGTATATGCAGATAGAGACACACACACACACATATATATATATGTATACACATATATATAGAGATATACATGTAACTACACATACACATGCAGATGTATGTACATTAAGTTACATATGTAGTACATGCACACAATATGGAACAGCCACTATTCCTACAGTTACCATCTTACCAACTGGAGACTGTATGAGCCATCCATACAAATGACATTCATTGCCTGCAACATATACCCACAGAGATATCAAAGGCTATAACACCACACACAGGTGTGCATAAATGGGAAAGCTTTATTCGTGTACTATTACAGTTGTATATGCCATGTCATATAGCTGTTTAGACACGGACATCCATATAAACTGAGTAATGCAATTGTGAAACAGGTATAGTAATACAGTAGCCTGGAAATTTTAACAAATGTTGCTGTCCATGCCAAGGCCATCAAGTAGTACAATAGTAAAGACAGACTGGTCACAATATACCAAGCAATCAATGGTAAGTAATGCAAGTGTATAGTTCAGCAGCCTCTAACTACACTCTGTAGATAATCCCTAGGGGGTAAAGACCTCATTTGACACACTGGGATGTAACTGTTACATAACAAGTCACAACTGACACCATCACAAGCACACTGACAAACAGAACAGTCTGTATGGCATAGTGCCACAGCACAGACTAACATACACCTGTGTGTAAGTGCATCACCACAACCAATGTGAACACAGCCACAGCTACATATGGCATGCTAATGTATTATTACAGTATATGAACTATCTGTTCAACACCAACCTCATATGTGCCACCCACACACTAACCCTACATATACTGGGCCGCTACACAGTGTGGTCTGCTGCCTGTCTGTGGTATGGGACATATGCATGTATGGCCCTACAAATATGTAAGCCAACAGGGTAACATACAGTGGAGCAGCATGTAACATCAGATAAAACAGGACCAAGAGCAATGACATCTACCACAGTCTGAACATAGGCCAAGTTACATATTAACAATACACACACTGCCAACAATCACCATAAGTACAAAGACTTCAGTACTGTACTCACAACCACAGAATTTCCAGGTTGTCATCAAATATAACCTGTACTATACATTACATGTGTAGCAGTCTGATTATAGGTTCATAGGTTCATAGGTTCATACTAGGCTATCTGCCCAAGGGCATTTATAAGCCTAGCCCATAGTTATGTGGCTTTCGCCACCCCTTTAGTTTGAATAAAAATGATGCCTATCATTTTTCTATGCCTCTGTCAAGCAGTGACACTGAAGTAATCCCTGGGGTATATCTGCGATCTCCCATCCATTGGTCAAGATTCCTCTTGAACAAGGCCAGCGAGGTGCTCTGCCTCACATGTACCGGGATTTTGTTCCACAGCATAGGGAGTCTCTGGGTGATGAATCTGTCCCTCCAGCACGTTCTATTTATAACCGTGTCAAGGTTTAAGTCTCCCGCCCTTGTGGTTCTGAGGGATCTAGATTTTTTGAGGTGAAGCATATTCATCAAATCTGGGTTTGACATGGCCTTATATGTCAGGCACAGGTCACCTCTGAGCAAGCGGTATGAGACTGAATAGAGCTGGAGTTCTTTCAGTCGGGCAGCATAAGACATATTTTTGAGACCCTTTATCCTTTTGGTGAGGAACTTTTGGGGCCTTTCAAGCTCGTCAGGTGTCTGGTCAGATACATTCGAACGGGGCATTGTACTCAATCATAGGTCTAATGAGTGATGAGTACAGGGGACGATGACCTCCCTTGATCTAGATGTGAATCCCTTCATGATCAGGTGGGCGATATAGAAGGTTTTCCTAACTACTTTAGCAACATGAGTGTCAAACGAATGGCTACTGTCAACTTGGGTCCCCAGATCCCTGATGACTTTTTCTGTGCTCAGTGGATTGCCATCTATATGGTAGCTAGGGGTAACCTTGTTTTTCCCGAAGGGTATGACTATGCATTTTTTGGCGTTTAACTTCAGGCCATGGCTCTGGCACCAGTTATCCGTTTCTGTGAGGCCCTTCTGGAGGATATCTGTGTCAGATGTGTTTTCGACTATGGCGCCCAGTTTGCAGTCATCTGCAAACTTTGTCAGCCATAACCCTCCTGTGTTTGCTTGTACTTCAGAAAAGTAGATGCCGAACAAGAGTGGACCCAGGACTGAGCCCTGTGGGACACCACTTGTGACAGGCTTTGAGTCTGACATGGCTCCAGCAACTCTGACCCTGTGGGTTCTGTCGCTTAGCCAGTTTGCAACCCATCTTGTGATGTATGGGTTTACATTCAAGCTGATGAGTTTTTCAATGATAACTGAGTGGGGTATTGTGTCGAAGGCCTTTGCCAGGTCGAGGTAGGCTGTATGGACTGCCTTTCCCTCATCAATGGCCTTGGTGACTGTCTCGAAAAAGTCAACCAAGTTTAAGAGGCAGGATCTGCCTTTGACAAAGCCAAACTGGGTTGGATCCAAAGTCTGCAAGTTCCCTATGTCTTTATTTATGAGTTCCATTATGATCCTCTCCATGGCTTTGCAGATAAGGCTTGTCAAGCTAATGGGGCGGTAATTTCCAGGGTCTGTGGAGGCACCGCCCTTATGAAGTGGGACCACAGTCACCGTGCGCCACTCCTTGGTACGTATCCTGAGGTGAGGCTAAGATTAAACAGCTGTCCTAACTGTGGGTTTAATTCCTCATTGAGTTCATGAAGCACACAGCCGGGGACACCATCCGGTCCCATGGATGCTGTGTTTTTTGCCTTAGTGAGGGCAGTTCTCACCTGGGCGTTGGAGATGTTTGGGGGGCTACAATCCTCTGGAATAGATATCTCTCCTTTTGGGGGGGAGGGGGGGGAGAAGTTTGCACTGAACCTGTCAGCCGGTATGTTAGCAATGTGTGTAGGTTCAGTAATTTTCACATCATTTTGAACTAATTCTGAGCATATCTCACTGAATTGATATCTCACTGAATTGTTATCTCACTGAATTGTTACCAGATATGATGTCACTAATTTTGGTGTACAGTACATATGCAGCACTTACTGCATGACATATGTAAAAAGCTTATCAGATTTGTAACTGGAGGCACATACACAGGGCCAATATTGACATGTTTCCTGTGATAACCTCATGCATTTACTATTGTAACAGGGTTTGTTGCACCATATGTCCTATGAGGAATTTGAAGTCAGTAAATCTCACGGCTGTCACCATCTACAGACTGCAATCCTCTCACTACCTTTCACAGTTCACAGATAGGTGCTCAGTGGGTAACATCTGAAACAAAAGGCACCACACACTGGCCAGTCTGCAGATGGCCCTACAGATGTGTGTTCCCTCATTAACATAGCACTGACATGGCAGGTATGTAAACATGTAGGACAGCCATATCCACACACACCTTGTTAAACCAACATTACTCCAAATGCAGTATAGCAGCACTTACAGTCTGTAGTCAAGTCAGGCACACCCCCCTCCTGTGTGTTGGCCTGTCTCCACAGTGTATGTTGTTAGAGGTACACTCCAATCCATCTGAAATGCTGTTTGCCAAATAAGAGATCGAGTTCCTGCTCACAGTGAAAGAAAGGCCCAACAGCAACATGATGTTCCTAGATATTAGTGTGTGTTTCCATGCAATTGGCTACGGGAATGTTACCACAGCTGATCCACATGCAATCAGCTAGAGGAGAACTGCAATTCATGTAGACACCATCAGCTGATCCTGAGCATCACTTAAAATACACACGCTGCTGCCTAAGCAAAGCACGTGTAAGTTTACACATCCACTAGAGAGGGAGTAAGAGAGGCAGACAGAGGCACAGAAAAGCCAGGGAGGGGTGGGAGAGTAAAACTTATGTATATTTGTGTCACACACCTACCAATGCAGGATATCAAACCCCCGACACCTATGCAGTGCTATCACATGTCCATGCAGTTACTGGATGCGCCACATACGTTACATGTGGGAGAGCCCTCAGAATGCATATGTGATAGTGAGTGACATCTGC
Organism: Protopterus annectens; assembly: GCF_019279795.1. NCBI lineage: Eukaryota > Metazoa > Chordata > Ceratodontiformes > Protopteridae > Protopterus > Protopterus annectens. The sequence goes on along the minus strand of NC_056735.1, from coordinate 1,598,481,977 downwards.
AACAGGGATATGGTAGCTATATGTTAGGTGTAGTACCAGTGCCTGCCCGCATGAACAGGTGTCAGCATCAACACAGCCACAGTCTCACAGGGATGCACACACATTGCCACACTTGGCAGGGCCAGGAATACAACTCATCGCTAGTGGAATTGCCACAACACAGTACTGTGCAGGTATCACATGCACCACAGGGGTCATACGGAGGTTATATGTGCAAAGGGTATGCAGAGGTGTCTGACATCAGACAGCATGCTTCAGTATGCCAATGGGGGTTGTAGTAAGTGTAAATGTGGTCATACACATCATACACCACCCACACAGACATAGGTGCCAGTACTGACATGCATGTGTCTACTGCTTCACAGGTGTGTTGTGGCTGATGGTGCCAGATGGCAATACAAGGCTAGGTGATGATTGCACCTTGGCATCAGGCCACATGACAATGGTCTGCATTGTGGCTCATGGCTGTAGTGTCTGGAGTTGCCCACACAGGTGGGTAGTGTATTCACCATCCAGTCACCTGGGTGACTATTGCATGTGGCCAACACTGTGCATTGCTTGCTATGTATGTGTTCCTTAGTCCATGATATGGACAGTGTCTGGGATGTGCACACCTCCCACATGCATGTACAGTGACATGTGGAACTGTACCTGGGGGTGTCTGGCCTATGTTGTGTACACTGATCATTATCATCAGATGTGCCAGTCCTGGCATCATGTGGTGGGAACTGTTCATGGACAGCAGGTTGGCCCTCCACCTACATTGATAGCATGATACTGGTATTCCCTGGTGTCAGTGGCATCTGTCCATACAGGGCTTGTGTTTCAGGCATGTTATGTCCTTTGTGGGTCACATTTTATGGCACCATAGGTATTGCAGGTGTCCAGTGGGGAACATGGGGGAGATGCACTGTCGGCATGTACACACCTATTGGACTGATGGGCAGGGTGCCATGTACATCTAGATATTATGGAATTAAAATGGCAACTATTTTTAAATGTTTCCCATTACCCTGGAATAAATGAAATGATTACTATTTCGAGTATTTTAAAGTTGTGTAATATATTGGGGTAAATGAGGGGCAAATAAATTAATGTTGGCAACCCAACATTATTATTTATATATATTTTTCATGAAAATCATGAAATTTTCATGTTAAAGATTTTAATCATAATTTGAGAATGTTTTTGTCTGATTTAAATGCATTTTTGATGGTTTTAACAATTAGTGAATTATTGTAATTGTTTAATTGGGGTGGAGTATAAATAGAGCTAGGTGTTGTGTTTTACCTTGTTATGAGGAAGTCCCTTTAGTGGGGAAGAAAGCACTCAACATTATCTGTAATCAATCATGGTTTCCAAGGTGGTTGTCCTGTTCTTTCTGGTTTATGGATTGCCATGCCCTCTGTACCCCACTGCAATCACACCATGGTTACTATCAGCTGGCAATATGTAGAGTACTACCAACATAGCACCTGTTGCCTAGCCAAATGTGTGTCTGTATGAGACATGGGTTGAGAGTGTTCCCTGCATAATACAAGGCTTGCTAATGCTGTTCAGATGGCATTGATGTCACATTTAGGGGTATGGATTTACACCCCAGCCTCTTGGCTATTTCACATCTGTTATCCCTGTATGGTGGACATTGTGATATATACTTGGCCCACCATATAAGAAGTTTGCAAAACCCGGTCCACATTGAGTCCGGTTGTTACACACTCACACCCACCCCCACCCCCACATAGGATACGAATGACAAACACAGGCACACACACACACACACACCTGTCATGTCTGGGATTAGAACTCCTACCTAACTAGGTATATTACACTATATCACTATGCCATTATAGGATGTGCCATGGAGATTACCGGAGGTCTCCTTCCCCAAAGGTGTATTTCACAGTGAATGACATCAGCAGGATTGCCAAAGTAGGGCATTTGAATTGTAGTGAGTGTGACTAGCTTAAAACACATTGCTTTCTACACACACAATTGCCAGATCTAGGATTAGAACTCCTACCTAACTATTCTATCACACTACAGTCATACGCATTTATAGGATGCGCTAAGGCGATTACTGGGCTACAATCTTCCCAGAGGTGTATTTCTAGGTGGATGACATCAGCAGCCTTGCCAAAGTAGAGCATTTGAATTGTAAGGAGTGTGACTACCCTAAAAAGCATTGCTCTCTACACAGACAAAGTCAGACAGACACACACACACTTGCCAAGTTTGAGATTAGACCTCCAACCTACGTAGTTTATCACACAACAGCAGTATGCAATTATAAGATGTGCTACAGGGATTATTGAGCTACAACCTTCCCAGAGGTGTATTTCTAAGTGGATGACATCAGCAGCCTTGCCAAAGTAGAGCATTTGAATTGTAGGGAGTGTGTCTACCCTAAAAAGCATTGCTCTCTACACAGACACACACACACACACACACACACACACACACACACACACACACACACACACACTTGCCAAGTCTGGTATTAGAACTCCTACCTAACTAGTTTATCGCACTACAGCAGTGCGCAGTTATAGGATGCCCTACAGAGATTACTGGGCTGCAAGCTTCCTAGAGGTGTATTTCTAGGTGGATGACATCAGCAGCCTTGCCAAAGTAGAGCATTTAAATTGTAGGGAGAGTGACTACCCTTAAAAGCATTGTTCTCTACACAGACAGAGTCAGATAGACACACACTTGTCACATCTGGGATTAGAACTCCTACCTAACTAGTTTCTCATACAGCAGCAGTATGCAGTTATAGGATATGCTATGGAGATTACTGGGCTGCAATCTACTCAGAGGTATATTTCTAGGTGGATGACATCAGCAGCCTTGCCAAAGTAGAACATTTGAATTGTAGGGAGTGTGACTACCCTAAAAAGCATTCTTCTCTAAACAGACCCACACACACACACAAACACACACACACACACACACACACACACACACACACACACACACACACACACACACACACACACACACACACACACACACACACACAAAATTGCCAAGTCTGGGATTTAAACTCCTACCAAACTAGTTTATCACACTACAGCAGTACGCAGTTATGGGACACACCACGGAGATTACTGGGCTACAACTCTCCCAAAGGTGTATTTCACAGTGGATGACCTCAGCAGGCTTGCAATAGTAGGGCTATGGGGAGGGCAGTGTGTGTGCATGGGCCATAACCCATTCATCTAGATGTTGACACATCACATAAGGGCACACACAGGGTCATATTCCACAGGTATGTGTATACAGCTGCTAGATGACTACTTTCTTGTACAGTCATGTTGCACAGCTAGCACATGCACCACATAGTCTGCAATGCTGACAGATACCGGTGGCTAGTATCTACAGTGAGTGACATCTAAACCTCATGTGGTTGTGGCCCTTTGGCTGTGTGCTGGGTGGGACAGGCCAGGATGTCTCCTTGTCACAGTCACCATCTTCTACACATCTATGTACATCTACCTTTGGCTTATTATAGTGTGTTCTCCTTAGATATATGTCAGTATTCCTGTCCACTGTTTGTGCAAAGCATGTGTGGTACATACTGAGGAGTGTCTTCACTAACATCTGCAACTGCCAGATATGTCTGGTCCACTGGTGTTTGCAGACATGGCCTTCATGTGTTCAAGTGTGTGAGCATGCCCAGTATGAGCTTTCAGTATGTTGTTGACTGACATTGCCTTAATTTCTCTTAGTGTGTGAGCATGCCCAGTATGCCCATCTGTATTGAATGTGCGGATCAAGTCCAGGTAGTCTGTACTGCAGTGCTGATCTATATGTTGTACACCTACAGGTAGCATACTGTTTCTGCAGGGTATCCGTTGATCATGTGCCATTGACTGTTACTACATTCTACATTGGATGGGGGGCACCTACAGGTAGCATACTGTTTCTGCAGGGTATCCGTTGATCATGTGCCATTGACTGTTACTACATTCTACATTGGATGGGGGGCACAGCTGACTCTTTCTACATTTCTACACAGGATTGGGGGGCACACCTGACTGTTACTACATTTCTTCGTCGGATGGGGGGGCACACCTGATTATTTCTACATTGCTACACTGAATTTGGGGGGCATACCTAACTGCTACTACATTTCTACGTAGGATGGGGGGCATACCTATTTCTAAATTTTTACACAGGATTGGGGGGCACACCTGACTGTTACTACATGTCTACATAGTTTGGGGGGGCACACCTGACACTTGTACACATTTGCCATGACTGTACTGGTATGTCAGGTACTCCATTTCATTCTGTAGTGTTACCTATCATGCTGACTAGAGGCATACCAGTGTACTACAGATCTTAGCTTTTATTTACCTACATATTAGTTTCTGACTTCCTACCCTTCAGAACTGATGTCCCACTATCTGACCTATTGTAGTCTGTCTGTGTTGGCCTGGGGGGGGGGAGGTAACCCATAGGCCTCATTCAGAGGCCAAAGCACAGCCTTGTTTGTGTTTGTTTACACCTGTCCTGCTGGCTATAACTGTTGTTGGGTATGTGAACCCTCCAGACTGGCATGCGTGAGTCACTTACCTTGTGGATGTCCCAGTATTGAGGGAGGTGCTGCAGGGCTGCCTATGTCGGATGCACATAGTACACTCCCTACACATGGTTGAGCACAGGTAGTGTAATGTTTGGCATCCCTTTTACTGTATGTGAGAGCCAGAGAGAGGTGTTATTCCCTGGGTCCCTCCTGTGTCAGTGTATGTGCTGTGCATTGCTCTTTGCCAAGGCCAGGTCATACTGGGCATGCCTCTTCTGCCTACTGGGGCAGGCTCAAATTGTTCCTCCTCTGAGTCACTCTGTGCCTGTGCAGGCCTTGGCAATGGTTGGGGGCTGTGTGGCCCTGTCCCATGCTGTTCCTGCTGCAGCTGTTTCCGCAGGATCATATTGTGTAGCATGGCACATACGAGGACAATTTGGGTACATGTAGCTGGTGAGTACTGCAAGGCTCCACCGGATATGTCCAGGCACCGGAACCATGACTTGAGCAACCCAAACACAAGTCTACTATAATTCAGGTCTGTGTGTGTGCCTCATTATGGAGTTTTTGTTCAGGTGTGTGTGCATTTCTGATGGGTGTCATCAGCCAAGGCTCCAGTGTGTATCAAGCATCCCCCACTAGTTGACCAGGAATGTCCCTATTGGCAAATCTCTTGTACAGCTGTGTCAGATTCCAGATGTGGGACTTGTGATAGCTTCCAGGGCAGCCAGCACACACATTCATTATTATGCCCTTGGCATCGCACATGGCCTGGCAGTTGATGGAGGGGAAGCCTTTGCAGTTGATGTAGACCCTACCCTGCTCACTGGGTGGTGCTTTGATGCATATGCGAGTGCAGTCTATAGCACCCACTACCTCAGGGTATTCTGCTATTTGGTGGAACAGTTGCATATTGCTGGCCAACACCTCACCGGTGTTGAGGAAATATACGTGCTCACCTACATGTGCTGACATGACATCCAGGAACTGGTGGAGTACCCTGTATGCTAATGCCTGTGAGATCCCCATCATATTCCCAGTTGGCCATTGGAAGGTACCTGTAGCTAGTATTCTTAGATCTACACTTACCTTGGTATCCACTGGGATGGGTTTCACTCTGTTAGTTCTGTGTGTCAGGAGTAGCCGGCACAGCTCAACAATTTGCTGTAGGAGGTCCCTGTCCACCCTATAGCGCTCCACTGTCTCCAGCTCATGTAGCCCCTGGTAGGTTATCCTTGGTCTGTACACTCTTCTCCATCTCCTCACTGTGGATTGGCCAACAGCATTCACATCCTCACTACCCTCAGCCTCTTCCACAGGTTGTTGTAAGATAGCTATTGCAGCCCCTATCATTTTGCTGTTGTGTGTGTTAAAAGTTCCCCAATTGTTTACACATGTGGTTTAGAGTGTGGGAAAAACCAGAGGGGAAGGTGTTTGCATAGTTTATAGTAGTGCTCTGGACGGGCTGGTCTGGTCTGCTGCCTGTGTAATTGGCTGTTACCTGGCAGCTTCATCCTTAGCCTCTTTTTCCCAATATACTCTGCATCCCTCCCCATCACTTGTCCAAACCAACGTAATCTTGCCTCTCTGGCTTTGTCTCCAAACCTTCCAACCTGGGTTGACGCTCTAATATACTTATTCCTAATCCTGTCCATCCTCGTCACACCTAGTGAAAATCTTAACATCTTCAACTCTGCCTCATCCAGCTCTGACTCCTGCCTTTTTGTCAATGCCACTGTCTCCAACCCATATAATATAGCTGGTCTTACTACCCTCTTGTAGACCTTCCCTTTCACTCTTACAGGTACTCGTCTGTCACAAATCACTCCTGACACTCTTCTCCACCCACTCCATCCTGCCTGTACTCTTTTCTTTACCTCTCTTCCACACTCACCATTACTCTGAACTGTTGATCCCAAGTATTTAAACTCATCCACCTTCACCACCTCTACTCCATGCATCCTCACCATTCCTCTATCCTCCCTCTCATTCACATACATATATTCTGCCTTAGTCCTACTCTTCTCTCTAGAGCATATTTCCACCTCTCCAGGGTCTCCTCCACCTGTTCCCTACTCTCACTGCAGATCACAATGTCATCTGCATACATCATAGTCCACAGGGACTCCTGCCTGATCTTGTCTGTCAACCTGTCCATCACCATTGTAAATAAGAAAGGGCTCAGAGCTGATCCTTAATGTAATCCCACCTCCACCTTAAATGCATCTGCCACTACCACCGCAGACCTCACCTCTGTCACACAACCCTCGTACATATCCTGTACCACTCTTACATACTTCTCTGACACTTCTGACTTCCTCATACAATACCACAACTCCTCTCTAGGCACCCTGTCATATGCTTTCTCTAAATCCACAAAGACACAATGCAACTCCTTCTGACGTTCTCTGCACTTCTCCATCAACACTCTCATAGCAAACATCACATCTGTAGTGCTTTTTCCTGGCTTGAAACCATACTGCTGATCACTGATCATCACCTCCTTTCTAAGCTAGCTTCCACTACTCTTTCCCATAACTTCATTTTGTGACTGATCAGTTTAATCCCTCTGTAGTTACTACAGCTCTGCACATCACCCTTATTCTTAAAAATCGGTACCAAAACACTTTTTCTTCATTCCTCAGGCATCCTCTCACTTTCCAAGATTTCATGAAACAATCTAGTTAAAAACTCCACTGCCATTTCATTTAAACACCTCCATGCTTCCACAGGTATGTCATCTGGACCAACAGTCTTTCCATTCTTCATCCTCTTCATAGCTATCCTTACTTCCTCCTTGCTAATCCACAGCACTTCATGATTCACAATCCACACGTCATCCAACCTTCTCTCCCACTCATTCTCTTCATTCATCAGCCCCTCACAGCACTCTTTCCATCTGCTCAACACACTCCCCTCACTTGTGAGTACATTTCCCTCATTATCCTTTATCACCATTACCGGCTGCACATTTTTACTAGCTTGGTCCCTTTGTCTAGCCAATTGGTACAGGTCCTTTTCTCCCTCCTTAGTGTCCAACCTTTCATACAACTCTTCATATGCCTTATCCTTACCATTTGCCCCTCTCTCTTTGCCATGCACCTCCTCTCCTTTTACTCTTGTCTACTTTATTCATCTCTCTGACAATCCTACTTCTTCACCAGCCTCTTTCTCAGTTACTAATCGAGTACATTTCTGCAGATTGCACTAGTCCTGCATGGCTGGTTGCAAGTTTCCTGGATCGCAAATTCATCTCATTAGCATGAATTTCTCCTGCAAATGGGGTGATTTGCATACAGTGGCTTAGTCCATGCAGGATTAGTGCAGGAGCACTCGTGCATGCCCCTGCAGGCTGTTCCTGGATCGCACGGCAGACATATTGCCTGCTACAGCTCCTGCAATGATCATGCACACTGTGCAAGGCATAGAGAATCCAGGGAAACATGTTTCTAGTGGTATGTAGGCATATCATGCATCGCTATATTTTTTGGTGGTGTACATAATTATGAGGCTAATTCAATTAATTTCTAATTCACTTCTTTAGGATTTATAAAGTGAGTGCTCATAGAATTTCTCCTCTTTGAAGCAAAAGGAAACAAAGAGGTTCACTGCAGCTAAACATGACCCTATTTATAAGTGTTTATAATGCCTTTTTATAGTGCTTTCACTCATGGCTCACATTTAAGCAGTGATTTTTATATACGAAGAAGAAGCAGATGCAACAAAAAGAGCAGCATATATAGTTGATGTTTATTATGTATTCTATGGAGAAGCAGAAAGTTATTCTATTTGTTCGAGTCAGTCCATGCTAAGAAAAGAAATGATGCTGTCTCTAGTATCTGTAAGTGTGTGTGATGCACTAAAGCGGGAAGCTTTGTCAAGTCGACTGCTTGCATGAATCATTCATTTACCAGGTCCATTAAATTTCTTATAGCACTTACATATCCTGAGAGGGCCAGGAACAATTCTTTTTTCTGTCTCCTTTCTCTGTCCAAGAAATCTGAATGAGATAAAGCAAATGGCCCTTTTATGTATCACTCTTGTTTCAGATGATTTGTTCTTTGTAAGATTAATTGCATCTTGATTAGAATGGACTACAGGAGCTTCAGAGCAAAAAAATAATATGCATTTGCGATGCAATGGTAGGAGTGATTTACATTTGTATATAATACCATTTTCACCATTTGCAGATTATCACTGAGTTAAGGAAAGGGACATTAAGCCTGTCTTTACATTTACTAAATAAAACTTTCTTAGCAAAAGAACCATTGTTAATTCTCAGTTAAGGTCTGATTCTGATGTTTCTGTTTAAAAGAAAGTGAATAAATTCTAAGATGAGAAAATACTATAAGGAATAGCACATTACCTGAAGATAACTATTTTAGCATATGGAAGTATAAGTTACAGTACTAAAGTGTTTTCAAAGGCAAGCATGAAGGTTTAGTGTGAATATCCAAGTTTATATTAAAAGGAAAGAAAAGTATGCTGGCTTGTTGATTTATTAATAATGACATTAACATTTTAAATTCCTGGTGCTGAGCACTAGTCTATCAAGACCAGTGGTAATGCTACATGTGTTTTGAAGTTATCTTCTAGGCCCATGCAATTAAAACTATCTTAATGTAAGATGCTTTACTCTTAAAATATCTGATTAGTTTCAGTGAAATAGAAAATCAGTAGAAATCTCCGCACTTCACATGCTTTCATAGAAAAAACATGGATGATGTTGGGTACTATTAACACAAAGATGGGCGCATGTTCACATATGATGTGGTTGCAGTGTCATAAACAGCATGAAATGGAGACATAAAAGCGCCAATATCTGCCTACAGACACATACACACACACACACACACACACACTCACACACATATATATATATATATATATATATATATATATATATATATATATATATATATATTTCATAGGTTCATAGGATGGTACTAGGCTATTGGTCTGGAGGCCTTTATAAGCCTAACCTAGAATTTCACTCATGTTCCCACAATGTCAGCACCTGTTTTCCCTGTCCAGCAGGGACACAGGTGGGATCCCAGCACTGTATTTTCTGTTTCCCACCCAGTCACCCACGTTCCACTTAAAGAGTGCTAGTAAGGTACTCTGCTTGACATGGAGAGGGAGTTTATTTCACAGTTGGAGTTTTTGAGAGACAAATATATCCTGCCAACAAGTTCTATTAATGTCACAGACCAGGTTGAGGCTTTACATGCAGGTTGCACAAGTGAAATTTAACTTACGGATATGCAGCAGCTCTAGCAAGACTGGGTCTGAGATAGCCTTGTATGCCAGACACAGGTCACCACTGAGCAGGTATATATATATATATATATATATATATATATATATATATATATATATATATATATACACATTAGTATCATTCAGGTGATGCAATTGTGTCATCACAAAGAAAAAAAAGACACAGATGATTGAACATCTATGGCTTTTTTTTCTGTATGAGATCACAAACAGTTGGGAATGAGGAATTTGACATTTTCCCACTGTAGAGTAATCTCAGAGACAGTATATGTAATTATCAGGGGTTTGGAGGGGAGCTTGCCTCCTGCAAAAAAAAAAACTGTTTTGGAAAGAAGTTTTCATAAGATAAGGTGTAGGCATAGGGGAAAAGCAGAAGCAGTTTTAGGTTTCACCCTGCCCATTTCACTTTACTCATGTGTGCTAACTCTTGCAACAGAATTGATAGGGAACTTTATTAGTGTTTGCAAAACTAAAAGTGTTGACAAAAGATACTGACAGATATATATGAACCGCAATGGCTAATGTTACAGCAGAAGGCACATAGCCTTCAGATTGTCATGCTTATGGATCTACTAGCTATAATTGTTGCACAGTGGATGGGAATAGTGTATGCATGTATGCATGCATTAGTGTTTTTTTTTTTATATATATATATATTTGTACTGGTAATGGGTAAAGTCTGTCTGAAGTGTGTCATTTTCAGTATAGGCCTGGTTTGGAAACTTCATCTTTACAAAAGAAAGTAATAACAGCATTCTCATTTTGATAAGATAATGTACTTTTGCAATAACTATTAGCTTTAAAGCCCGTGTTACACAATATGATACCATAATGCAGTTCATTTATTAGCAAATTAGAGTAAATGTATTATACACCCAATTCTAAAGACAGTCTATGTCTGCATAGTAAAATCCCTTACCCAATGTCTACAGCTTCATTCTGGCTACCATTCATCTACCTTACATAGGTGGAAATACGTCAATAACACCAATATCTAATGCTACCACCAATACTAAAACATACTCACGGTTTAAGTTTCTCTAACTTCCTGTGACTACTTGCTATGATCTTAGAACAATTACTTTGCAACCAATTGACAGAGTACCTCAGTAAATATGATATTCTAAATAAAAAAAATGGTTTCAGACTAGAAAATACAACAGCAACATTTGCAGTAAAAACAAGTTAAACACTTAGGTTCTTACATTTTTTTTTTCAATTCTGATAAATTTGTAAAAAAAAACAAAACTGTTTAATTTGTGTTATTTTTTTATTGAACACTGTTTTTTTTTTTTGTGTTTTTTTTTTTTTTTTTTTTTTGCTTTTTTAACCTTTATAGTAACAAAGCAATGGAAAACTATTTACTTCACATGGGTTTTATTTATTGATCTCAAGTGTTGCTTTAAGACTGAGGACCTGAGGACTGCATGTTACTCCTTCACTCTCTGACATGATTTAAACATTGGGAATCCTCCATAAAATGATTTACTTCCATTCTGACAAATAAAACATGGCAATGAATTATTAGACTTTGGTGCTTTTCAAGCAAGGATCCCAGAAAGCAGAATCCTAGGCCCCTCACTTTTTTCCTTTCTAATATACTATAAACACATGTTTTCTCAGCTGCAAAATATGCACAGCAAAATCATTATCCTCAGCTCAACAATGTCCAAAAGAAACTCTGAAAAAAACATGACTTTGTGATCAGCAGTAGAAAATCTATATTTCTTCTTTTTGGTATACACCATAAGGATGGTCTCATCTGAAAATCATGTACATGCACACATTTATATAGGTTTGGTATTTCTATGTATTTATGTGTATAACATATATGCATATATTAAAATGGGTGTTCCTTTTCAAAATCATTAACTAACAAAAGTAAATGATGTTTCCTTTGGATAAACATCTCTTCTTTTCTCTCGCATCATTTTACTTTATAATCGATACAGCCCTTCGACTTTACCTGACAATTGATGCTAGGAGAGCAGTAGGAAATATTAAATGCCCTTCCTATTGCAGCAATAAATTCTAGCTTAAGTCATATCTATCAAATTGCAGATATTGTGTGTCTGTGCAAGGACTCCAGAAAAAGTAGGTACATCTGGCCCAAAAATTGGTATATCTAATTAGCATAAAATTTCCATATCAAGCAGCATAATTCCACTCATTTCTAGTAGGATTGTCTGATGCAATGTTTATAGAAATACAAGTTTAAAAACTTAAAAGTAAAATATTGCAAAACAACCAAACAATAAGATACTGGAAGGGACTACAGGGCAAAGCACACACACACACACACACACACACACACACACACACACACACACACACACACACACACACACACACAAACAGAAAAAAAACAATCTCTCTCTTGTACTCTTGTACTCTCGTTGTCCCTCTTTCCATTTCTCATTGTCAGAAAAAGTTTGAAAATAAAGTAGTTTATTTGTTTCTTTCGGCTTTTCCCAGTTAGGGGTCGCCACAGCAGAACTCCGGTCTGCTAATGATTGGCAGTAGATTTTACGTGCTGGCTTGCCGGGCCTAACGCACAACCTTCAATGAAGGAACACCCATTCACGCATGTCACCACACAGAAGACGCTCTAACTGAGAATCGAACGGGCAACATCTAACTGTGAGGCGACAATGCTATCACAGCACCACCACCGCAGTTTTGACGATAAAGTAGTACTGACTACTATTAATATCACAGTTTAAAGTACTCAGTAAAAATGAAGCCTTACTACTGATTAATGTTATTTGCGTCTTTTGTTTCATAGTCAATTGTAGTAGCACAATTTATGGCCATATTTAAAGCATGATAAGAAAATATATCTCTGTTCCAAAATCCTGAGTTATTGCTTATAACACCCACCTGGCTATGCAAGTAACAGACTGTTGCATGCCAGCTATTGCTGTTGAAGTTGAAATAACGAATCAATGCAATTTGTGAAGAGCAGAGTGATACAAGGAAAGCTCCTGTGTACTGATGGAAGTCACCTCTTAACTGACAGCCAGTTCAGAGCACCTGCAGCAACCGATCAACTGCTGTAATAATAGATCTTATAGGTGAGTTCTAGGCTAGCTACCCTTGTGGGTCATTTTAAGTGTAGCCAAGTTCCCCATCAAAGGTGAGAATTAAACCCTCTACTTTGTGTCTTTGAGGCAAACAGCTTAATCATTATACAAACCCCCAATTGTATATACTAGCCCCCAACCTCTTACAGCAGTTTAAAACTAAATCATAGTTCCTGGACTATCTACTAACTCGTAAGGATAGAGAGTTAAGTTCCTTAATTTGCTGTTAACGTTTGAATATTTATTATGGAATTTTAATAATCTTATTAGATACAATCTTGCCAGAGATAAGCCATCATTAATTGTCTGAATACAATCAGTTTTCTCAGTAAACCTAACCTGTGAGAGTCTGAAGGTTTTACAGGCTACAAGTCAACAGTTTTATTTGGGGAGGAGAGGAGGTGAAACAATACTTCTGAAGAAGTTATCATACATGTGCTAAATGCAAAGGATCAGTCTATGCTTTAGTACAAATGAAACAATTGCATATAAACAAGTAAAAAAATAAAATAAAATCACAAATGGGAGCAAGTAAATACACAATAACAGCATGAATTGCTTAACTAAAAGTGTGGGTTGCCGAACCTACTACCGGTTGGCATTAAAGCCAGAATAGCTGCAGCCTGAAATGTGATACAGTTTGGATATATATAATGATGTCCATTAAAAATAGCCTTTATATGACTTTCTTACCTTATTGCACAAGGATTGAACTCTATGGTTGTGTGCAAGGCTGAGTGATAACTGATAATATTCTTTTTAATCCTCTTTGAATAACTTTTTTTTTTCAGTGCAACCTCATCATACCCACACAGCGCTCCACATAGTAGAAGATTTTCATAATGGCCATCCCTCAGAATGCTTAAATGTGACGAGGTAAACATCAGAAATGTCATCCAATGAGGTGTATGGTTCCCTGCAGCTCTGATTCTGAGCATTTCTGAAGCTGTAAATCAGTTTCAAAGCAGCCACTCTTGTATTTCATGAAACCCTGTAATTTAACACTAAAAATGTGCATTTTCTACAAAATTCCCAACAGATGAGAGGTGTGCCTACAGTAAAAAATCATTTCAAACCATAGTAAATAAAAGTTTTAAATGTATACTGTTATCAGATGAAAGAGAAAGCCAACAACCCAACACCAAACCCAAGAACTCAGCAGGAGAAGCACTATCCTCCTGCGTCATATCCAGATTATGGAACAATCCCCCCCTCCTATAACCACACTACCTTCTTGCAATAACTTCAAGACTGCACTAAAAACTCACTTAAATAGTCTCTGGTTATGCCCATGCACCAATCCTGACTAGTAACCTTTCTTTTACCTCCCCTTCCTCTCCTGTCCTCTCCCCTAGCCACCCTACCTCACACCGTCTGATTATTGCATTCCTTCCTCTGCAGGCTCTGCCTCACCCTTTACCCTCCCCTTCCCTCCTCACTCAATCTCTCAGACGTGTTCTAACATGCTTAACTACCTCACTTCATCTCAACTCCAAATACGTATCCAACTGACTTACACCTAGCTTCCTCTCACTACTACATATACTACTCATTTAGTCTCCTCTCAACTTTTCTATCTTCCCGTTCCATCCCATTAATCCTTTGAGCTTGTTGCACCCTTGCGTAGAGCTTCTGCTTTATATCTGTTTGAGTTTAGTGCAATATTTGTATATAAGATTTAGGTATATGAGTTTAGAACAGTATCTGTTGGAGCTTAGTACTATCTGTATATACATCCTACCTTTATTCATTGCCATTAGCTAGATATTGGTATATCTGTTCATTACTATGTTTCATATTGCATGTATAGCTAATGTTTGCTGCAGTATGTATTATTTGCTATTGTATGTATATTCAATTGTTCTTCATCTACTCTGCTGCTCATTTATTGTTCTGTGGAGCTTTTCTCCCCGAGCCTCCACTGAAAAAGGACCTGTGCCCAGTTGAAATTTCCCTGTAAACAAATGTAAATAAATAAATAAGAGAACATTAGTGTACTACTGGCTGCCACTGACTGTAAGATTTACCTATCCCTCAAACTCATAAGCCTTTAAATTGATACTTTATGACTCCTGTTGCAACAATATACACTACATTCATAACATACTCCCTATGAGCAACAAACGGTAAAACTGGAGCCATTGCATTTGCAAGATGGTGGTAGTACTGGTAGTACTTTCTGCTAAGGTCTGTTAATGTCTGTCAGTGGTTACCATTGTTATTTTACTGTATGTTAGAGATGCACACATCATTGGTGCTGCTCTCATTAATCTAAAGCTGTTGATGTAAGCTAAGACACAATAGTTTTAATATTTGTTTATAGAGCTGCCTGCCAAGCAAAACAGGAAACCCGATCCTAAAAGTATTATAGGTTCAAGGGGGTTGTTGGCCAGTGAATACTTATAGAGGAGGATTCAGACTTCAATACCTGTCTGAATTTGCCTGAAATTATTTTTGTTTCATTAGAAAAAGAGATTACTAGAAGGAAAGGAAATAAAAGGAAAAGTTTTATTTATTTATTGACTTTTGATTACTGGGAAAGTACGACTGAGTAAAATCCCATTTTCAGCTGAGGCCCCAGGAGAAAAGCCCCGAAATATTATAAAATAGTTTAAGAAAAATAATTTTACATTATGGAACTAATCGATCAGGACATAGAGAACCTCCAAACACTAGACCCATCTCAGTTTGAATTTGGCAAGGTCAGGTCATGTTTCTTTTCAACCAGGTGTAGTTTTTTTGAAAAGATCTCAAAAACTATGCTTGAAGGTAAAATGGTACATACCACATAACTCAACTTGGCCAAAGATTTTGACTCAATTCCCCGCTTAAGCATAGTAGAAACATTAAATAAACTGGGAATAAACCCCTATGTCAACCACTGGATTGCCAGCTGGCTCACAAATGGGATGCATGAAATCGAAATGGGGGACATTACCTCCATAAAGGGACCAGTCTCAAGTGGAGTTTCTGAAGTAAAAGCCAATATCAAAGGACTGTGGCTGATGAAGTTTTCAGATGACTGCAAGCTAGGAACAGTCACTGAATCCTCAAATAACTTAGCCATCCTGCAGGAATGTTTTCCCTAAATAAATACATAACTGGCACCAAAACCATGGACTGACACAAAATGCCAAAAATGCATTATTGTATCCTTTGTAAAGTCATCTGCCCTAGGGGACTATCACATCAACACTACACCTCTAAGATTTGACTCAGTTTTTCAGAAATTGGGAAACTTATAAGAATAGTGCACTTAACCTAACTTTTGACCAATATGTGTCCATCGTTGCATAGCTTATAAACAAAGGGATTGTGTCCAAATCTAGGAATGTCATTGTCCTTCTTTGCTCAGCCCTCATTAGGCTAATAATTGAATATAATGATCCCTTTGGTATGTATCTGTCCAGGTACATGCAACAAGTGGAACACCCAAAGAGATACCTTACTAATGGATATAAGCCCTAAAGAGCATGTCCTGCTCAGTATTTTACAGACTGCTAAGAAGTGGCCTGTGTGTGACAC
This sequence comes from Protopterus annectens, assembly GCF_019279795.1. Taxonomy (NCBI): domain Eukaryota; kingdom Metazoa; phylum Chordata; order Ceratodontiformes; family Protopteridae; genus Protopterus; species Protopterus annectens. The sequence goes on along the minus strand of NC_056735.1, from coordinate 1,598,465,558 downwards.
ACCATTCTCCAACCCAATACTGAAGGATTTGCTGCACATCAGCAAGTCCTACGACATTAGAAATACTTGGTCTAGGGATCTATACCTCTACTGTAACATCAACAAAATAGTTTAGAGACACACATACATCTTGCAGAGTATACCACTGCTCTGGATCAGACTCCCCATTTACACTAAACAAAGTTCATCCCTGTCTGTATTCAAATGCAACTTGGGTCCATGGAGTAGAAACAGAAAATATACCCCTGGAATGCTCCCATGTTAACTAATGGACACAGGCAGCTCCTAAATGATTTATCCATTGCATGGGCCCCCTCAAATTATCTAATCTATGATCCCAGCCTATTCTCATTAGGGGTCATATATAATGATTGACCATGGGATGAGTAAGGCCAATCTCTATCCAAATGGGATAGGTTAATTTGAACCCAAAAAGGAAAACTGCCTAGACATAACATGGCCCACTAGGGCAGCTAGCCTAATACTTACCTATGAAACTATGGATAGTGTAGGCATATAATAGTGCAGGCATTATTTGAAGCAATAGAGAGCAGTTAGAGCAAGAAATATAAAAGCAGAGATAAACTCTGGACCCACTAACAGACACACTCCCCGGGTTTCACGAAGCATAATTTTACATGCAGGAATGGTGTAGCCACTCCTGCATGGAAAAGGGCAACTTCTCGATCCATGTACATGCCATTTTGATGTGCACAAGCAGCACTACACTGTTCTAGCACAGAAAGCCATGCTGGATGCTAATCAGCTCATTTGCTGGTGAAAACCATGCAAATGAGCTGGTTTAGTGATCTAGCAAAGTGGCATGCCTCTGTGCTGGAACATTGTAAGTTGCAGAAATGCATTTGGTTACTAACTGAATACATTTCTACAAATTACACAATGGAGGCATTTCAGCACTCCAGAAAGCATGTATTCAATAGGTAATGCAGTGGTCAAATATATGGCCATTGGCATGCAAAACCATTTAAAATAAATATATATAAACTTTTATTTTAGTTGGCCGGACTCGGCCATTGAGGGCAGGGGAAGTGGTACACTAGTGGGAGGGGGGAGAAAATGTAGAAATTGGGAGGACTTCATTATTACTACTTTCTGCATTTTGCCATTATAGTCAATGGCATGCAGAAAGTAAACATAGGTAGGGAACAGTGGTTGCTAAGGGGGAATGCTCATGATTAGTGCAGTAACTAGGGCTTAAGGCAGTGGGGTATGTTAATGAGGGGACTTATACTGAATCACAACTTTGTTAGGATTTTTTCTAAGTGTCAGACTGCACCTAACCATGTAGGTGCTCTAACATGATGATGTAGGCAGGAGGAGCAAGGAACATGAAAAAGGGGTGTATCATGCTTGCTGTAAGCATATTGGAGCTCTTTTGGCTGTTTTCAGCTTAGCTAAGCACAGCTAAGCAAGAGGGCGTGTTTGAGGCTGTTTACTCTTATTCCATGAACTGAGGAGTGTGTTCCTGCCCAGGGGAGGGCCATTTCTTGATGCTTATACTAGCTACAGGCATGAAGAGTAAGGGTATAGGAAAAGGCAAAGGAAGTAGCAGAACAAGGGAAATGCTGTACAAATCAGCAATATGGGAGTCTGCAACCCACAATGGGCCAATGAAAGCACTCAATATAGCTGGCAGATGACTGCAGAGCTGAAGGTGGGAGGACATGTAAAATAAAAAATAAGGGGCAACAGCATAAAATAAAGGAGAAATTCAGTAGAAATCACTACTATGGGATATGTGCAACTCAGAATGGGCCATGCAAACATAATACAGCAGGCAGGTGGCTGCAGAGCTGAAGATGGGAGGACATGTAAAATAAAATTAAAGGGCAATGGCACAAAATAAAGGTGAGATGACGTAGAAATCACAACTATGGGAGTCTTGGAACTCAGAATAGGCCATGCAAATATAATACAGCTGGCAGGTGGCCAGTATAAAGTATGGAAACACCTTACAGTCTGGTTTTTCCCACAAATTTTGCACCATTGGTGTATACATGCAGGGGAATTTTAACATGGAAAATGTTAGGGGCTGTCATTGTTTTGATCCATCAGTATGTGCTAGAGGTTGATGGAGGAGAGGAGGATAATGCTGACAACTGCCATAGACCAAGGAGGAGGAGGAGAGTGTACAGACCCAGGGTAACCTACCAGGGGCTACATGATCTGGAGATAGTAGAGTGCTACAGGGTGGACAGAGACATACATCAGCAAATCACTGAGCTGTGCCAGCCTCAACTCAGAGCTAGAACCAGCAGAGTGGAATCCATCCCAGTGGATATCAAGGTATGTGTAGCGTTAACAATTCTAGCTATAGGTACTTTACAAAGACCTACTGGGGACGTCATGGGGGTCTCATGGGCATCTGCATCCAGGGTACTCCACCACTTCCTGGACACCATGCTAACACATGCAGGTGAGGACATTTACTACCCCAACACCCATGAGGAGACGACCAGAAATATGCATCTCCTCCACTGTGTAGCATAATACCCAGATGTACTGGGTGCCATAGACTGCACGCACATCCACATCAAAGCACCACCTGGTGAACAGGGTAGGGTCTACATAAACAGCAAGGGGTTCCCCTCCATCAACTGACAGGTCGTGCAATGCCCAGGGCATTATAATGAATGTGTGTGCTGGCAGCCCTGGAAGCTATCATGACTCCCACATCTGGCATTCATCACAGCTGTACCAGGCATTTGCCAGTGGGGGCATCCCATATGGCCATCTGGTGGGGGATGCTGACTCTGCACTGGAGCCGTGAATGATAACACCCATCAGAAATGCACACATACCCACACAAGAATGCCATAATGAAGCACATGCACAAACAAGGATCATTATAGAGCATGTGTTTGGGATGCTCAAGTCATGGTTCTGTTGCCTTGACATATCTGGTGGAGCCTTCAGTACTCTCCAGTCACATGTTCACACATGTTCATAGTATGTGCCATGCTACACAATACGATCCTGTGGAAACAGCTGCAGCAGGAATATCATGGGTAGGGGCCACACAGCTCAATACCATTGCTAAGGTCCCTGCAGTCACAGAGGGACTCACAGGAGGAGGCCCCTGAGCCTGCCCCCATAAGCAGATGGAGGCCTTCCCAGTATGCTCACACCTTGGCAAAGAGGCAACACATAACACACACACAGTGACACTGTAGGGACCCCGGGACTGAAACCTCTCTCTGACTCACACACACAGTAAAATGGATGACACACATCACATTACTTGTACCTTACTATGTATCGGCTGTGTACTGTGTGCACCCAACATAGGCATCCCTCCAACACCGTCCCCACAACTGATGCAAGCACAAGGTAAGTCAGTCTTCTTAACAATAAAGGAATGGAATAGTATGTTCTGCTAGCATATCTATGGTAATGCTGCATGCATCCAAGGCAATAGGGTGGCCTACTGAGATAGCAGCACACAACTGACAGCTATGTGGGACACCAGGAAATGTCTGGCCAAAACTAGCCTCCACACACTATGCAGTAGTACCCTTGGTGGCAAATCCCACTGGAGTATATGTGTGGGGACAACTAACTGGGAGACATAGGTCACAGGCATGGATATCAGAGTGGGGGTCCCATAACCACCCCTCACACTCACACAGCTGTTCACCTGCAGAAAACCACAGAGAAATGTCTGGTAAAGGCACACAAATGGCAATGTTGAATTAACCCCATACAGACTCACACAGTCATAAGCACAGCAGGACCCGCAGTTGCAGTAAGGCTATGAAGGATAAGAAGTCTGAAACTCAAATGTATGCCAGTGCAATCTGACCTGGCCTCTGTACTGATATGCCTCCACTCCCCATGACAGGACACTATAGTATGGTAAATTGAACCAAAATGTAAAGAAAATGTCAGCACAGTCTGTGCAAATGTGTACAGTTGACAGGTGTGACACCCCCCCATATGCCCACACAAATGCAGTAACATATATGTATGCATGGAAATAGTAGCATAGCACACATTGGCAGGGCTGTACCAATACGCATGAAAACATGTTGCCTGTCCACAATATGCAGGGGTCAATGAGCTATGTGTATGTGTGGTTAATACTATCTTGATCTGGCCAGCATATTCTCCTGGTGGTCGTCTTGTACTAACCTTAGGTATAGTGCTGCCTTTGACAGGACCATGTTCTGATGACTGCAGTGTCAACCGTTATGCATGTTAGTGGCACCCACTGCTCTTCCACTGATAAACTTGGAAGTCACAGTGCTATGTGGAATAATCTAAACATATTAGTGACATCTTGAAGTATGTGTAGCAGGGGTGCCAGGGCTTTTGTGAATATAAATGCTTTATGGTACTGTTACCAGTGGTCAATCTCAATAATCCTGTTTTCTTATGTATGCCTTTATGAAGAATGGACATGCCTGCACAGTTGAATGCACTCTGTACCCACATCCATAACTCCCAACCTCTGACAGCAAGATGTCTGGACAAGGGCAGAAATAAATGTGGAACAAAGGCACAATTATAGGCATGTATTTGTAGTAGCAGAAATGCTTTGAAGGTTATGTATTTTGCAATTGTAATGTCTATATTATCATGTAACATCACACTTCAGTCATATCTAACTAACTTGCCATAAAACACATGTTTACGTAGAAAGACTGAAACCTCTAGCCAAACACCTGGACAACCTGCCTAAAAATGTAAAAGGTCAGAGGTATGCACATAAAAGGATATGACATCTCAGGTTAGAAAGATACCACACAAGCAGGAGATCCCCAGCCAGTATATCACCAGGTTGCTGGACTGTTTACACAGGTGTGTGTCATTATTACACTGCCTGTAGCCACACTTCACAAATGGCCTTGTTGGGAAGAATTTGCATAGCTGCCCTGCCCTCATAATATTGGTCTATGCATCATACAACTAATATTCCTCTGGTAAAGCACTGTGATGATCTGATGATGTATGGCACTAGGTAATGACACAATACATTGCAGTTACAGACTATGGATATGTCAGAAAATGTCTGCTAAACAAAACAAATACCCCGACGAAACTGCTGTGTAATCCTGAGAGGTATGGCTGTAGCACACAAAACCCTGGACTGGAGTACACCTATCTCTGGAATGGAGTCCCACCCTAACTATAGAAGGTCACACTGGGCATGCTCCTACACTTAGTCACAGGATATGTTGGAACCCACAATGGAATATATGACTGTATTGTGTATATCTTTTTTTTTTCAAAAAATTTTTATTGCATTTTTTAATAATAAACACACACAAGAACACCATAAGGCACAGATATGTTAAATCTATGTAGTAAAAAAACATAAACACAAAGAAAAGGAAAAACATAGCTACCACAAACTAACTATATACAAATGCTACATACAATTTACACTAGAAGTCATGTTTTTAGCCAGCTACTACAATGGATATATAAAGGCAGATAAAATCAGATATCACTTAGAAATGAGGAAGACAGGTTAGGAATTGGTCAACAGATTGGGGTGATATTAATGAAGAATCTTTACCACATAACCCATTATAAGAACTAGAGTGCTTAACTTGAGAGATATAATGCAATTAGGGATCAGACAAAATACTAATCTAAAGATACTAGGTGTTTTTATCACTTAAGAATGACATCAAGCAGGCATTGCCAGTAATTGTGGTAGCATTCTTTTTTAGTGGTTGAGTATATTAATTTGTGGGAACGAATATACTTAATTGCTAAGTTGCTAAATTCTTCCCATGTGAGAGGGGATGTGATTAACCAATTTTTTATAACGTAGAACTTTATGTGTTTATATATTGGGATGAATACCTGCTTTAGAATTTTTGATAACTTGTTTATGTTAACGTGTAATATAGCTGTCTCCCATGATAGTGTACTTTTTTTGTATCCCATTTTTTTCTAATCTAGCCCTTAGGGAGCACCAGAGGTTGTATACCTTCTTACATTCCCACATGACATTAAGAATATCTGTAGTTTGATTGGGGCAATGCGGGCATATGGGCGAGAATTTGGAATTAAATTTATAAAGTTTAATTGGTGTGAAATAGGTGTTATTATTTATCATTATCTGAGTGTACAACAACCTTTTGAAAGGAATAAACTTGACCAGGTTTTCTACTGTTTATTTTTTGGTTTGCTCATTAATCTGTGGGGATTTATCTCGCCAATAAGGTGAGAATAGAATTGTGCCCTGAAGTTTTCTATTCATTACCAGTTTATATGTTCTAGAAATTGTTTTACCTTTGGTAGCTAGGTATTTAAGTATTAAATCAGCTAAGCTAATTTCTTGTATGTCTAAGTTATCTGATGTGAATTTAGTGTTTATGAGATGGCATATCAAATTAAGGATGGTAGTGTAATTTTTGGTGAGATTTAGCTGCTGTCTTATTTATGAAATACTAGTTCCTTTCCATTTGTAAATCTCCCAAATGTTAAGATCCCTTATTAAGGGGAATTCTTTCAGGTTAATTGGTTGGTTATTTATTAATAAATTAGGTTTTAAATGAAGGGGGCTGTAGGAAGGGAAGGGCTTTAGAAAGTTGGATTGACTTGAATAATTTTTGGGTAACTAAAATCATATGTTTAATTAGAGGAAGTACGTTTTTGATGCAGACAAACTTTGGGTTAATTTCTAAGAATAGTAGCGTTTTATGATTGAAGCCAAAAGTTTTAAGTTGTTCATTCCAGATCTTAATCCATAGAGGTGACCAATTTGGAGATCTAGAATCAAAGTTTATTATCTGAATTAATTTACATGAAGTGATAATGCTATGATATAGTTTAAGATCAGGTAATCCCAGTCCCCCTTTAGTTTTTGGCAGCATGAGCTTATATTTGATTCTAGTAGATTTGGGAAACCAGATACATTTTGATAAGGCTTTTTCTGCATCTAGAAAGAATTTATTGGGGATAACAGAGAAGGTGGCATTTAGATGGAAAATAATTTTTGGGAGCACATTCATCTTAACTATGCTAGCTTTGGAAAGTAGAGACATATTTATATTCTTCCATCTATTTATGTCATCTTCTATAACAGACCAAGTCTGTAATACATTATGTTTGATAATTTCATTGAAGTTGGGGGGGTGTAAACTGTACCTAAATATTTTAATTGATATCTAATCTTGAACACATTCACAGGGAAATAGAATGACATGTGTCCCAATAGATTAAGGGAGAAGAGATGGGATTTATTTGAGTTTAGCTTATAGTTGGAAATCTCTGAGAATCTGTCTATGGCATTTATGATTTTAGGAAGATCTGATGTGGGAAGTTGCAGGTAGATATTTAAGTCATCAGCAAAGGCTGACTAAAGTAACTTGATGTTAGTTTTTTGATATATATATATATATATATATATATATATATATATATATATATATATATATATATATAAAAGCAGGGGTTCTAAGTATAGGTTAAAAAGATAAGGTGACAGTGGGCAGCCTTGCCTTGCTCCATTTGAGATGGGGATGGGATTGGTTCTGAAGTTATTTATTTGGATAGAGGTGGAGGCTTTTTGATAGAGAGTCTTGACAATGTTAACAAAATTCAGAGGTATTCTAAACCTAAGCATTGTAGTAAACAGGAAGTTTAAGTTGACTCTAGTGAAAGCTTTGCTGGCATCAGCAGTCATGACGTATCTGGGGTGTTTATCTTTATTGAGGAGCTTGATAATAGTATCTAGAAGAAGGGTGTTGTCGCAAGTTTGTCTATTTGTCATAAAGCCCATTTGGTCATTGGAGATGATAGAGGGAAAAACACTTTTCAATCTGTTTGCAAGGATATGAGCCAGAATCTTGATGTCAGTGTTTATCAGGGCTGTTGGCCAATAATTAGTTGGGTCTGTAGGGTCTGAGTTAGGCTTATCTATAAGAATTGTTTTAGAGTTGTTTAAGTAATTGTCGGTTATCCCATTTTGTATTATGTAGTTGTAGACTTTAAGAAGTATTTTTGAGACAGGTTGTATGGATATTTTATAAAATTCAGATGTTTAACTATCTGGGCCTGGAGATTTACCTGGTTTTAATTTGTTTATTACATTTTTTTATTTCTTCTAATAGTATCGTTGACTCCAAACGATTGCTCTGTTCTTTTGTAATTTGGGGAAAATTTACTTTGTGCATAAAATCCTGATACTTGTCTGTAGAAGAAGGAAGGGATAAATTATATAGGTTTATATATATATCCTCAAATACATTAAAAATGTCTTGGTCTTCTTGATTTATATGTCCATCATAATGTATTTGCCTGATCCTTGAGTGTCCACCCTTTATGTTAATAATCCTGGTTAACATTTTAGATGGTGTTTGTGCCCATTCTGAGTATTGATATAAGGTTCTTAATTCTAGTAGGGAAATATTTTCTAGATTGTGCAGATGTAGCTGCTTTTGCCAATCAGTTATTTTACTTTCAAGTTCTTTTGTGTAATTTTGTTGTAGTTCAGCAGTGGTAATTTGAGATTCGAGTTCATTTTTTGTGTGGTTGTATTTTTTTTTAAACCATGAAGCCTTTTGTATTAAAACACCTCTGATAACAGCTTTGGTGGCTTCCCACAGCTTGTCAAGAGTTATCTGGAAAGATACAAGGTCCTCATCAAATTGATTTAGAATACTATTTATTTCTTGTGCTACTTCTTTGTTCTGAATAATTTTCAGGTTAATGTCCATTTATTAAAAGGTAAGAGTTTTTTGGGGGGTTCGAAGTGTTGATGGAGAGGCTAATTTTTGAGTGGTCTGAATTGGTTCTAGGAGCTATAGCGTAACCCACTCTATACAATCTAAAAGCTTTGGAAATTAACAACTCATCAATCCTTGACCAGAACTTGTGTGCAGCTGAGAAGAAGGTATATCTGGATATTGTCTTATCATATTGATAATTATCATGAGAGTCAAAAAGATCAAAGATGTTTTGCAGTTCATCCATAGCTGAAGTGATACATTGAGGTTGTTTGATGTGCTTGTGGGATCTATCTTTGTCTGGGTTAACTAAAACATTCCAGTCCCCTCCTAGGATATAGAAGTGATTTGGGTGATTAGCTATAAGGTTGAAAATTTCATGCATAAAGATATGTTGATTCGAACATGGGCTATATAAACTGATGAAGAGTAAGGGTTTAATTATAACGTGGTGTTTACAAGTAAAAAGCACCCATCTCCCATTAGGGTCTGTTTGTGTGGAGATAATTTCACCTTGGAAAGATTTATTAATTATGATAGCTACCCCGTTAGAAGTGGAAGTATCCCCTGCTGCAATTATTTACTTGATCCATTTCTTTTTCCTATCTGTATCCCAGAGTTGTGAGGTTATATGGATTTCTTGTAGGTAAGTTATTTTGGATTTACTTTGGTACGTGATATGCATGATTAAATTTCTTTTTTTTCCTGTTTAAGAGCCCTTAAACATTCCAAGAATCTATTAGTATCATTTAACAGCGTGGTTTAAAAATATCCTTATAGTGGTAGGTGGATTTAAGTGAGTATCTAAAAATAAGGGTGTCTTTAGTTGGCTACTTGTGGAGAGAAACAATTTACACTCAGTGACTTCTAGTCTCATACTGCCCTTGCAGGTGCCTAACCACCCATCCCACTGTGAAAATAAGTGAACATGAAGTGTACGATAAATGAAGGCTTGATAATGTAATAAGGGAATAAATGAAAGAAGCAGAGGGATGTCAAAGTTACCTATTTGGATCCAAATGGGGACAAACATCCGCATCATACCAAGCAGGACAAGCCCTCTATGTCATATGAGTTAAAAGGAAGGTTTGGTTTCTGACCTCTATTAAACTGTGCATTTCAAGTCTAGTTGAAGAAAAGTAAAAGAAAAATGGAATATAATAACACTTGTTAATATAGTATTGCTATGTATATAAAAACTATATATTGGAAATCAAGAACATTTATACTGCCTTTATGGAAAAAACATATAATCCTTAGCTTATAGTAACAGGTTAATGACAGCAAACTCTATACAGCATTCTTTTAAAGATTAAAAGTATAAGAACTTGAAGCTAATGACAAGATGTAGCAGAGGAGAAGAAAACAAAAATAGAAAAGCTAACACAGCTACTTTTCTTGTCTAATTAGAATCCATATAAATAAAAATAGCAATTGTCAAAGGAAAAATAAACTTCAAAAAGATCAATACACGGCAGGTTCAGGTTAAGGCACTTTAATCTTGCAGCAAGGGGACAAAAACGTGCTAATACAGAGTTTGTCTAACTAAAATCAGGAAGTAAGATCATCTTTATACATCTTCTAACAAGACATTGCCTAGCAAGCTGACGTAACAGATCACAAGTTCTAACATCATTACTTCATAGCAGCTGTTTGTCCATGATTTTCTGCTTGCACTATCAATTTTATGAAAAACTTCCTAAGAAAAAAAACGTGGCCTTGATGACCACCGGTTAGATACAACTTCCCACTATGTTATGTTACCATTCAAGGTACTATAGCTAATTCAAGCACAAAGCAAGGACAGATTCTTCAAGCAGTCTTTTGTTTTATGTATCTCTTCTTTTCTGCAGCTGTGCATGTTCTCATAACATGAACAGAGCTGATTGTTCATATTCAATCACATTATAGAAAACAGTATTGTTCTATTCATTCACTATTCATTCATTTTCCTGACCTAGCAGATAATCACCTGCTTCTCAGTACATTTCCAAAAGGCATAACATGAATTTTGCTGTGCTAGCAAATACTAGGTCAGGGTGCATCTTTCAATTTCAGAAAGCATACTGCAGTTTGAAAAAGCATCTTATAATTTCATACAGAATTAAGCTGTACATAAAATAGAATGAAATGTGTTAACTCTTTTAGCTTCTAATAAGCACTAAACATATATATTAATACATATTTTTCTGACATTTCCCCCCTGTTAATACTTTTTATTCTATTTTCAAAAGCATAAACAGTTTGCTTCTTCTCCTAACCTCTTCCATTTCAGATTTACAGTTAAGAGAGTCATTTAGTTTAGACTTATGAAAGCATTTCACTTTTCAACAATTCTTCAATTTCAGTACTTTGATACAAAGTCTCAGAAACTGACATGTCTACAAAATCTTTGATTAACTTTTTCATGCAGGGAATACCACAACAGATGCATGCTCCTAACAGGAGTAATCCCACACAAATGGCAATCAGGATGTTCATTAGGATGGAACCCCACCCCCCAAACAAATTCTGGAAAAAGTCCATCAGAGGGTTTGGGCCTGGTTTGGTCATGGTCAACACTTGCTGGATCACCTCAAGATGGTCGTTTATCGCATGCTGGTTGTCAGGAATATACAAACAGCATTCTTCTTTGATTAAAGTGCATGTACCACCTCTTGCCGCTAGGCTAAAGTCGAGAGCCATGCGGTTTTGAAGCACCACAGTTCTCATAACATTTAGTTCATCAGTCACTAATTCGAGAGCAGAAAAAGTTGCATTGCTCATAACTTCGAAAAGTTTAGTTTTCTCAGCTCCCAAATTGATTTTACTGTGCCATATGCAGGGGCTATGCCTGCCCATGATATAATAGTGTCACTCAAGTCCATGTGTGTTAGTTTATCTTTGTTCTTCACGGAATTATGGTTTCTCCATCCTGCTTCAATTCGTCCCATTGGATTCTCGGGTCTCTTGATTGGATTTCCAGGTTTACTGCTGACCTTCTCTGACATTTTGAATTTTCCCTCGAGGCAAAGCTGCAGTGTGTCGTATGGCCAGAACCAGGTAACCAAAAAAACAACTGCCGGACCAATTCTCAGGTAGCCATTTGTATGCCTTTTTCCCACAAACAAAATAACAATTCTCTACTTTAGTATTGGTATATGCTTGTCCTGCATGAAACATTTTCTTATCAATGATAGAAAGTTGCTTCAAAAGAACAGGATTATGCTGTATTTCCCTAACAGTTTTTTGCATTTTCTCAAGATATGAGTCATAGTTTGCATCACAGATAGTTTCTGCCTTATTAGCCTTAATATAACATTTACAAGAAACAGTCACATTGCAATTGCTCCAATCCACCTGAATAGTGTCATTTTTATAAAAACATACAATTCCTTTTTGTGTAACAGGTAGGTACAATGCTATTTTGTCTTGTGATTTTACAGGTGTAGTATCAAAAATCAAATTTTTCCAGGTCTCATTGACCCCTAGGGGGACAGCAGTCATTAATAATCCCCCGTATGCTGTTGGTATAGCTGTGCAAATCCAACAGTTTGAAACATTAAATGTCTCAGCATACACATATTTAATTGCCTGGTAAGTGTTAAAGTTTGGATGCCAGTCTATGAGTAATGTATCACGTTTGTTCAGTTCAACTTGTGTGGCTAAAAAAAGGAAAGGCCACAGCAAAAGGATTACTTTTACCAGTATAGCTAACAGGATGATCATGCAATTTTTCTGAGGTTGTTCTGCATCCCTGTTTACTCTATACCTGGTCATTTTTGTTCTCGTTGTATAACAGTAACAAGGTTTTTGTCCAGTTCAAAGTTCTTGACCAGTTTACAGTGCGTCAAATGGATCCAGGACACACATTCAGCTATCTTGACTGCAGTGGGTGTTGCCAGCAAAACTTGGAACAGTCCTTCCCACTTCGGAGAACTCCAATTTCTTTTCTTCACAACCTTCACCCAGATCCACGACCCTGGTTGTACTACTGCTTCCGATGGTTTGGTCTGTTCTTTATCTGAAACAGAATTTAACTGCAGAAGTTGTTTGTTATTCAAAAGTCGCCTCATATACTCTGCAAGTGAACTGTCAGCAGGCATGAGAGGTTTCCACTGAGGTATATAATATGCCCTCCCAAACAGTATTTCAAAAAGAGTTAACCCCTTTGCATTTGGAACAGTTCTCATGCTCAACAATGCCAGAGGCAGACAATGCATCAAGTTCTTCTGCGTCTCACTAATCATTTTCCTAAGTTTGTTTTTCAAAACCCCATTATGCCTCTCTACTAATCCTGTGGAATGGGGGTGGTATGCACAATGGTTTTTCAAGGAAATTCCAAAATAACGGCTCAACTGTTGCATGGTTTGATTTACAAAATGTGTGCCATTGTCACTATAGATCTTTTCCGGTATGCCAAATCTAGGAATAATTTCTTTAACAAGGACTTTTGCAACAGTAGCTGCATCAGGATATTTGGTCGGAAAAGCTTCCACCCATTTGGAAAACATATCTATAATGACAAGACAGTACTTTTTATTTTCGCATTTGATTAGTTCTATGAAATCCATACAAATAGTATGGAACAGGTACGGTGGTGTAGGGAAACTCCCTTGCTTATGCTTCAGTGCCCCCTGTGCACGGTGCCTGTTACAAACAGGGCATGCTGCACAAAAATTTTTTGTGTAGTTTGTAAATCCATACATTGTAAACACTCGATTCACTAACTGTACCATACCCCCTGTTGAGACATGGCACTGCCCATGGCTCAACAAAGCTGCATATCTAAACAAGTTAGATGGCAAAATCGGTTTTCCTTCTTTGGAGATGTACAGCCCTTTCTCAAGAATTGCTCCCCGTTTCTCCCATTTTTGTTTCTCTATTTTCACAGTAAGTGTCTGCATTGTTTTTAACATTTCTAAATCTAAAATCTCAGAAGGTAGTAATTCCTCACTCAAAAGAAATACTTCTGAAGCTATAGCTGCTTGCTTTGCAGCTGTGTCAGCTCTCGCATTACCTTTCGAAATCCTATCCTGTTGCTTGGTATGAGCTACGCATTTACAAATAGCTACTTTCTGAGGTAACTGAATAGATTCTAATAAATCTAAAATAAACTGTGCATGATTAATCCATTTGCCAGTAGATGTTATCATTCCTCTATTTTTCCACTGTTGCGCAAAAACATGTACAGTAGAAAAAGCATACTGGCTGTCAGTAAAAATATTTACACATTTACCCTTTGCTAAGGTACATGCTCGTGTCAAGGCAATCAATTCTGCTGCTTGTGCAGACAAGTTGTGTGGTAAAGACTTTGCTTCTAAAATCTCAGTATCAGAAACTACTGCATACCCTACTAGATTCTGTCCTGTAGGACTCTTTTTGCATGAGCCGTCCACATAGTATGTCACCTCGGCATCATCCAAGGGAACATCCATGAGATCTTTTCTAGGTAGTGTCTTTTGCTCAATCTCCTGCAGGCAGCAGTGTGGTTTGCCATCTGTAGGGGTTGGGAGTAAGGTTGACGGATTCAAAGTTGTGCATCGTTCAATTGTCATATGAGGTTGACTCAACAGTATAGTCATACAGGAAAGGTGTCTAGCAGGAGAAAGATATGCTACTTTTTCTTGCAGTAAAATAATCGCGACTGCATGAGGCACTCTCAATGTGAGAGGGTGGAACAACACTACTGAGGCTGAAGCCTGTACTGCCATTGCAGCTGCGACTACTGCTTGTACACAGTGGGGCAAGGATCACGCCACTGGGTCTAGCTGTGATGAATAGTAAGCTATGGGGTGTTGCTTATCCCCATGTTGCTGTGTTAACACTGATGTCATATAGCCTTGCTTACAATCTACAGTTTGGAAAAATCGTTTATGATAGTTCGGTAATCCTAAAACTAATGAAGATGCTATCAATTGCTTCAGTTTGAAGAAAGCTGATTCTGCTTCTGGTGTCCATTGTAATAAATCTTGTGCTGCCATAGGTTTCTTGTATATCAAGTTGGTCAGTGGAGCAGACTCCAAGGCATAGTTTGGAATCCAACTCCGACAAAAATTAGTCGTACCTAGGAAGGACATAATTTCCTTCTTGGTAGTCAGTTTGGGCGCTTGTAAAATTGCTATTTTCCTGTCCTCATCTAATATTCTGCCTTCTTTGGATATTACATATCCCAGGTATTTAACCTGCTTTTTCCAAAGATGCAGTTTGTTTTTGTTTACTTTGTGTCCTTGAGTGTCTAAAAATTGTACTAATGCTATGGTATCTTCTCTGCATTCTTGCTGGGTGGGGGCTGCCAGCAGAATGTCGTCTACATAAAGTAAAATTTGGCTGCCTTTCAGTGGGATAAATCCCACCAAGTTACTTGCCATTTCCTGTGCGAATATTGTTGGGCTCTCACAATATCCCTGTGGTAGTCACGTATATGTATACCTTTTCACATGAAATGTAAATGCAAACCAATGTTGGCTGTCAGGGTGTATCGGTATTGAGAAAAACACATTGCTAATATCTACCACAGAAAAATACTTCTGTTGAGGTTTTAAATCATTCAATAAAGTGTGTGGATCTGGCACCATAGGTGCTCTAGGTATTACTGCGTCATTTACAGCTTGTAAATCTTGGACCATACGCCATTCTACATTTGCTTTTCTAACAGGAAATAAGGGTGTGTTACATGATGAATCGGGAGATTCTACCAGTACTCCTTCCTTAAGTAAAGCTGCTATTATAGGTTTGATTCCTACCTCTGCATCTTTTCTTAAGGGATATTGTCTCTTCTCTGGTCTAAATGCTGATTTTGGCGTGATAGTAACTGGTCCTGCTGTACGAATAGTCCTACATCTGATTTTCCTGTTGACCAGAGAGTTTCTGGTATGCCTCGTAAGGCTTTTTCTTCTTCTTCTAATAAGAATGCTACTCAGCTGTCCTCACTTGCCTGCAAGTGTACAGCTGGGTGTGTCTGTGTTATCCAGTTCAACTTCTGCTTTTGTACTCCCTGTTCTGACAATTCTAATTCTGTCTGTTTTTCCCACCTTGTGACTTTTTCTCCTAGGTCTGCCCATTTCACATTATTGTCTTTAGTCAAACTAACATGTGGTAATCGATTAGATTTATAAAGTGCTAAGAATTCCTGGGGCAATGAACAGCTAACTACACTGTTTCCTTCTATGTCCCAGTACAGATTATGCAATACCAATCTGTTGGCATGGTTTTTAAACAGTTCTTGCTCATATTCTTTATCGGGTCTTGGTGTGCTACAGTAATATAGAGTACAATGCAACAAATGCAGTTTATCAGTGTCAAGGGAGGGGGACTTACTGATGGCTACGTTCATCAGTTCTTCAGTCACTGCCCCTGGACCAGTCATAACCTAGTCCTGGCTGTACCAATAAAATGTTTCACCCTCCGGTCGCACTACAAAAGTATCCATTTGTCGCTGTGCTTCCATACCCTACATGGTTAGAATTACTGCTATGCCAAATATCTGCATAAGGTCTCTGCCCAAAAGATTTACTGGGCATTTTGCAGAAACAACAATTTTGCTCTTCTGGGTCATCCCTGAAACAGGGTTAGTTATTGCTATGTTATGGGAGAGTGGCTCCCGATACAGCTGTCCATTAGCTGCTTTCACTAATATATAATTGAGTGATTCTGAATTTTCTGGTAGTTTGGAAGGATGTATCAGGGTTCGCGATGCCCCTGAGTCACACAGAAATTTAACTTCCCTCCCCTCTACCAGAAGTGTAACTTCTGGCTTTGTGTCTGCTAAGTAGAGCTCTAGGCTCAATAATGCTAAATCCAAACTTTCATTTTCTTCACTATCTGTGATTTCTTGCACATCCTCTATTTCTTCTATCACATCCTCTATTCCTTCTATCACATTCACATTTGTCTTTCCTTGGTCATTTCTTTCTAGTGATTCCTGACTACCATATAGTCAGTCCTCACCCTCCTTATTTCCATGGCTACCTTCTTATTTTGCTTGCAATCCCTTGCCAAATGTCCCTTTTTTCCGCATTTAAAACATTAACCCCTTTTCTTTCTCTCTTCAAACTCCTCTGATCACTTATCAGATTGTTTGTTTCCCTGGGCATTTTTCTTGCCCTTCTTCCCGGACTGTACTACAAAGACTTCTGCTCCATCTTCTACTGCAAATGCTTGGGTTTTCTTTTGCTTTTTGCTATTAAAATCCCTTTCAGCATGTCTCGCATATTCAAGTAATGACTGTAATCTACTTGTACAGTGATCTACCATGTGCTTTGTAATAAAACTATTTATTACCCTTCAAAAATGCATTCTTTAGTTGCTGCTCATATGGGGAATCATGTGTTTGATCTTCAGGTACCTGCATTCCACAATGGTTATTAAAACATTCTAATAATCTGGCATAATATCTATCAACAGTTTCACCTTCTTGTTGGATGCATTGATTAATGCAAGTGCAGTCAGCCCTAGGCTTACATTTCTCAGAAATTCGGTCTGTCAGACCTTTCACTCTGTTATCCAGCTCTGCGTTACTATGTGGGAGTGGCTTATGTTCTGCATCATGGGGATTCCAGTTGCCACTGATCATGTGCCAATCTGGACCTACGATTTGTCTGACTACTTTCTCTACTTCCTCTCCATTTAAATGGTAACTTAACCTCATGCCCTGTAAGTCTTCTAAGAATTTTCTAAAATTAACTTTCGGATGGGGAATTCCCTCTGTGGCTTTCTGGATGTCTTCCGGTGTCCACGGTCTATATACCAGGATAGTTGGGTCCTGCCCTTCCTGTCCTGCCTGAGGATTTGGTTATTCTATGAGCGGACATATCTCTTCTTTGCTCATAGCCTGTGAATTTCCATTCATTTGATATAACTCCATATCCCCTCTTGTTTTACGTGTTCGAGACCTAGTCTTGACAGGATCTCTGACAAACGGTTTTGATTTTGCAGGGACAGTTGGGTATAGCAGAGGTGGATCAGCTTGTCCACTTGCTTCATATTCTGGTAAGGGAAGCGGAGGGGCGGAGGGGCCAATGCTATTATTAAGTTATTGTCTTCTTTATCTAAAAACATTGCTTTTGAATTTTTATTCTTTTGTTCCTGCGGTTTGCTTCTTCAAGCCACCTGTGTGCCTGGGGAATGCCTAATTGGCGTTGCTTTTTCACCTGACCTTTTGCATCTGTTTTAAGCTATTTGACAAGTTTGATAAGTGAAGGTTTGTCTAATTTGCCATCAAATTTGTATTTATTAACCCATTTTGTATAGTACCTAACGTTGTCGGCACATTGTAATTGCATATATTTCGTGTCATCGGTTAATGACGGATCTCGGGATCTTTTTGTGCACTTATTTCCCATGTTGTCTTAATTTAGTTAGAAAATGTTACGCAACCCTTCTTATCACGTGGTACCACAATTTCTCTTTTTCACAGTTTATCTAGAATAACTGCCTACCTATCCTGTTTCCCTGAGCTATGACAAGACAGCAATCTTTTTTGTCCCTGATTTATAAAAAAAATCTCCCTGACAAAAACAAATACTGTAACAAGTCCCTGATCTGAAACAGAGAAAAGGTAAATTCCTCCTTACCTGAGCCTCCGTGATTGACCGTCTCGCTGATGGAACTGTTGACTCGTCCTCCAATCGCAGATCAGAAACAGTGGCTGGCCTCTTTTGAACGACAATTCAGTCGGAGGTCTTTCAGAGCAGAAGAACCAATGTAGCCTCTTCCCCATATGGTTTTATGCCACCGGGCCCATTTGACCTGAGCTAGAGCGAGAGTTTCCGGTCCGAAGGACCAATCTGTCAACTGAAAAATAAACTTCAAAAAGATCAATACACGGCAGGTTCAGGTTAAGGCACTTTAATCTTGCAGCAAGGAGACAAAAACGTGCCAATACAGAGTTTGTCTAACTAAAATCAGGAAGTAAGATCATCTTTATACATCTTCTAACAAGACATTGCCTACCAAGCTGACGTAACAGATCACAAGTTCTAACATCATTACTTCATAGCAGCTGTTTGTCCATGATTTTCTGCTTGCACTATCAATTTTATGAAAAACTTCCTAAGAAAAACAACGTGGCCTTGATGACCACCGGTTAGATACAACTTCCCACTATGTTATGTTACCATTCAAGGTACTATAGCTAATTTGAGCACAAAGCAAGTACAGATTCTTCAAGCAGTCTTTTGTTTTATGTATCTCTTCTTTTCTGCAGCTGTGCATGTTCTCATAACACGAACAGAGCTGATTGTTCATATTCAATCACATTATAGAAAACAGTATTGTTCTATTCATTCACTATTCATTCGTTTTCCTGACCTAGCAGATAATCACCTGCTTCTCAGTACATTTCCAAAAGGCATAACATGAATTTTGCTGTGCTAGCAAATACTAGGTCAGGGTGCATCTTGCAATTTCAGAAAGCATACTGCAGTTTGAAAAAGCATCTTATAATTTCATACATAATTAAGCTGTACATAAAATAGAATGAAATGTGTTAACTCTTTTAGCTTCTAATAAGCACTAAACATATATATTAATACATATTTTTCTGACAGCAATTCTCACTTGAACTTATATAATCATTTAGAGATCTAATTCAAGTAATTCATCATCTATTAGTGTCATCTTAGACAATTATACAATATATAATTAAAATAAAAAGAAAAGGGGAAACAATATTACAATAAATGGCTAACTGGAAGGGCTACTTATCTAATCTCATGGGAAAAAAGATACAAGAAAACAGTTTGTTAGCCAGGTAAAATATTTCTTATGAATTTTTGATATATTACCCTATAGTATTTGTAACAACAATTGTTTCATTAGAAGATACAATACTTGAATCAAGTCACAACATTTTCCCCCTCTCTCTGAAGGGTGGAGATAGGGGCATAGATGTATGCACATTGCAAACTGATTGATCTTATATTAGTGATCTTTAAATGACAGAAGTTTTTTTTTTAAATATAGGTGAACACAACCTTCTTTTGCTTTAGTTTGAATCAGGATATTGTATAAATAACCTGGTGCATTAGTAGTGTAAAGAAATTACATTAATTTCTTTATTTTACACTATTCTAGCAAGGTCAGATATTGTGGCATACAAAGTTTCAATGCTATACAACTTTAGAATAATGGTAAAACAGTTATGGTTTAATTGGAAGTGCTGATTTTCAGGTACATATAATGTGAAGAACAATACCTTTTATGCACTTTTAACAGCTAATCTGTATGAAATGTGAGCTGCAGGAAGGTGTGAATACACTAATTACTGTCTGTATTGAAACCACATACCGCAGACTACAGCAAGTGATTAGCAAAAAAATAATTTTCTTTTGCAAACTGCAGAAGTGTTAAAAATAGATTTTTAGAGTTCCAACTGGTGTAAATTGATTAAATCTTCAGGAAAGTAGTTTGAAATAAGCATACCCAGCACTAGTGATGCATTTTTGCTGTTTTTTCAGTTCCCATTAATGCAGTGGGGCAACGATGATGTTTCTGATGACCTCTATGTGTTGAAAGGTGAAAGGTTGCTGCTGGCTTGTGGTTTTGAATGGAAGTATGGGAAATTGAATGCCAAAACACTTACGGACCTCATGGCCTTCACATAACATTCAGAATTTTCATTTTAATATTAAAAGTATCTGAAGCAGGAAGAAATACCTCTAGAATAGCTGGAGCAACAGTAGTTTACCACTGGGCAGGTAAAATGGGTTTCTTCATGCTGGATTTATTTTAAACAGTCTCAAAATGTGGATTTTTGCATCTTCGGGAGATTCAATGGATATTTTTTCATTTTTGTGGAAGAATATTAAGGTAGAGGGGTACTTCATCTGAAAACGTATATTATTTTCAATCAGGTAAGCACAATATCTACTCAGTTTCTGCCAGCTTTGTTTAATTTCAAGCAGTAAATCTTGAGTAATAGTTACTTTATGTCCTCTCCAGGACAGTTTTTTTTGTTTTATAGGCAGTCAGGATACTTTGTACATGTGCAGCGTTTAATATCCTGATGTAAATCTGCCTAGGATATTTGGATGTTTGTGATCACCTTATAGATCTATGTGCTCTCTCTATTTTAATGTCCTCCAACAGGTCTTTGTTGGCTAGCAGGGAACTGAATATTTCTTTAATTATTGAGCTCAGCTGTGCACTTTCAAATGACTCTGGTATTCCTCTTATGATAAGATTATTTTGTCTGCTTCTTGCTTCTAAATCAATCATTTTTGTTGCAGTTCTTTGACAGCATTAATATTTGTCTGTAGATTCTTTTTGAGGTCATTTATTTTTAGTTCATTGTCCATAGTTTTAGCTTCATTTTGTTCCAACCTAAGCATAATCTGGTCCATATTTGTGCTGAAGGAAGCAAGTTTTTTTGAAAAACCTTGTATTTCTGTTTGAAGTGGTTGCAAAGCTTATTTAAGATCTTCTAGTGATAATGGTTGTTCTTGTTTTGAACGAAGGTTTAGTTTAGTAGGTTCTATCAGAAGTTTAGTTTATTTTTGCCTTTTGGAGAAAGTATCCTTTTCAGGGGTGGATATTGTTGACAGTTTAGTTTTTGTAGTAAGAGTTTGCATATTATCCAGCTGATTCTCCATCTGTAGTCCAGTGTCTAATATTGTTTTTGAGGAAAATATAGACAAGAGTAATTAGTATCAGTAAGTTCTCTAGTGAGATAATCTTTCTTCTTTTATTCTTTGTTCTTGTTTTAGGGCCTGCGTACCTGGCTGAATCCACACCATGCGGCTCTGAATGCAGTCTTCAGAAAGTATATTTTTTTATTATTTGGAAGGGTAAACGATAGAAATAAAGGTAAAAACAGCTTGTATTTGCCTTCCTGTGTTAAATCCTGGTAGATTTTATAGTTTTACCATTGAGATGTGCAGGCTAGAAGTCAGATACAATTTGATGTTTAGGGAGCTGCACAGCTAGTATGCTTACTTGTTGTCCACCATTTTGAATCTCTGTATTGTGTATATCTGTCCATGCATACAGACAGCTATGTACACCTCCACTGTCCCCACACACACATCAGACAGGAATACCCTCAGCTAGTTGTAGGTGGCCCATATGTGATATATCAGCATCTGTTGTGTCAGATACACACACATATACATGGGCAACAGATAACATATGTCAAGCATACACACATAGATGTGGGGAACTGAGAGACAGACAGTGATGCAGAGGGAGACACAGGAGGACACAGACAGAGTAAGTCACACACATGGATACCTTGAATGGCATACAGTGATGTCCTCCTGTGGCAGTGACATACCAGTTGTAAACAGTTGTACATGCTAGCATAAAAGGTGACCCCCATTGTATAGCAGTACTGAGGTTGAGTTTATAATATCACATCATCTGCCTGTGTGTGTGCTTGTCTCCATAGGTCCAAGTATTAGGAGACTCTTCCCAGTCAGTACACTTCACATTGCCCTTTTTCACAACATCTGCTGCTGTCATTCACCTTAGAAGTACTATTGCATGCTGATCACCCCTATAAGCTCTGTAGTGCATGAGATAACTGTGTAACACTATAGCACAAATAACTAGATAGGTAGGGTTCTTATCTCAATGCTGGCAAGTGTGTGTGTGTGTGTGTGTGTGTGTGTGTGTGTGTGTGTGTGTGTGTGTGTGTGTGTGTGTGTGTGTGTGTGTGTGTGTGTGTGTGTGTGTGTGTGTGTGTGTGTGTGTGTGTGTGTGTGTGTGTGTGTGTGTGTGTGTGATAGCTGTGTATGTGAAAATGAGAGTGTGTGTGTTTCTTTGCAGGTGAAACAGTTTTAGGCCATTCATACCCACAACACTTCCCAGTGCCCCACTGTATCAGGCCTGCTGATGTCACTCCCCTTATTGTTACCTTTGGTCAGTTATCAGCCCAGTAAGCTCTCTAGCATGTGTGATAAGTGCATAACACTATAGTACAAATCACTAGATTAACAGGGGTTCTCATCTCAGAGCTGGCAAATGAGTGTATGTTTGTAAGAAGAAGCATTTTGATAGGTCTCACACCCACAAGCCTACTTTATCAAGCCTGCTGGTGTCATTCCCCTTATCAGCACCTTTGGCCAGTTGTAAGGCTAGCAAGCTCTGTAGCATGTGTGATAAGTGTGTAACACTGTAATATAAAGAACTAGGTAGTTAGGGGTTCTCTTCTTAGATCCATCAAATGTGTGTGTGGGGGGTGTAAGTGTGTGTGTATGAAGAAGTTTTTTGATAAGTTACCCACCCACTGGCCTATTTTATCAGTCATTCTGATGTCATCCCCCTTATAGGTACATAGGCATACAGCTCAACTGTGCAGATTTTTGAACAATGTCCAGATGTCTGCCTCATATGGTTGGTGTATTTCTGACAAATGTATGCTTTTCTGGCAAAGTCATGGAAAAAAAAGTAAAGATCGAAGTTAGAAAATAATGACAGACATTTGAGTTTCAGACTTTATAGTCTTGACATGTTTTGCTGATGCCAAACCTGTTATTCTATACACTTTGTAAGTTTGTAGGAGTTATATTTAAAAAGTGCCCCTATTTTTGAGCCTTTTCCCCACTTTTATTTATGGTTTTGTCCAGATGTCTTGCTCTAAGAGGTTGAGAGGCATGTACATAGCTGTGTACTAGCCTAATGGCCCTTACAAGTCTAGGTCATAGATGTGCCCTGCCATTGTGCCACCCCACATTAGTTACTGGTGCCTCCGGCAGGTAGAGCCACTGTACTGATCCCTGGGGTGAACTTTGTATTACCCATCCACTCATCAAGATCTCTCTGCAACAGGGTCACCTAGGTGCTTTGCTTGACATGTATGGGAAGTCTATTTCAGGGCATTTCCAGTCTCTGGGTGATTAACCTGCCCCCCCAGCATGTTGTATTGATTGTGATAATGAGGTTGATATCCCTACAGTGTGTAGTGCAGAGAGAGTGGGATGTATTTAGGTGCTGAAGTTGTAAAAGAGCTGGGCCAGACATGGTTTTTCAAGTCAAGCAGAGAGCGCCTCTAGTAGGTGACAAGAGACAGAGAATAGCTGGAGTCTTTTGAGTCTGTCTGTGTAGGACAGGTGTTGAATGTGTAGGATCCTCAATGTGAGGTAGTTCTTTGCCCTCTCCAGCTGTTGCAGGTGTCTACTGATGTACATGCCAAATGGGCCATTATATGTGATGAGTGATCTAATGAGGGAAGAGTACACAGAGATGATGACCCCTTTCTTCCTGGACGCAAAACCCTTGGTAATGACATGTGCCACATAGAGGGATTTCTTGAACACAGTGGCAATGTGGTGGTTAAATGACAGGTTGCTGTCAACCTGTGTCCCCAGTTCTCTAATAATGCCAAAAGTGTTCAGTGGGCACCCATCAATGTGGTACTTAGTGGGAACCAAGATTTTACCAAAGGGGCTGATGATCCATTCTGTGGTGTAAAGCTGCAGGCTATGGTTTCCACACCAGTCAGTGGTCTCCATGAGGCCTTTCTGTAGGATGTCTGCATCACTTGTGGAGTTAATGATGGCTCCTAGAGTGCACTTGTCTGTGAACTTGATCAGCCAGAGTTCCTTTGTGTTGGCCTGGAGACCTGAGAACTAGATGTTGAAGAGGAGACTACCCAGGACTTATCCCTTTGGGACCCCACACATGACTGGCTGGCAGTCTGATTTGGAGCTTGCTACTTTCACACTGTGTGTTCTATCTGTGAGCCAATTTGCACCCCCCCCCAGAGATACAAGGGTCGATGCCTACTTTGGTAGGTTCAACCATAATTCCTGACTGAGGAATGGTATCAAAAGGCTTGGCCAGATTGATATAGGCTGTATGCAGTGCCTTATTCTGATATAGAGCCTTGGTGACTGACTCAAAGAAGCCAAACAGGTTGAGCAGGCATGATCTAACTTTCACAAAGCCAAACTGTGTGGGATCCAGAGTTAGGAGATTATCTATATGTTTGTCTATCAGGTCCCAGATGATGTGCTCCATAGTTGTACATATCACATATGTAAGGCTAATGTACTGATAATTCCCAGGGTCTGTAGTTCCCACACCTTTATGGAGAGGGATGACTATAGCAGTGTGCCATCTGGGAAGGGCAAATCCTGAGGTGAGGCTGTGACTGAACTGAGCACACAGAGGTGTTGTTAGGTTTCTCTGTAGTTCATGTGGAACACAGCCTGTAATTATTTGTTGTCCCATGGAAGCTGTACTCTCACCGGAGGACAATGCAGTTGTAACCTGGGAGGAGTACCCCTGGGTGGCTGGCATTCCCCTCCCATTCAGAGCATTCCCCTAGGGGGGAGACAGGGGTAAAGCTGGCACTGAATGTGTTGGCAAGAATGTTGCCAATATCTGTTGGCACAGTATAGGAGGTAGTGTTACTCAAAGCACATCTGGGTATTAGTGTGGAGGTTCATGATATAACTGTCAATGTTTTCAGTGTCTGCTGCAATTCTGCAATCATATCCTGCTTTAGATGATTCCATGAGGGATCTCAAGTTGTTGGTGAGGCTAATAATGGTGTTCTGTCGCTCTTGGGACTCCACCTTTTTCTTCAACAGTATCTTCCTTCTGTTGTACAGGTTATTAATGGTAGAATTCCACCTGATTGACTTCCAGTGTTTGGTGGTGTGTGCCCGGGTTCTGTTGGGTATGGTTAGTTCCATGCATTGATATACTTGTTTCTACAATGCACTTGCGTATGATTTGGCAGTCATGAAGGTATTTACCTTTGGCATGGGAGCTGTGAAGTTAGCCACCTCTATTATTATGAGTCCAAACTCAGCTGTCTAGATGCTATCCAAGGTGGTTACCTTTGAAGGGGTAGTGGTTGAGATGTAGAATACCATGATGATTCCTCTATGTTTGATCCAACCAGGTAGCAATTGATTACTGTTGTCACACAATGGCCCCATATGTTAGTAATCAGAATAGGTCAAGGATGCTGCTAACTCTACTGACACCCAGTAGGGTAAGCAGCATCCTTGACCTATGTTGGTAATCAACATAAGTTAAGGATGCTGCTTACTCTATTGGGTGTCAGTGTAAGCTGGTCCAGGGCATTGGAACTGATGTATTCCAGGAAGTGTTGGGCCAGTGTATTGGTGCATGAGTATCTTTCCCACTTGATGGAGGAGCAGTTGAACTCCCCTCGTATGTGAGTGTTGGGTTGGACCTTGATAGATTCCATGGTGTTGAGGAATGTGGCTTGAGAGTTTAGGGACATGGATTGGGACCCATAGCAGGCTAAGACCTGGATTGCACTACCACCCAATGCCAGTTGTACCTGATGTATGTCAGGTGCATTATACTGGGATAGTACTCTGGATGTGTGCATATCCATTATCAACATGGACACACTACCACCTTCAGAGCTTTGGCCCATGTATTGGGGCTGACAGATGTGGAATACGTTGTAGGCTGGTTGTGCAGGGGTGCTGTCTGCTGCTGTAAAATAGATCCCTGTTACAGCACAAATGGCAGTGTTCACCATTTTGAGGAGTGCTGTGAGTGGCTGCATCTCAAAATGTAGATGTCTAGTGTTGAGCAGCATGACCCTCTGCATATATGTGTAGCTGTTACAGTGGCAATTTGATCTAGACCACCATTGCAATCCCCACTATAGTGGTGGCAAGACACTTAGCCAGTACCTGGAAACCCAGGGGTGACAGATGCAGGCCATATGTGTCAAGCCAGGTCAGTCTGTCAGTCTTGCCATCCCAAGCAGACAGATAATGGTTCCCATGACAGTGATACCAGACACATAAGCCAATTGTTGAAGTCAATCATTTGTTGTTTGTACTCTATCATTCAGAGTGACAATAGTTTACTGCTCAGGGCTACTGCCATACCTGTCAGGCCCACATAATCTGATAGTTCCACCATGTCTCATTTCACATAGAATCTCAGGCCATCCACATACACATAGACAATGACAGAGTGATACTTGTGGTTGTTGTTGAGTGACCTGACTGGGTGTGTTATGTGCTGGAGTCTGGTATTTTATAGAAAACAGACTATTACCTCCTGCATGTTTAAACCAGTGTGTGGCACATCCAGCAGCCTCACAATTTAGTCACCTATGATGATTGTATTAGGCAAGGTGTTTAGCCTTTGGGGCTTAGGTTGTGGGGCACACTGTGTAGGTGAGATCTGTGTCCTCTGGTTTGTGCTGTGTTGTGGTAGTCGAGTGTGTGTCTGTTTTGGTGGTCTCCACTGTTTGGGTAAATGTCTATTGAGTGCCACTGTAAATGTGGGTGTGTGGTTATTGTTAGTATGTCAGAGCTGTGATACTGTGTGTTCTGGAGGGGTATGTGTTCCATGTGGTGTGTTGCAGGTGTTGACCCTTCTCCTCTTGACCATCTTGTGCAGTATTCGCTGGAGATTGCATATCTTCCAATATGGTGATATAGGGGTATCTCTCAAAAGTCTGAGTGTTGGGAGTTTAGAGGAGAGGGTTGCCTGTGTATAATAGGCAGTTTCAGCAGTGCCTCAAAATGCCCAAGTGCACCAGGTTAATGGGCAAAAGCACAGAGAACTGAACTTTAATCATGCTAGGAGGGTTGAACATAACTGCTAAGTACTGAAGCTAATTCTGTGAGGAACAGCAACTTTTGATGGCTCTCAGGTGTGCTAGAGTACCTGACAAATAAAGCTGTTGAAGTGCAAAACTATTAGGCTATTTGAAGTGCAGGAAAGAAACAACTAGCAAGATCTAATGGAAAGACTGAATGCAGATTTTCTGGCACCTGTAACAGTTCACCTCAGCTGTGCCGTTATCAGCACCTTTGGCCAGTTGTCAACCCAGTAAGCTCAGTAGCATGTGCGATAAATGTGTAACACTATAGTAACATAACTAGATAGGCAGGAGTTCTAATCTCAATACAGGCAAGTGTGTGTGTTTGTGTGCATGTGTGTGCGTGTGTGTGTGTGTGTGTGTGTGTGTGTGTGTGTGTGTGTGTGTGTGAATCATATACTGTGTGGGTTATACCATTTTGATTTGCATACCACCCTGTAATTGTCCCATCACCCTACTTTACTAGACCTGCTGATGTCATTCCCCTTAGAAGTACCTTGGGACTAAGAGAAATCATGTAAACTCTGTGGTGCATCTGATAAGTACATAACACTGTAGTAGAAAAAAAACTAGATAGGCAGGGGTTCTAATCTCAGTACTGGTAGATATATGTGTGTGTGTATGTGTGTGTGTGTGTGTGTGTGTGTGTGTGTGTGTGTGTGTGTGTGTGTGCATGTGTGTATGTGTGCCTTTACAAGCCTACCCAGAGGATTACCCTGGCATTGTGCCACCTGACATTATTTCCCAGCGCCTCTGTGGAGTGAAGCCACTGGAGTGATCCCCAGGGTGAATGCTCTATTTCTTATCTAGTCATCAAGATTTCTCTTGAAGAGGGCCAGTGAGGGGCTCTGTTTGACATGTATGGGACATCTAGTCCATAGCATGGGCAGTCTCTGGGTTATGAACCCATCCCTCTGGCATGTTCTGTTGATTGTGGTAATAAGGTTGAGGTTTCTGGAGCATGTGGTGCAGAGGGACTGAGATATCTTTGGATGTAGCATTTCTAACAGAGCTGGGTCAGACACGGCTTTGTAAGTCAAGCAGAGATTGCCTCTACGTTGGCGATATGAGACAGAGAATAGTTGGAGTGTTTTGAGTCTGTCCATATAGGACAAGTTTTTAAAGCCTAGGATCATTTTTGTGAGGTATGTTTGTGGCCTCTCCAGTTGTTGCAGGCATCCATTGAGGTACATGCCAAATGGGGCATTTTACTCGATGATTGGCTTAATGAGTGAAGTGTACAGGGAGACAATGACCCCCTTTTTCCTGGATGCAAAACCATTAGTAATCAGATGTGCCACATAGAAGGACTGTCTGACCACAGTGGCAATGTGGTGGTCAAAAGAGAGGCTGCTGTCAATCTGTCTTCAGAGATCTCTTATAATGCCTTCTGTGTTTAATGGATTACCATCAATGTGGTAATTTATGGGAACTGAGTTTTTCTCAAAGGGTATGCTGACACATATTTGGCCATTGAGCTTCAGGTCATGCTTCTGACAGCATACATTGGTCTCAGTGAAGCCTTTCCGCTGGAAGTCGACATCACTTGGGTAGTTAATAATAGCTCCCAACATGCAATCGTCTGTAAACTTTGTCAACCAGAGTACCTTTGTGATGGCCTGGACTTCAGAGAAATAGATACCAAACAGGGGAGGACCCAGGACCAAACATTGTGGGACCCCACTCCTGACTCATTGGCAGTCTGACTTGGAGTCAGCTACTTTCACACCATGGATTCTATCTGTGAGCCAGTTTGTAACCCACCTAGTGATATAGGGGTTGATGCCTACCATAGTGGGATTTTTATGATTCCAGAGTGGGGAATTGTATCAAAGGCCTTGGCCAGATCAAGGTAGGCTGTATGACCAACTTGACATCATGCACAGCTCTGGTGACTGACTCAAAGAAGTTGACCAGGTTGAGTAGGCATGATCTACCCACCACAAAACCAAATTGTGTGGGAGTCAGAGTTTGGAGTTTCCCTATATCCTTGTTTATTAGGTCCATGATGATGCATTCCATAGCTTTGCATACCAGACTCATCAGGCCAATGGGGTGATAGTTCCCAGGGTCTGTAGTCACTCCTCCTTTGTGGGGAGGGATGATTGTAGCTGTGCACCATTTGGCAGGGACAAAGCCTGAGGTGCAGCTGTGACTGAACAGGGCACACAGGTGTGGTGCCAGGTCAGTCTGTAGTTCATGTAGAACACAGCCAGGGATATTGTCAGGTCCCATAGAAGATGTATTTCTGGCCCTGGGCATTGATATTTTAACCTGCGCATCAGTAATACTGGGTGCCTGGCAATCTACTAGTATTGTGATTGGTCCTTTGGTAGGGGAGAGAGGGGTAAGGTTGGCACTGAATCTGTCAGAGAGTATATTGGCAATATCTGTTGGCTCGGTATAGGAGGTACCATTGTGCAGTAGTTCAGAGCACATCTGGGTATTGGCGTGAAGATTATTTACATAATTATAGAAGGCCTTGTGTTTGTCTTTACTATCTGCTGCAATTCTGTTTTCATAGCTAGCTTTAGAGGATTTGATGAGTGATCTCAACTTTTTGTTGAGGCCGATAAGGAAGTTGTTCCTGTCTTGGGACTTCACCTTATTCTGCATCAGCGTAGTTGTTCTGTTGTTAAATTTGTGTATGGCAGGGGACCACCAGATTGGCTTCCTGTTTTGGAGGACAGTGTCTTGGTTCTATTGGGTATGGCAAGATTCATGCATATATGTATGTGTTCGTACAGTGCATTGGTGCATGATTTGGTGGTCATGCAACTATTCTCCATTTGCATGGGTGCCGTGAACTTAGCCACCTCTATTTTGAAGAGCCCAAGGTTAGCTTTGTAGAGGATTGCCATGGTGGTTACCTTTGCGGGGGGGGTGGTTGCAGGGATGTGGATTCCCAAGGTGATTAGTTTGTGGCTGGATCTAACCAGGGAGGATTTGATTACTGGTGTAGATCAACAGTTGCCCATGTTAGTAATGACGAGGTCAAGGATGTTGACACCTGTAGTTGGGGTACGAATGAGCTGGTCCAGGTCATTGTAATTCATGAATTCCAGGAAACATTGGGCAAATGTAATGGTTCATGAGTAGTTTCCCAGTTAATGGAGGGGTAGGTGTAGTCACCCAGTATGAGAGTGTTAGGTTGGACCCTAATATTCTCCTGGGTGCTTAGGAACAAGGAGTGTGAGTCTTGGGACATGGTTGGGGACCTATAGCAAGCTATGACCTGAATTGCTGTATTACCCAATGTTAGCTGCACCTGCAGTATCTCTGATGCATTATGTTGGGCTATCAGTGTGGAGGTGTGCACATCCTTTATGAGTATAGAAACACCACTGCTTTGGGAGCTTCAGTCCAAGGTCTTGGGCCGAAAGGTGTGGAATTATGTATAGCCTGGTAGTGCAAGGGTGCTTTACGCTGCTTTGAATCCGGTCTCTGTTACAGCATTAATGTTGATGTTTGCCATTTTAAGGAGTGCTTTGAGTGAGTGTATTTTGAGAGTTACACTTATAGCACTGAGCAGCATGACCCTCCGATTGCAGTTTGTAGCTGTTATAGTGGTAGTTTGGTCTTTGGTACCCAGCCTAAACAAGGCACTATAGAGGTGGCAAGTTTCTTGGCCAGTATCCAGAAGGTCAGGGGTGGCAGATGCAGGCCATTCCTGGCAAAGCATCAAGGTCTGTAAATCATGTCATCCCAGGCAGACAGACACTGGATCCCCTTGGAATGACACCAGAAACACAGCCAATTGTTGAAATCAATAATTTTCTGCTTGTACTGTGATATCATTGTGGATGATGATAGGATGCTTCTCAGGGCTAGGGTCATACCTGGCTGGGCTACATAATCCAAGAGCACCTCCATATCTCTCTTCATGCAGTCCAGGGAGGGACATCTCAGGTCATTCACACCCACATGTATAATGACAGAGTCATATCTGTACCTGTTGTTGATGGACCTGATTGCGTGTGTTATGTGGCAGATCCTGGCTCCTGACAGGCAGCTGACTGTTACTTTCTCTTTATTCAACCTAGTGAGTGGGACATCAGTGTGCCTCACTATCGAGTCACCTATGAGTAGTGTGCTGTAGATGCTGTATTGCCTTAGGCCCTTTGGTTTTGTGGCACACTATTTAGGAGAGTTATGTGCATCATGGATGGTGTTGTGTTGTGGTAGTCGACTGCATTTCTCCCTTGGAGGCCTCTGCTGTTTGGGTAAATTTGTAATGAGAACATCCATGAAGGTGGGTGTGTGGTGTGTGTTGTTATGTGCAGGAAGTACTGGTGTGTGTTTTGGAGGGCTATGTGTTCCATGTGGTGTGGTGCATGTGTTCACCTTCTCCTCTTGACCAGCTAACTCGGTCTTGGCTGGACAGTGTGTGGCTTCCAATTTGCATATATAAGTGCACCTCTCGCAAGTCTGAGTGTTGGGAGGTAAGAGGAGAGGATTGTCAGTATACATGAGGCAGTTGCTACATTGCCTCAGGATGCCCAAGTTCACCAGGTTAATAGGAGAAAGCACAGGGAAATGACATTTACACGTGCCAGGAGGGGTGGGCATTAATAATAAGTACTTGAGCTGTTTCCTTGTCGAACGTTTAGTGCTGGTAGCACTTTCGGTGCTACTATAATTGCTACAAGAAGTCTGGTTATGTAACTGATTATGGCCTATAAAATCCTCTATAATCTGGACAATACTCCTGCACTTAAAAATATTATCACCCCCTATAAAAATCCTAGACCGCTTCGATCCTCTAACAAACTACTAATTCAGACTAGCAAAATTAATAACACAGCTGGTGACTCACACTTTGCAAACTCTGTACGTAGATCCTGGAACTCTCTTCCAGCTAATATTACCTTACTTTCTGCCTTAGGTCAATTTAAAACTAGACTCAAACAACATGTGTCACTTAACTGGCTATGTCAATGCATCAAGCCTGGCTAACTCTCTCTAGAATGTGTAAAAATCTGTTAACCAGTTTACTGTGTAATTTAATTTAATCCTGACTTGTGCTCAGGATTAACTGTAACCTGTGGAACTTGTTTAACTTGCTTACTTATGTAATCTCTATAAATAGTCTGTTTGTAATATGTAATGCTGGTATTATGTAATGCTGTATCTGCTTACCCTTGGAGCTTTTCTCCCCGGGCCTCCACTGAAAATGGACATGCATCCAGTCGGACTATCCCAGTCAACAAATGTAAAATAAATAAATAATAAAATAAATAAATGTGTATTAAACTAGCTAAAGGAAAGGTAGGAAACAAGTGCAGTCCTTTTATTTTATTGTATTATTTAGGCAAACTATATGTGGTCTGTGACCCATAGCAATGCCCATGTATATGATATTGTAGACTAATTGACCACAGTTAGGGTAGAGACACACATGTCAACATCATGCATCATACCTGCCTGAAACATTGTGTTGATACAATATCTGCTACACTATCACTTGTCAGGGTGTGTAGGAGCAATACATGACTCCACATCCTACATTTGGTGGGTCATCTCACCATCCATGTAGGCATTCAGAACATTACACATTGTAGGCAGTAGAGTGTTATGTCTCATGCTTATAAACTATATGGGGTATGTAATGTGTATGTAGTAGTACAATACATAATGGTGGAAATGTAGGTTTTCTAATCTGTGTATTGTCAACTGTGTTGATGATACTGTGTGCACATCCCATGTGTCAGTCCTTACTGTATGTATGCCAGGGATATACCATTTTATCTCACTGTTCCACCTGGTGGAATCAGGGATACATACCACAGACCTGTCATACGCAGTATCATGCATACCCTCATCAGCTGCACCAGGGTTGAGTGTATGTGAAAGACATGGCTGGGCCAACAGGTGTTGACAGGTGAATCTGTCAGTTAATGTAATAGCTACACTTGTGAGGGACTTGTTGACAGTACTGCAGTAACCTGTTCTATATGCACGAGCCTGGGGTAGTACACAACACTCAGCTGACATGTCTGATGGCTACCTGTCTGTGACAAGGGGTATGTATACAAGGTGACACTGTTTGACAACAGTGTCTGTCACACACTGTGGTATACATACACACCTGGTACATGTACATATGAAGCTGTACCTTGCTTATGACATGGTCAGTGTATTACCAGTCTGACATACTCCTTCTTGGGAATATCTCCATTGCCATAGCCTGCAGACACACAGACACCTGGGACACAAACAGAATACATCATGTCAGACTACATTCAGTCAGTGGCACTAAAAGCAATAATGCATCCTGGCTAATAAGGTACATACACCCGTATGTGTACCCATTAGAAATGCTAGCAGATAGCACATTACATAGGATTACATACCGACACTGTACTAGATATTCACCCTGTGCATCAGACCCATATTAGCATGTCCCTGCATCGATGGTATGGATGACAGGGATGTGGCACAGGTACCATCATGTGCACAGGGTGTTGTGTGGGTTTGCTAGAGGCCTATGCTGTGCCATACAGTTGACATCATGAGTGTGTGTTTGGAGGGGTATCCAAAAGATGGGCTGTCCAGAGGTGCTGCTTGTATATGGAGGTGACCTGCTTGTGATACAGATATATGTGTGTATGTATGCACACAGTCATGCCATGTTGCAGCTTTACACAGGGTACATTGGACAGCAGTGCACCATACATGGCAGGGTGTCCAGGTCACCATCTCTTGACACAGACATGAGAATTGGTCCTGCTAGGGTTATCACTGGCACCACCACACCCAAGGCTAGATGCAGTATTCCTTCCTGATGGTGACGGCTGTCTACTGGATCTGAACCCCTGACAGGACTGGACAGGACCATGGGCCATGGCCTGCTCCAGTGTAATGTGGATGGAACCCCTCCCCCCTTCGGTAGTGCTGGTGTCACTGCCATTAAGTGAGTGGGAAGGTGCACAGCCCCATACACTTTCAGCTGTTGTTGCTGATGACCTACATCCACATGGCCAATGCCAATCTCCCATCTCTAATATGATCTAGCACAGACATGCCATGGTTGGGGATTGCCAAGGTCTCACCCCACCATCTATTAATGACCTCAGTATTTTGACGTGTGGACCAAATAAGGTCATGTATATCACCACGTACATCAGGGAGAGCTGCATCCACCACCCTGAGTATTTGTGTGTTATGGTGCTCACAATGTGCCTGTGCATCCATGACAGCCTGGAACATGTGTCTGGTGACACCTTCTGTGGCACTTGCAACAATGGCCCAATGAGCTGCATTACTACTGCAAGCACCCCTGTCCATCCGCCTGTCTGGGACCTTGCCTGCACTCTGGCTATGGCCAGTGTCTACACTCACACCTGCAGCAGTCACCACACTAGCCTGTTTGATGTCACCACCTGCCAAATGCCCATCATCTGTGGCCACTGGTGATGGGGTATGTGTGAGCATTGTCATGTGTGCAGTGATGGTGTGCACAAGAGTGGGATGCCAACTATTGGCACAGATTCAGCCCCTGACAACCCCATATGTACCTTACTATTCCTATCATCATCAGAGTCTGCAGAGATAATGACATCATGTTCAAAAAGGGGGGGGCAAACCCCATTGCCACCTGTGGGGGGAAGACAACATATGCACATTAATACCTGCACTTTGATGTTGGCTGGTACACATACTTACACACACACACACACACACACACACACACACACACACACACACACACACACACACACACACACACACACACACACACACACACACACACACACACACACACGCACACACTTACAAGTGAGGTGGCACAAATCTGTTACACACAACACACATTACCCACATGGTGACATGCATGACACACGGCCCTAAACATCATGCATTGCTGCCAGTTTTACTACATGTAACTGACAATATAGAGCTCTGGAATATGTGATTAGTGTTAGTATGTGATGGCTGTTCTCCAACACAGACTTCACCCGTGTACACATCATTGCTGTTCACCTGTATAGCACAGTGGCAAGTGCTACAGAACATACATCACAAATGTACATATCCTCACAGGATCTGTAGGGGTCTGGCTCATATGTTTGCTCTATTTCTCATAACCTCTGTGTTTCTCTGTTACATAAGTGTGATTATCTGAGGAGTGACATCACTGATTAATGACATACATGTGAGTTTCAGATCTCCAAATGAGCAGTGAATGTATGGTCACCTGATTCCTATTACACCACCAGCCTTGTAAGCTTACAGTGGATATGATAAGTGTACACAACCCTGTTAATGTGCCATGTTCTTGTAATATACAAGATGAGACTGCTGTAATGCATTCCAATATGTCACCCACCTTCCATGTGACATATGAACTGTGCAATTCAATCGATAAACAAACATGTGTTACATGTAAAATATAATGACTGCAATATGTACAATATTGTGATTGCATAAGTGTGCACACTTTTAAAACGATAAGTTGTTGAAGCACCTTGTAAGTGGCTAACAGCATCCACTGTTCTTGTGAAGGTTTCTATCAGCATGGCACATACTGACTTGGAATTATTTGGCCACTCTTCCATGCAAAGGTCAAACAACTCTGTCAGATTGCAAGGGCAGCTCATGTGCACAGCCCTCATCAGGTCACACTGGGGTTTTCTATCTGGTGTAGGTCTAGTCTCTGGCTGGGCCAATCCATAACCATGTTTGTGTTCAGGTGGAGCCATTCTTAGGTAGTTTTGGATGTATGCTTCAGTTCTTTGTCATGTTGAAGGCTGACACACCTCTTCATCCTCAGCATTCTTGCAGACAGCTGATGGATTTTGGGCAGAAGTGGGTGTTATTAGGAAATGTTCAGAATTCCCACCACCGTGAGTACATGCCCTGTTCTGTCTGTAGAACGGCAGCCCCACAGCAGGCCACTGCCACCAGTGTGAGTCATCACGGGGATGTTGATCTTCAGGCTATGAGAGGTGTTGCTTGTGAACCACACATACCTGTTGGTATTGTGGCTGTGAGGTCAATCCCTAGACTCATTACACCATAACACATTTTTACACCTGCCTTTGGGAGACATGATGTGCTGTATTGTAAATTGTATCCACCCCTGGATGTTTTTGGTATGTGGAAATGCTTCCATCTTCTGACCCTACCCCATAGGCCAGACATATGCAGAATATGGGAGAGTGTTCTCACAGGTAGTACAGAACACCAGTACTAGCAAGAGGTTACTGTAACTCCCTCAGTGTTGCTGTATGTCCCCTGGCAACCTCCCTGACCAGGTCTTGACATGTGTTGTCATCATTTTTGGAGGGACATCAGGTTCTTTTCAACAGCACTGTTGTTCCATATTCAAGCCACCTTTTGACAACTATTTCCACTGTATTCCATGGTGTATGTGGTGCTGTGGTAATTGTACCCTACTCTTGACTGATAGCTTTCAAATATGAGATCACTTTGCTGTTTTGTCTGCAAGCCATGGCTGTTGCTGTTGCAGGCAACTGAGCAAATGTCATGATTATACCACTTGGACAGCAGACTGTTATTTGTTGTTAGTCAGAGTGCCTTTACATGATGGCTGGTGTGTACCCAAGTAGACTGTATGCTGTCAGTAAATCACAAGCTGCTGCAATAACATATTATTTGAAGGGTGTGCACACATATGTATCCAGTGTATTGTAATGTTTGTATACTCTATATTTGGTGGCCAACAGATTTATTGTTTGTATAGGGGATTGCTCATGTCATAGGTCACATTACAGTTTGGAAAATATGAGGGCCAATTGTGGTCTCAGTTTGTATATACATCACAAACACCTGTCATTTTAACAGGGGTGTATAGGTGTATGGGTGTATGGGCTCAAGCTCAATGGCAAGAAGTGTATTGTTATCCCCTTTGGGAAAAAAACATGTATCCATGAATTACCATATAGGTGGCAGTACACACAGAAAGTGTGATAAGAGACTTAGAGACACAGGTGGACAGTGGTCTCACCTTCGATAACCACATCGCCACAACAGTCAGGAAATCCTTCTATGTGGCACACCTCATCACGAAGGGCTTTTCATCCAGAAAAAAGGAGGTCATTGTCCCACTGTACTCATCCCTCATTAGACCCATTATAGAATACAACGCCCCATTTGGTATGTACCTCTCAAGACATCTGCAACAACTGGAAAGGCCTCAGAAATACCTCACTAAAAGAATCACAGGCCTCAAGCAGATGCCCTATGCTGACCACCTTAAAAAACTCCAGCTATACTCTGTCGCATATCGTCTACTCTGAGGCGATCTCTGCTTAAAATACAAGGCCATGCCAAACCCAGAGCTGTTGGACATGCTGCACTTAAAGAAATCCCAATCCCTCAGAGCTACACGCTCCAGGGATCTAAACCTTGTCATCACAATAAACAAAACATGCTGGAGGGATAGGTTCCTGACCCAGAGACTCCCCAGACTCTGGAATAGATTGCCCATACATGTCAAGCAGAGTACCTCTTTGGACCTCTTCAAAAGGAACCTTGACGATTGGATGGGAGAAAGGAAATTCACCCTAGGGATCATGTCAGTCACCCTGCTAGACAGGGGTCCAGGAAAGTAAATAATGTGGGAAGAAATAGCCAGGGAATTGTTATGGCTAGGCTTGTATAAGCCCTAGGGCTGATAGCCTAGTACCAACCTATGAACATATGAACCTATGAACCTATATGACAGTAATGTTTTACACATGTCCCTACCTTAGGCCGTTTGTCCACCCATTTTGTTGCTCTCTGTCAAGATGTCTTGCACTGATAGGCTGTGAGTTATGCTACATGGATGATACATTCTCATCAGCTAGGCCACTGTGGTGACTACTGTGATGCAATGCAGTTGACCCCAACACAAGTGAACATGCACATAAAGCAATATGGCTATGAGTGACAGTTGTGTGCATGATACATTGCATGGCCTTCACAAGCCTGAGATATTGGCAAACCACAACAGTACAATTGCATACTCACCAGCTGCAGGATTCAGTCCCACATGCAGACCGGAGGGACCTGGGTAGTTGTGTGAGGGGAGTATGATCAGCATTCCCACATGTGGCATTGGTACAGGATGGATGCAGCATGTCTGCCCATTTACAGTAAAACCCCCAATACTACACAATTTGCTGTCCTTCACCATAGATGTGCATGTCTGTGCATTAGAACCCCCCATCCACAACTGCAGTCTGACCTGACACATGCACGTACTGACTCTACAATTACAAGTATGTCTGGTACACTAGTCTAGTAATCTACACTGCGGTCTTACCTGCACACTCCTTGTCCATCTGGGTGCCAGCCACCTCCAGTATGTGGGGGGTATGTACTCTGATGTTGTACTGAGATGGGTGCCCCAAGGTACCCATGGAGCTCCCTGGTAGGTGTCAATGGGGCTGCAAGGCCAGGTCCATGCTTCTGGCTGTGTGGTCCCTGGCCACTGCAACAGCTCTTTGCCGGGCATGGCATATGAGGTGACTTTCATGATGCCAGGCCTGCTCATATGTACATGCATGTGGGTCGACATCATTTACCCTGTGGACAAGATCATCCCACAGGCAAGTCCTATCCTGCAGATGTTGTTGCCTTCAGCCAAACATTATGGCATGGTTGTGTAGTATGGCTTCTGATTATATTTGTCTCAGCTGCTGGGAAAGCTTTGCTGATGTGACATTGCACCTGGGAGACATAACAAGGGAGACACCTCACAGGACCTCATGCATTTAGCAATCATATGTACAGAACCTGCACATCTACATTGAATACCAGTAGCCATCACTCACAACCTCACCATAACCCTGTACCATATCAGTGCTGTATCTGCTTGCATTGCAGTGCTAGCTCTGACATGTCATATTCCCCCCAATGAGGGCTATTTAATTTCCTACTCCTGTACTCCACATTCATGTCTGTGTCAAGGGATGACATTGGCCATCTTCCATGTGGATGTGGTGTGGATGGTGGCAAGGCTTGGTGTGACTATGGTGTGTAATGAAGCTGGGAGCACATGCCTGAGTTCGTGGAGTATGCATTCAGGGATGTTATCAGGTGCCATGGATACTTATGTTTGTTGCCTTTGTGTAGGCAATATGTACCTACTCACTAGTGATGAGGGAAGAGTTGTGGGTGCTGTGCATATCCAGCTAGCGTACTGCTGAGCCAGGGGGTGATGTTTGCCTAAATCTATCTGCAGCAAGTTGTGTATAGCTATGTTGTATGTGTATGTGGTCTGATTGGCCACCATTACAGAGTGGGTTGGTTTATGGCCTCAGAGATTGCAGACATATGTGAAAATTGCCTTATGATTGGCCTTGGTGGATGTGTCCAATTTGTACTCATACTTAGCCTTACAGTACCCCACCTGTCACCTTATATGCTTGATCAGACAAAGGCTGACTTGATGCCAGGTTGGTGTGTGCTCCTGAGTTGACCTGTACAGCCAGTCTAGGGCCAAGTCTGTAGTTTGTGTATTGCTGCTGTCTACCACAAGCATTCAGCCTACCTTGAGGGGGTTGATGTCCTGTTGGGTATTGCTGAGGCCATAAAGCTATGTAGGTGCACACATAGTATTGTATTATGAGCCTGGACACAGCTGCTAGTTCCAACATATGGGATGCCCTTCATGTGGGCTTTGCCCATTTACCTGGCCTGTGCTGGGGACATTACAGAGGTGTGGAGGCTACAGATTCACAGACAGTAGATGGAAATACCTCACAGGAGAGAACATGTGGAGACAGCCCAGCAACATGGGGGACAAAGCTCCAGAGTTTGGTACAGCTTGTATGTCATTAGTGTTGTTATACACGTGGGGTGTTGCTACATTGACAGAGTTTGTCTGGGCATACATTTACTGAGTGAATTGACATCTGACAGTGATATGACTCTGACATAGCTCTCAACTGGCATGTTGTCCACAGACTGGCCAAATGTTTGCCTATTATGCTTGGTCTGTTCCCCGTCCAACATTTGATTTTGTGGGGTTGGTAGGATAATGTGAGGATTGTAGTCAGCACATGTCATCATCCATTGGTGTTCCACACATTTCCTTCAGGAATGTGATGTTTTAACAACATGTGTAATAGTAGCTACTTTTTCAGTTTGTAACACCATTATTTGTAATGTGTCCTTCTTTCCAGCCCCCTGTCCCATAAGTATGTTATGTTTTGTCCAGATGTCCTGCACTATGAGGTGCAGAGGCATGGTATATCATTAATTACCAACTGCACTCCAGTTAGCATGAAGATGACTTGGCAGACTCCTGGCCATGGAATGCAGCGGTGGTCAGGGTTGTGGGTCCACACCCTGGTAATTCTGTGGAAATCTGCACATATGACAGTATGTCTGTCTGGCCATTGTGAACAGACTTTCAAGATTGTGTAGCAGTGTTGTGTGTATATGTTTTTTAGGCTGGGTAGGGAGAGTAGCAGCTGTGAGTGCCATACATCCTTTAGCTATCTGACTCTGTATGCTGCTGCAGATGCTGGTGGTCTATCAGGTCCATATGCTTGTAGAGGCTGACTGTGCAATTTCATGTACACCTCAGGATTCCCAGTACACTGTGAACTGGGGCAGTATATGTAGTGGTAATGTGTGAGTGGCAAACGGTATGTGTTTGCTCTCACAGTATTATACTATCATGTTCAGTTTGCTTACTGATATGCTGCTGTGACTGTGGTGCAGCTGTTTGGGGGTATGCACTTTCACACTGGTGTCTGTGTTCCACTAGTATTACATCCCTGTACTGCCTGTTATATTTGCTAATGCATGTGTGCAGCCCAGAGCTGGACCTGGGTAGTGTTATGTCAGTCTGATTGTAGTTTAGACACTGCACGGTAGCTCGGTGTAGTTTCACTAATGTTGTGTTATGTTCACATTTTCATAAGATGTCCAGTTGTGTGGCCAATATCTTTGATCTGGTCCCCATAACTGTTATATATGCATGACACATCAATGGGGTGATGTGAGGACAGAGGTCAGTAACTAATGAAAAGCAATCGAGTCCTGGAATTGTGATATTTCAGTTGATACATGTTAGGACATGCACTGTTACTACATGAACGTTCTCAGCTTATCTGCTGACATATTTTGGACATGACCCTATTTTCAGGCTTTTGTCCCCACACTTTGTCAGGCTTGGTCCACATTCATTGCATTAAGGGGTTATGATCATACCTTTCCATTGCCAGATTTTCCACAGAGTGTCCAGATGTTTGGACCATATTTCTGTTCAGTTTCACAATTTATTTCTATTTGTCTGGTAAATCACAGTGATGATCCAAGGATTTATATCAGTAAATAAATGACATGACATTTCAGTTCTCATCATCATATCCTTTAGTAATTGTCTGCTGAAGCACACACTGTTGCTTTAACACGTCTTCATTTGTAACAGCAATTTTTGCAGTATGTCCATATATGTGGCCCATTCCCCCACCTTTTACAGTCTTTGTACAGGTTCCTTGCTCTACCAGGTTGAGAGGGATGGTTCTGAGATATAACTGCACTGCATGTTTTATATATATATATATATATTTTCTTCCTTTATATTTAATATATGTATATCTATATTATGACTGTAAGTTTACATATATATGTTTCATCAGACATGCACACACACACACACACACACACACACACACACACATATATATATATATATGTGTGT
This sequence comes from Protopterus annectens, assembly GCF_019279795.1. Taxonomy (NCBI): domain Eukaryota; kingdom Metazoa; phylum Chordata; order Ceratodontiformes; family Protopteridae; genus Protopterus; species Protopterus annectens. Next base: position 1,598,423,659 of record NC_056735.1, on the reverse strand, counting down.
GTGTGTGTGTGTGTGTGTGTGTGTGTGTGTGTGTGTGTGTGTGTGTGTGTGTGTGTGTGTGTGTGTGTGTGTATATGTCTCTATTTCATGATATGTTTTGAAAGCAACATTAATTCCTACAGCTCAGGTGGTGTAGTGGTACATTCTTCTGATTATAATGTATAATGTTCAGGGTCATAGGTTAACACTTGGGACTGATGTTTTTTAATTAACGTTAAATGACCTGTGTGCAGGATATGTTCATTAAAGCACTATGAGCTCACACAGCTCAGATGGTGTAGTGGTATGTTGGCATGACTGTTAAGGGCAGCATCCTGGGTTTAAGACTGGACAGAGCTGACAATTTTGTTGCTGGATAGAACAAGGTCTGATGGATACAAACTGATTAAGGCACATTTATGCATATCATACATATGTCATATTTAAGCAACAGCCCACACCTGGGTGTCAGTAATGCTGCATTTACCCAAAGTTGGTGTGGTTTGGGCATGAGGGCAATGCCCTCATGACCAAACAATGCCAACCGTGGGTAAGTTCAGCATTGCCCACACCCAGCCATTGGTTATTGCTATTATACAATGACATTATTCTAGTAAAGCAATACTTACCTTTCTTAAATAGTGTCATTATATCATGTCTCCATGCTGCCCTTCCACAATTTTCTGGTATCCTGGATCATTTCCGATGTACTGCACATGCATAAGGGACGTGTCCCCACACTTATGCAGTAAATCAGTGTTGTGCAGAGGTAGCAACAGAGATAGGGGGATCTCAATTACTTTTTTATAACATATCTTGGTATGTTATACGAGTTGATGAACTCGTATAACATAGTGAGATATATTAAGAAGGCAACAGAGATCTTCCTTGCTTTGTTGAAAGGAAGACCTCCATTGCATTCTTTAATGATGTTTTTCTATGTTATATGTATTCTTCAACTCATAACACATAGCAAGATATGTTCAAAAAAAGCAACAGAGATCTTCATTTCCCCATTGCTATCTCTGCAAACTAAAATAAAACACAGGTGATATACAAATGGAAAATGTCCAGGCATCTGGACCTTTTTTTAATTTGCATGTTCTCGGATTTACAACTGGCACTCTGTTTGGGCTGGCCAATTAGCATACTCATTTTTGTATGTTAATGGCCAGTCATTGTATAATATAAAATAAATATTTACATACACATTTATAATTTTATGTTTACCTTCCATGACATCTCTCTGTATGCTTTCATCACATTATATTCTTGTGTGACTATACTGTATGGGGCATATGTGTTTATATGGGGGTTTCACATCTTTTTTACTCTGACATCTCACTTTTGGAACTGCTACACTACTCTGCTTGACAAAAAATCATTGCTACATAATTTACTTTTACTGAAATAAGTTTAACACTACTTTCACATGATAAAATAAGTTGTTTGTCATGGGACTTGAACTGTGAATGCCTGCATGTAAATCTGCAACTCTAAGCACTATGCTATCTCAGCTTGGACTTTGTACCTGTTTATTTTCATTTAGCTCCTATGGGATTTTTAAGCTGTAATGTACACATCCACTTAGCTACATTTAAACATCCCTTAGGGCATTAAAAACAAGGATATATTATAATTATTTTTGTAGGTTATGATGGTGTGTATTGTGGTATTGCAACAACTACTTGGGAATTTGTTTGTGACATAGTGGCAATGATTGGGCTTTCAGAATTCTGTGTGTGTTTCATGCTGATGCATTACATGTTCATTATGGGCTTTATTTTGTGGAGCTGTGGTTGTGCTTCTGTACGTTTGGGGGATTTATCCCCTGTTATGTGTGCATTTGCACACATTTCCTGCTTCTGCAGAATGCAGAAGTGCCGTTCAGTGCTTTAGCAATACAGGGGGGGTATGTCACAGAGGTTATATTGCTTTCCTTCTGCCATTTTGATTTCAGTCTCTGCGGTCACTGAAATGCTCTATTTTACATTTCAGTGTCTGTGGACACTGAAATACTGGCATAATATTAGAGCTAAGCTCTAATATTATGCCAGTATGACTTAAGAAGTGCCGTACGGCGCTTTCTGAGTGCAGGGGGCTTGTTTAGTGTCCGTGCCCTGCACAGACATGCCCTCTGCACTCGTACTTGGATTGTGTCCGTGTAGAGAGTTCAGCAGCATGTCTTCATGCATATGCAAGGCACGCTGCTGCTGTACATGGACACGGAATGCTCCATGCAAGAAGAGCTTCTTCTTGCATGGAGTGTTTGTGAATTCAGGGGACTTTCTTTCTTCCTTTTTTTCTTTCTTCCTTTCATCAATATTTGATGTTCATTTTTAGAAGACACTTTCTGTTCTGTTTAAATCCTTTTAGAATACCACTATTTATTTTGTTTTAAGTGTTAAAAGTGATGTTAGAAGTGATGTTTAAAAATACAGTGATTAGCTTGCTATTCTTTGTCTTATCAACTGCTTTGGAATGTGACACTGAATGTAGTCATTTGTCCAGTTCTCTTACATGACAAAAGAGAAAACAAATAAAATCTTGGTTCTAGGACGGAAGATCGAAACAGACAAGACCGACACCGACTTCACCGACGCGAAAACACTGACACGGAAATGATCGACACTACAAACCACAGGTAAGGGGTTTAAAATTCGCTAATCAAGCCTACCATGTTCAGGTAAGGTGGCAGTGTTATGCATGTGTTAAATTTAAACCCCTTACCTGAACATGGTAGGCTTGATTAGCGAATTTTAAACCCCTTACCTGTGGTTTGTAGTGTCGATCATTTCCGTGTCGGTGTTTTCGCGTCGGTGAAGTCGGTGTCGGTCTTGTCTGTTTCGATCTTCCGTCCTAGAACCATATATATATATATATATATATATATATATATATATATATATATATATATATATATATATATATATATATTGTATAGATACTTGTGTGTATGTATGTAGATATATAAATAAAGCCTACATGATAATTTTGACTGTGTGCACATCCTAAAATTGGCATATAAATATATATATATATATATATGTATATATATATATATATATATATATATATATGTGTGTGTGTGTGTGTGTGTATGTGTGTGTGTGTAGGTATATAAATAAAGTCTGCATGATAATTTTGACTATGTGTGCATTGAGGTGTGATGTGCACACGGCTGCAAAAAGTTTTAGATTCAACAAATTCTGCTTAGCTGTGCACACTCATGCACAAACACAAAAAGATCCATGACATGCAAATTACAGCATAAGTAGCTGAATTGTATGCTAATGAAGGAAATCAACATGGTGGCATGATTCAACAAGATGCAAAATAACCGTGTAGACTCTGTGCTCATGTTGACCATGTATTCAAATGTTTTCTGAATGCAGCCACACAAAGGAATCTACATGGAAACTAGAGGTAATTGTCTGTACATTTATACAGAACAGACCCTAACGTAACCTACACAGATTATGAGATTCCCAGACATATTATGTGCTAGAAAATTATATTATTAATAGCAACAATTCCTTATTAAATGCCATGGCATAAATGAAGCTTTGCATCCCACCACCAAATGAGTAATACCCTTCCTTGACTGTACAACATTGGGCTCCCCTTCAGTTTCCCTGCCTACCCAGTTACCAACCATGTAGATTCAGGGATGTCAGCATGGTGAAGATGCAAATAAGGTCAAAACTCATTAGAATTGCTGAATCCCGAAAACTTCTAACCATGTAGGGATGTTCACTTCATGTAGGCACTTCCACAGTATTCATGTTGAATGCATGGCAACAGTGAATGATGACATTGTGGATGTCAGGTTACACTTACAGAGATGCACATGTAGGTCTTTGAAGAGTAAAAATACACTAAGAAGTGCACAATTCACAAGCTCTGTGTCATCCTTGTTATTCAAGAAACACCACCAAAGAAGCAACAAGTAAAAAATAAATAAAATAGAACCACTCGCTGAGTAAAAACAAGTTTACTAAAATAGATATCACACACTCAGTATTTTGATACAAAAAGTAAGCACTTTCGTCAGGCACATAGACCAAACTTCATCAGACAATTCAATATTACAACAGTTCAGCTTTTATAAAGCCCCCACCCCCTACAGTTGCTTACTCAATTAGTATCAATCTGGTTTAATTAAACCAATAAATAATACATACAATGCACTTCAATACAAAAAAAATATTAAAACTGATTTGCATACATATATTGAATAAATAAAATAAATAAAATGTAACTGTACTCAATACACTCATACTTTGTTCCCCCATCAGTAAAAAATACAAGAAGAATTTTATCATCTGTCCAATACTTTAAGCTTTAATTTACTACTGATAGAAATAGTATCATTCAACCCTGGGGGGACATGGGCATTGAGGAAGACCTGCCACCAAGTCACCTTGTCCTCCAACCATTGTTTCCAAGGTCCCCCCCGCTCAACCCTCCTGACCTGCTGTAACACCACAAATTTAAATGTATGATCAGGGAATATTTTGCTATGTCTATATAAAGTGTTTTTTTTTATCACTCCTACAAACATCGTAAAGATGTTCATAAATATGCTGTCTCAATTTACATTGCGTTTTCCCGATATAAAATCCAGGACAGTGGGAACAAAGGGCAGCATAAACAACACCTTGCATATGACAATTAAACTTACCCTCAATACAAATAAGTCTGTCAGCAATTTTAACCTTAGATGTCACTAAAATATTCCTACACTGGCTACACGTACCACAAGTTGCCATTTTACCCTGTACTTTACCATCCCTAACTTGTTCTTAAAAGTTTTTAATATTCCTACCTCGTCTGAATACAAATTCAGGGTGTGTGCCAAAACAAGTACCCAACCCCGGGTCGTTATTCAAAATTGTCCAATTCTTATTAATTATAGCCTGTATAACAAAGCTATCATTAGAAAATGTTGTTACCAAAGGACAAGTTGCATAGTTGTTCCTTCCCCCCATATTCTCAGAATCACATTCTTCAATGAAGTCCTTATAATTGGACACCAGCCCGGATGGTGTCCAATTATAAGAACTTCATTGAAGAATGTGATTTTATGTGTCGGATGTTTATGGATAGGGGGTAATCCAAGTATTTGATTAATAATGTCAGAAAGGAGGTGATAGACAAACATATTGGTGGTTATTTTAAGCCTGTTTTGAACAAACTGAATGATAACATGGGGTACTTCACTACCAATGTTGACACAACAAATGTTGTTGATTGTGGAATCACTGTTGATTTGGTCAACGTGAATATGCCCCATAGTTATTCCAGTGGCTGCATGTGTATGTGTAGGGCTAAAGTATAGAAGGTCCTGGGTTCTACTACAGGGTCTGCTATCTTTCCTTAGCTTTTTGAGCAGCATGTTTGCATGCTATCACAGGCAGGGACAAAAATAATAAGATCCCCTGTGTTCACCTTATTTCAGCATCAGTGGTGCATAGGTGCACACTGTGCACTAATGAGCACCAATGGAGTTCATATATTCAATAAAGTAGGAGATGTTTTTCATAGTAATTAATTACAGAATAAGCATGTGATTTTCAGTACATTGGAGCTATTCAACAAGCTATAAAGCATCCATGTAGCCTACATTCTATTTATTCCTGCATATTTCAATACCATGGGAGTAGACAGAAGGAAATTTTATATCTGAAATAAAACTGTCTCAGCTGCTGTATTTGCATGATATGTCCTCCACTTAGTATGTATTCTGCAATAATACTATGGCATGTCCTTGTATGTCTTAACTTGATGCATTAATTAAATAAATAGTGGTGGATTTGTACAGAAAGTACCTTAACATGTGACAGCAGACACTTATCTTACTTATATTTGTCCATTACTAAGGTTTTCTTTCTTATTCCTCTTGTTTTTCATAGCACTTTTTACACGATGCACCACATAGCGCAAATAGCATAAGCAGGTAATGGCTGTGCTTTTCTATCTGTTTTGCATGAAGTGCAGCAGATCACCTATGAACCAGACAACCAAAAATGGTAACCGGATAAATTCCATTAATGCCTTTGGCCATCAGAAAAACCCAGCATACTGAGTTCTAGTACAGATTGTGCAAACTTTGTTTTATTTCTGTGACATTGCAGTTTACAGCAATGAAGTACAACATAAGCAACTGTTTCCTCAACATTCTTATGGCAACAGGTGTAAGTGTAGGACTGCTATACACATGGTCCTGGATTCGAATATACTATATGACATATAGTATTGGTTTTACTGATGTTAGCAAGGTGGCTCATGTTTGTGCATCACTTACCAATGCACAAACTGGTGTAACTCGCATGCATGTACACTTTGTTAACCATCATGCAAGTCCACTGCTCACTGCTCTATGAAACTGTATATATGATGCTTTTTATTGGTGTTTATTGCCCATTTCCTTTGCATGACATAAAAATACATTTGGAAACATTGCAAATTCAGGGCACATTCTAAATGTACATCATATTTTCATAACACATACGTGTGTTGTCCCACCCCCCACAACCAGTATAACAGTGGGGGGGGTCAGTATTTTTTACACACACATATATGAACTACATTGCAAAGTGTAATATATAATGTTGTGTGCTCCCTTATGAGCAGGGTCAGGCAGTGGTGCTGACAACCTTGCTCTGCTAAACCCAAACATCCAACTATGCTCAATAAGGGTACTTGTGTTTTTACACAGCTAGGATTCTAAGCACTTAGGACACACTCTACTGTTAGGCTACTGGCCTCATATGAACCTATGACTCTATGTAAATATGCAGGCCTCCCAATGTGTTGTTCCCCACATGGCCTACTAATGTCATCTACCATAAGTTAACCTGCAACCATTTAAAAGTCAGACTTGTGCATTGGCACTTGCGTAAGTGCTGAGTTCTGAAGTCTAAATACTTAGGTAGGGATTCTGTTCTCACTGCAGTCAACTGTGTGTGTGTGTGTGTGTGTGTGTGTGTGTGTGTGTGTGTGTGTGTGTGTGTGTGTGTGTGTGTGTGTGTGTGACCAGCCAGAAGAGCAAGTGTGTATCCTGTAATTATCGCCCCAATCCCATAAATTGACAGTATTTTGATACTTGCATTTCAGGCAGGCCTCCCACCTTCTTCTCTCCAAAATGCACTGATGATGTCATCCACTATAAGTGGACCTGCAGCCACGTAACAGTCAGACATACACCATGGCACTTGCGTAGAGTACTGTGTTCTATAGTCTGTGTATTTTGATAGGCAGAGGTTTTGTTCTTACTGCAGTCAACTGTGTATGTGTGTTCAGCCAGAAGAGCAAGTGTGTATCCTGCAGTTACCACCACAATCCCATAAATTGACAGTATTCTGATACTTGCCCCTGCCTACACATCCATTTCAGGCAGGCCTCCCACCTTCATCCAACATGCAATGCTGATGTCATCCATTATAAGTTCTTAAGTTCACCTGCAGCCATCTAAAATTCAGACTTGTGCTTTCCACTTGCATAGAATACCATGTATTATATAATCTGTGTACCATAGAAAGGGAGAGATTCTGTTCTCACTGCAGTCAAGTGTGTGCCTGTACTCTGCAGAGTAGTTGTGCTATAGTAGATTTACCACTCCAATGGAATGACTTGCCAGTATTTTTGATACCTGCACCTGCCTACGCATTCATTTCAGGCAAGCCTCCCACCTTCTTCTCCCCAACATGCAAGGCTGATGTCATCCACTATAAGCTGACCTGCAGATTCATCAAATTCAAACTTGTGCCATGGCACTTGTGTATAGTACTGTGTTCTGTAGTCTCTGTACTTAGATAGGGGTTCTATTATCACTGCAGTCAATTAGTTGTGTGCATGTGTGTAAGCTGTTACTGAACATTACAGAAAGTCTTTTACACCAGCATGTGGGACACTGTTATCACCATATGCTGAATAAACAATGCTGATGTACCACCATATGCTCAACAGACAATGCTGATGCAATCAGCAATATCAGGTTATTGCAAATGCAACCATCCCACCAGGGCAGGATCAAACACTGACTTGAATCCCAGGCAGACATCATCTTAGGTTCATATGAGTTTACTGGGCTATAGGTCCTAGGGCCTTTATAAGCCTAGCAATGTAATACAATTGCTCCCTTATCAACCAGCATGCATGGTCTATACTTCCAGCACAAGTGTATGATCAGCTCTGACTGCCCTTATCCAAGAGGGACATGGGTAACACACCCATGGTAAATGTATGGTCTCCCATCCAGTTGTCTAAGTTATGCTTAAATAGGGTGATAGAGGAGCTCTGTTTTACATGAATTGGGAGTTTGTTCCAGAGGAGTGTCAATCTCCGGGATACATGTCAGTCTCTCCAGCATGTCCTGTTAATATTCCAGGCTAGGTTAAGATACCTAGAATGAATGAATCATGTCCCATGTGACTTGTGGATGTGCAGCATTTCCATTAGGGCAGGGTCTGAGACTGCACAGTAGGTCATGCACAAGTCACCTCTCAGCAGCCTGTAAGACATGGAGTACAGTCACAGGGACTTCAGTCTGTCCATAGAGGTCATGTGTTGCAGGCCCTGAACTGTCTTGATCAGAAACCTCTGAGATCTCTCCAGCTGCTGCAGGTGTCTGGTGAGGTGAATATGGAAGGGAGCATTGTATCCAATTAGTAGTCTGATGAGGGATGAGAACAATGGAGATGTAACATCCTTAACTGTGGATGTGATGCCCTTACTTATGAGTTATGCAACATAGAAGGACCTCTTTACCACTGTGGATACATGGTGATCGAAGTTAATATTGTTAACAACCTGTGCTCCCAAATCTCTCACCACAGGGTTTCAGCTAAGGGAGTTACTGTTAATATTGTAATGTGCAGGGACTTATTACCAAAGTCCAGAATAGCACCCAGGAAGGAGGAACAGCAGTCCTCGACCAAATAGTGAAAACATTCTTTAATATATAAAACACATAAATGCTTAACTTAAATCACTGTTTTTTATCCATATTACAAAGACTTCATCAGATGCAATGTATCCCATTCTTCATTTATTTTATAATCCCATCTATTATCTAATTAAAACAATTTCAGACATCAGTTTGTCCTTAAACTACTAAAAAAATAAATAAATACATACTTTAATAACACTTCTGATTAAATACTTATAAGACATTTAAACATTTTATAAAATATGTGCAAACCAGTCTTTATAACAGCCATTAAACACATTTGTATTATTAGTTCTTGTGCAAACCATAAATATACATTTTATAAAAAACTATTGTAAGGGCTGCCTCTAGTTACCAACCACCACCATTACAATAAAATATCCTAAAGAAAAAAAAAAGCATTGCTTCAGTATTACATGTTTAAAAAAAAACAATATTTTCAACTCACATCACAATTTTGCAGCTCTCAATTTTAAAAGGGAGGCTATAAAGATGCTCTCATTAAGACAAGGGGGTACATTTCCTTGCGGTGTTATCTGCCACCATAGTACCCTATACTCTATTTTCCCAACCCAAAGCCCCCCTCTTAGGTTATTTCTAACTTCTTTTAGGACAAAAAAAAAAAAAACTTGAATTCTCACATTCTTTTAGATGTTTAAATAAGGCATTCATTTCTTTTTTTTTCTTTGAATATCATAGTCGTGTTCATAAATTCTTTTTTTCAGTTTTTGCTCTGTCTTCCCCACGTAGTAAGACTCACATTCTTTACAAATCACCAGATAAACTAATCCAAAAGAATGACAATTTGAGAATCCCCTACCTTCTAGCTATTTATTTCTACAAGCAAGGAAAACATTTTTCTTTGTTCACTATATATTTACATTGTGAACATTGGCCACATTTAAATGTCCCTTTCTTTTGCCTAACCATATTACCATGTGTACCATCCTGTTCCAATAAACATTTTAAATTCTGTCTCTTCCTATAAATGACTTTAACATGTTCTTTGGGAATGTCACCTAGATCTGTCGACCCCACAAACCTTTCCCATTCATTTTGTTTTTCTAACTGAATCTGTACTCCTATTGTACTCCATTATGAATGCATTACTAAAACTTTCTTCTTGATACTTTCTCATTTATACCCCTTCACATGCTATGGATTCTCCTAGGATGGGTCTAAACCTTTCCTTTCTCCCTTCTATGACCTCTTTCTTAACATCTTGTATCATTGTCACTAGGTAACCCTTTTCTTTGAATAAAACTTCTAGACAGTTACACTCTTTCAAAATCCATTTCTGCATAGTTCATCCTATTAGGACACACATATTGTCCCTTAATAATATTTTTTTTATAGTTGGATTGGTGTGCGGTTCAAAATGAAGATATACATTGTGAAAATGTATCTTTCCTAAAAATCTTAGAATTAAGTCTATTGTTCATTTTATATATTTCTACATCTAGGCACTGAATATTTTCATAGGAAAACTTATGAGTAAATTCTAAAAAGTTAGCCCTGTTTCCCAGAAAATTAATAAATTCCTGTAAGCTATCTAAGGAAGCTGTCCATAAAATACATATGTCATCCAGGAACCTTGTGCATAACAACCAGCAATCAGAGTACTTAGACTGAAGCACATATTTCTCTTCCCATTTTGACAATATAAGGTTAGCATAAGTAGGGGTGCAGGCAGCACCCATCACAATGCCTTGAATTTGTTGAAAAATTCCCCTTTGAAGTAAATATAATTGTACTTCAAAACCAGGTCCATTAAGTTTAGGCAGCCTAATTGTTCATTATATGCAAGTCCACCATCCTCAAATATCACTTCCTCTAATAGTTGCATACCTTCAGTATGACGGATGCTTCTGAATAAATCAATTATATGCAGGGACTTCCCCTTTGCTGAAAGGAATGATAATGCATTATTTTGCATTTATTTTGACTCCATGGCTTTAATCATTCTCTGTGTAAGGCCTTTTTGTAGTATATCATCAATGTTGGGAGACTCAATGATTGCACCCAGTTTGCAGTCATTGGTGACATGGTAAGCCACAGGCCATCTCTTTTCCCCTGGACTTCTGAGAAATACCTTCCAAACAGTAGGAGACCTAGCACAGATCCTTGTGGTACACCAGTGGTAACTGGTCTGCTGCTTGAGGTGGAAACCGCAACTTTGAATGTATGTGTTCTGTCAGTTATCCAGTTGGCTACCCATATAGTGATGTACTGGTTAATTCACAGTTTTTAATTTCTCCAAATCATCTGGGTTTCTAATACCATGATGGGAATGGACCCCATTCCTAAATCAAAGTACAATTAAAGTTCATGAAATTAGTATTGTTTCAATATTTGATGTTAGCTAAAAGTGCTCTTCGCAGCACCCGCAGTTTGCCCAGTAATGACTCCTTCTGCTGTTCATATGGAGTTACATGAATTGGTAACATATCTAAGTATGATAGTAGATTCTTTTTTATAAGACCTGTTGTTCCTATTACTACTGGAACTGTTTGAGTATCTTTCTTCCATATTGCTCTCATTTCTGCCTGCAGATTCTGATGTTTTATGAATTTGTGTCTCTCTGTATGGAAGACACTGTAGTCACTGGATGAGGTGATTTCAGTGATCAATGCTACTCTTGTTTTCTTTTGTTGGACCACAATATCTGGTTTTCTAGCTATCTTTTGAACTGTTGGTAATGGGTGATCCCATGTGATATAAACTTCATAATTTTCTATGATGTTTTGTGGCTCATGTTTCCAGTGTTTTTCAGCCACTTCAATACCATAATGTTTGCACAATCCCCATTGCAACAATCATGCCACATTATTATGCCTTTTGGTATACAGTCCTTCTGCCATTAGTATGTCACAACCAGCAACGAGGAGTTCAACTATTTCCAATTCAGTTTTACAAAACCTACATTTGTCTGTTTCTCCCACGTGTTCAATGGACTTTGTAAAGCAATGTGTATGTAGCCCACTGTCTTGGGCTGTCAATATTAACCTTGTATTTTTGGTTTAAATTCACCTTTGCTAAACCATTCCTGCATTCATTCCTGATCAACATGAGGTTCTTACAGAAGTTTTCTATACTTGCAAGTATATTTATGCTTTTTCCACATTTCTCATCTTCTCATCTGGTCCTTCTCCTTATATTCTTTCTTTTGTTTTTTAGCACATTCCGTTGCTGCCTGATTTTTATCCACTTCTGGTTTGATTTCCATTCCTGCATGACACTGATATGCTTCTGCTAAATTAAGCAGAGATGTCATCTTAGATTATTCTCCTTGTGTTTCAACACTTTCACTACATTTGGGTCATGTGAGGTCAGGAGATATGCATGCTGTCCTAAATTGCTGATCTATACATGTAATCGATTTCAAGGAGGCCCATCCCTCCTTCGGAATGGGGAATATATAATCTTGGTATACACTGATTTTTATAAATCATTTGGTGAGCATGAAGCATCCTTCTTGTTTTCCTATCTAATCTATCCAACATGCTTTGTGGCCAGTCAGTCACTCCAAAACTGTAAGTTAGGGCATGAAGAAAATTGGTTTATTGCATGGATTTTGTTCCTAGATGTCAGTGCTGTTTGCAGGATTAATTTAAGTCTTCTGAAATATTCCTTACCAAGTTTTATTCGCATTTGTTCATGTTGTATTGTTGATCCTTCATCAATTCCCAAGTATGTATACACTCTCTCTTGCTCAAGTTCTTTAATATCACATTCTTGTCCCAAACTGATGTTTTCCTGGCATTGCAGTTTTACTTCTTTAAAGGTTGCTTTTGCACATTTATCAAGACCAAATGACATTCTTATATCATCTGAAAAGGTTTTGACAACTTGCTTTCAGTTCTTCATCTAATGAGCTATACGGTTTTAAATCATTGACAAAGAGAAGATGAGAAGTCTTTACACTGTTGTTTTTTAAGAGCTAAATTATAGCCATGGCCTAAGCTGTTAAGTAAACAGCTTAATCGGTTAACAACAAGGCAGAATAGCAGAGGTGACAGAGAGTCACCCTGGAATATCCCCCTTTGGATTTTTATCCCTGGGATAATAATTTGTCCTTTATCATGGCTTAATTGCAAAGTGGTCTTCCACTGTTTCATAGTCACTGTAATATAGTCGATCAGTGTAGGGTGTATCTATACATTTTTAAGCACTTTTTTATCCATGAATGTGGGATACTGTCAAATGCTTTTTTGTAGTCAGTCCATGACATACTTAGACTCTTCCCTTTTTTACAATTTTCCACTATGACTTTATTTAACAACAAATGATGCTTTGTTTCATATGACTTTCTTTTATTGCCCTTTTATTCTATTGCCATAATTAAGTTTTCTTCTAAATGACTATAAACTCTGTCGGCATCTATTCCCGTCTATAGTTTATATGCCGTCGGAAGGCAAGTTATCGGTCTATAATTTTTAGGGTAGCTTGTGGGTTCACTCTTAAGTAGGAGCATTGGTTTTCCTGTTGTTAACCAGGTTGGTGTCTGTTCAGGTTATGTATATATATATATATATATATATATATATATATATATATATATATATATATATAAATAGTTCTTACTCATGGCTAAATCTTCGTGCAAAAATGTTTATACTTTCAGCCAAAAATTAGGTACTGCATCTGGGCCTGGAGTTTTCCAATTAAAGGATTTTCTTAACTTTATTTCAATCTCGCTGGCTGTTACTTCATCCCATTTCATATCCTATACCTTTAACCCTCTTATTCTTTCTTTAACTTCTTCTATTCATTTAGCATATTTGTTATGTTACACAGGATCTTCATAGATATTTCTCCAAAATGTATCTATTTCTTCTTTTTTTGGCGGTATTTCAGTTCCTTCTATCTTATTTCAAATTCTCTATAAATCTTTTTGGATCATCAATAAATTGCTTATTTTGTACTTTTCCTTTATATTTATCTCTATATCTTCAATCTCTTTCCATCTGTGCTGAAACTTTATTTGTTTTTTGTGATAATGCTTGATAGATCCTGGTCTGTTCTAATACTGCGTATTGCTTTTATCACATCTATCTCTTAGTATTTTGTCGGTCTGTTCCCTCTTCTATAGTCTTCTAACAGTGACACTTCTTGTCTTAGCTGCTTTAAAGTTTTCTCTATTCGATATTTCCATGACGGTATTTGATTTCTCCCCGTCCTTTCCCTCGTTACCCTGTGTTCTTGTGGTAGAACTTTATCAGTCATTAATTTAGCAGCACAGTAATATATTATGTTTACTTCTGTTATATTGCATGGATCTCTATGGACAGTAGTAATTACTGTGCTCATTTGTTGTATCAGAATTCTGACTTTTTGGGTTTTATTAACCTTCTGCAGTCTACTTCTTTCATTGATCTTGATATACCTGTCTATATCTATTAAATCAAACAACTCTTCTCTTAGCTCATTTTCTTCCAAACTGAGGGCATATCTCTTCTTTTCCAATTCCTGCGGGCATTCTGGTTTACCTTTACATGTGCGTATTGCACAAGGGTGAACAGCAATTTTCCGAAAGGCAGTTTGCAAAGTTTGCAAACGCCGAATGGAAAAAGGTTTGAATGTGCAATGAGCGAATGCACAGTGAGATTTGCTCATTGCACATTTGACATTCTGGGGTAGACTGCAGTATAGTGGGGATCAGGAAATGGTCTCTTTCGCCAGTATAGTGTGATCTCGGAGTTAGAATAATAAAGTAAGGGGGCGTGGGGTTGCAGGGTCCTTGTCCCCCTGCATTAAACTTTATCTAATCTTTTTTCATCGGCTTTTCGATTTTCTGTTTTTCTATTATTTACAACTGTTGCTGTTTTAAGTTTCGTGGCTACGATTCACTCATATGATCAATCGCACCATTGTGTTTCGCTGTTAAACCGGGCATTCTATGGAAGACTGTATAGCATTTTCCTGTGGCACGTTCTCTTCAATTTCATCCTGTGCCATCCATAACTCTATCATATGGGAACTCACTGGCCTATCACTCTTCAACATTAACTGCAACAGAGTTTCCACATTTTCCTCTTCCTTCCCTTGTTGTCTAGCTTCAAGTGAATGTTTATAGTGGTTTCCTGTGCAAGGCTCCAAATTATCTTCATATGGCACTTGACCAACTACTTGCTGTTCCACTGGTTTCCCCTTAAATTAGGGTATCCATTACTCTATTCTGTTGTGGTGCTTTCTGAATTAGACTTGCTACACTGAATCCTTCATTTTGCAGGCACTCCATAACCTCACTTTCTATTTCTTTAACTTCTCCATTACTAATCTCCTTTTCTACTTTTCCTCTTTGTCTTCTTATTTTCTACATTGTAAAGTTTTCCATATCTGGATTCCTTTGCCTGTATTTCTATTCAAATAACTTTGGTGCTACTCTTTTTTGTATTGGTTAGTTTTGCTTTCTCCTTTGCATAAATATTACACCATATCAAATCTCTCTTTCCCATGTCCATATTTCTTTTTTATATTTTTCACACATCTCTTGGTTTTGTTGTTTATATTTTTGCACTTCCTCAGATGCTTCTTTTTCCAAACAGATCAAGGTTTCTTGATCTATATATATATACTGTTTTTCACAAAGCTGTTGTATTGATGAATACAAGTTTTTATTTGAAGATTCTGACAATTTTTCTTGAGGAAGTATTTTTCTTTCCTCTAATTTCTCTCTTAATCATTCTGCATATCTTGTGTTTGGAAATTCTGGGCTTTTTGATTTTTTTATATACTGCTACTAATTCCCAGCTGTGAGAGTTTCTCAATGATGTCTGGTTTGATAAGCATGATCTCTCCTTAATGAGATAAAATTGTATTGGGTCAAGAGTTTGAAAGTCACCTATGTCTTTGTTGTTAAGGTCCATGATTATTCTCTCCATGGCCTGGCAGATAAGGCTGGTTAGGTTTATGGGTCTATAGTTCTATGGTCAGTTTCTGGACCCCTTTACTGCAAGGGAATTAGTGTTGCTGTGTTCCACTCTGCTGAGACAAAAACAGTGGTTAAAGAGGGTGCCAACTGCTTCCACTAGGTCCTGTTTCAGACCATTTATTAGGCAGTCTGGGATGTTATCTGTTCTCATAGAGGCTATGATTTTGGCTATGGAGAGTGCAGTTATGACCTGCTAATTTGAGATACTAGGTAGGGGACTGATGAAAAGTATGCTTTGGGTATGTCTGGTGGGGATGGGGGGTGATGTTTGCCCCAAATCTGTCTGCTGGCAGGTTGCCAATGTTCTCAGGGTCAGTATGAGTGGCACCATTTGTTAAGTAAATGAAAACACTGTCATCTGTGTTAGCATGTCTGGCAGGAGATTTGTGTATATTCCAGGTTAACTTGTATGGTATGCCAGCATGTCTACTTGTGAAAATGTAAATAAGTTTTAAAATGTGTATTTCCCAGTTTATACAGAATGGTTAGTGAATCTGTCAGGGTTTTGATGCATTTCTAGTTGTGCGTGTTTAAGAGGGACATTCTAAAGTACCGTGGAGAATCAGCTGAACAGTGAGTGATATCATTAGCATGTTCCTGGTTGCTAAGTGATAATTTAAGCAACTGACTGGCAGAACTATTATTTATAAAATAAGACAACTGAGACTGCAGTTTAAGTGTTGAGCAGTTGGTGAAGTATAGTCAGTTACAGTGCTGTGCAGTCAGTGGACACCCATGAAAGAGAACTCACTAAAAACTGTAAGCCTGCCTTTTGCCTTGTTGTTATGCATTAGATTAAATCAGGGACATTATTCTTTAGTTAGATTATGAAAGATTAGTTATTATGTTAGAGTTTTTTTTAGAATAATGGACACCTATCCTGCAGTTTAATTTTACATTTCTGGGGAATGAGTTCTGGTGTTTATTGAAAGCTATTGATTTACATTCTTGTAATCATTTTATTTATTATTAAATACCTTTCACTACTTTACATTATTTTCTTTAGAGATTAGGGAGTGTTCATTCCTGTTTGATACTCCCCAGGTCACTTCAAAGGCCTGATTGCTTATGGTCATAGCTATCACTGATGTTGATATTTAATTTACATAATCGAACACCACTTTAGAAGGGTATGAAGACATTTTGACTGGTAGCAGCATTACCATATTATTTTGAGGAAGGGACACTGCTGAAAATCTGTGTCAGGCTTTCCCAGAAGTGTTTGGATGTGTGAGACATAAATTTACTTTGAGTGTGAGTGTATCAGAAGTCTTAAACTGGGACACATTGCTCTGAAGTGTATAATAAGAGAATACATTTGGGGTGGACAGAGGTATATAGTCATGTGAAAGGAAAATAGAGCATGTTCCTGTTGTGCTCTTAAAGGAAAACTGTGAAATATTACTTCTGTTTAAGTCACAGTCTCATATTGGAGTCAGTAGTGAGGATTGAAGCTCCTTAGTTACTGACCCAAGATAGTAAGGGATGTCATTTAATTGTTGGCAGTCCAGTGGGATATAGCCAGACATCACATTTATTGGTGCCAGGTGTGGGATTTTTAAATGAATCTCAGTAGCCAGGGGGTGATTGTCATTAAGGTGTGCACTCTTGACAGCCACAAGGTAAACATTCAGAATTTTAATCCACCCACAGTTTTATTTATTTTTTTAGTTAGATAGTCAGGGATAGCAGGAAAGGAAGTCAGATGAAGATTTTAACAAGCTGACAAAAATCCATTTGGCTAAGTCATGTGAAGCCAGAGGATTGCTGCATGCCAACCTCACTGAGGAAGCAATAATTTCAGTCTTGGTTGTAGCCACAGCTCAGACCTGCCATTCGGAGGATATCCAGCTTAGTTTGGTGATGTACAGTCTGTCAAGATGGAACAGTCCACATTTTCATCAGAGAACCTGAGAATCCATCTGGAGCTAGAGAGACTACACCTGGAGCCAAACTACTAGAGACTGAGGAGAAACTGTGCTATGAGACCCAATGCCTGAAGGCTGAGGAAAGGGAGAGAATGCAATGTTTGAAGACTGAGGAGAAACAGCGCCAATATGAACTGGAGGTCAGATGTTTAGAAGCTGAGGAAAACAAGATACAGCATGAGGAGAATGAGAGACAGCACTGGCATGAAGAGGAGCTTCTTACTCTTCGAGAGGGTCATGGAGGTAATGGGAAAGGGAATAACTGAACCCCAGAAGCCTACCTATGTGACCACAGAAGCTATAATTAGGAGTTGGTGTAATGGTTAAGGTGTTTATCTCAGAGACAGAAAGTGTAGGGTTTGAGTCTCACTTTTGAGGAGAAATTGGTTATGCTTAAAAAATGGCCCACAAATGCCATTAGCCTAGTACTTACTAATGATATTGTGTGGACTGAACATGCTACAAGAGATTTTTTTTTTATTTGAAGGTATTATGTCATCTTATTGCTGCAAGGCATATGTGTGCCTTTAATTTGGTTAAAACAGTGGTGTGATCTGTCTCCTTCTCACAAAATGTTTCCTATTGCTAGCTATACCCAAACACACATGATGCATAATAAAGTCTTTACTCTGATGGTAGAATCACAGTCATGCACAATGTGTAGATAATCATGGATTTGACCTCATGACTTACTAAGGCATCAAGCTGCACAATATTGTATTTCTTCATGCCAGATCAGAAGGCTTACTATTACTTTTACAAAACGCAAATTTCAACAAATTGTATCATCAGTATTAAATAGTATTTGTAACTGGAATCTTTAGCTATATATGTATACATCAGATATGTGGGTGACAATGTTACTGACGTGCATTCACACTTATATGAACATGTCCGCATAGTGTCTGCTTTTGAACTGACTACCTAACTAAGATTACAAGCTAAAGAACATTGCATAAATCATAAATGCCAGATGAGATGTTGTTCTACAACTACGAAAGTGCACATTTGAATGGATGGCATCACCATTATTTAATATGGTGATGTATCTGCTAAAATGGAATGGAAGTGTTAGTAGTTGATTCCTTTTCTACATTTTATTTATTTATTTTATTTATTGTCATATGTTAACTGAGTTGGTCCAACCCAAGGAGAAAAGTTCCAATTACATATACAAAACAATCCAAAAAGTAAAAATCAGTAACTAATACAAAGATAAAAATCTCAATATTTCAATAGGACTTCAATTTCAATAATAATATTGACAAGAGACATTATATAAAATGAGATAAGCAATGTCAAAAAAATGAATGTATAAGTTTCAAAACTTATATTTACATAATAGTGTACATGTTACATGAGAGAGGAATGCACACTCACAATCGTTATTCATTGTTGGACTTATACCACCTACTTACCTAGTTACAGAGTCTAGAGAGCACAGTATCAACAGCCAGTGCCCCAAAAGAAGTCAGATTATGATTATGAGAGCAGTTTTGAAAGCATTATCTGATCCGTGTGTTGCCAAAATTGGCTATGGCCTAGGGATGCTTGAAATTGATAGTGCAGCCCTTGGCCTGTGTAAAGCTGTCTCCTAATTGCAAGTGTTAATAACAGTTGCTGCAGTAGAGATCATTGTAAATGACAGTATGGGCATATGCAAAGGCAATTTTGAGCCACCTACTTATCTAGTTACATGATCTAGGGAGCACATTAGGAACAGCAAGACCCACAAGAAAAGTTGGGTTGCAGTGTTGAAAGGTGAATGTTTGAAAGAAAGACATCATTGTGTTGCATGTGTTTTGGCTAAAGCTTTGACAGGTTAATGGGGAAGTATAAGGCTTGCAAGTGAAAGCATACACAACTGATTTTCTGATGCAGCCAAGTTGACCTGACAGTGCAAACACATACTCATAGTATTCACACAATGTTGGATTCAGATCACCCAGTCTATCTAGTTGTATAATCTAAAAAATACAGTATCAAATGCAAATGCTACAGGAGAAGTCAGACTTCCACACTGAGAGAATGCACACCTGAAAAGATAACCTCATGAGTCTATTGCAGTGAATATGTTCGTGGCAAAAGTGGAATAAAATGATGGGGATTTCTCTCCCAGTTTAAATGTTTCTCCTGAGTGGAAGTAGACACAGTACATCTGTTGTTGAAGCCATACTTGTCTGACACTAAAGCCACACACACTTACATACACACACAAACACACACACACAAACACACACACACACACACACACACACACACACACACACACACACACACACACACACACACACACACACACGCACACGCACACACACACGCGCGCGCACACGCGCACACACACACACACGCGTGCACACACACACACACACACACACACACACACACACACACACACACACACACACAAATATACACTAGATTTAAACCACTTAGCTATCTAGTTACTCAATCTAGGGAGCACAGTGTCAAATGCAAGCATCACAGGAGAACACTGACGTTTGCATGGAGAGAGTACACTTTTGAAATGCTGACCTCATCAATGTGTTTAGCAAAGATGTTAGTAGTAAAAGTGGGATAAGGTGAGGTGGGAGTCCTCTCCCACCTTAAATGTTTTCTGTGGCTGGAAGTGTATTTACGAAATGCATAGGTCAATCTAGTACTAACTAGCAGTGATGTGCACATACACACACGTAACACTGTATTTGAGCATCTACCTATCTATTTATACAATCCAGAGAACATAACAAGCACCAAAGGAGAATTTTGACTTCAAGTGTGCCATAATGCACATTTGTAAGCATTACAACACCAGTGTGTGTGTGTTAGAAAAGCTAATTTTCATCCCAGGTTTGGGGGAAGCATGTGTGTTAACAGGCAAGGTGATCAAAAGTAATTATAAACTGGTCATATATCTCACCTATGCTGTCATTTGTGTATTGCAGTAGTGAAAGTGACATGCACCTGTTTTACATGATGATGTCTCTATGGCAGATACACTTGTGAAACAGTGGCTTGACATTGAAGCTTTCATGACAGTTCAGCTCGGATGAACGTGCATGACAGTAATAATTTGTTTTGTTATTATTGATGGTATTTGCTCATGTTTGTTCAATGTGCAATGTAAATAGAAATAGACAGGCCATAAATATGACAATGCACTGCAGAAAACAAAAGATGAAGTATGTGTGAAAAGGTTCCATACCATTGCACATCATTTCCAACTGTCTGTGTTGGAGTGCAGACATAACTGTACTGAGTGAAGCATTCAGTAACATTAAAGTTAAATACATATATCTTGAGAATAATTGTCCATTACCACATAAAGAAAGTGATACAAGCTGCTAACAGTACTTTTATTTTTTCAAACTCTCTTCCTGAAGGAAAGTATTAGCACATGCATAATTACATTCTAAAGTGTTGAACTTAAAACAGGAATTAACCATAGTCAATGGTGCTCAGTGACAACCTTCACACAATTAAGGAGACTAGACAAGCAAACAGGTCTGATTCTGATGAAATCATGTACAGATATATATTATGTTAATGTTTATAAGTTATATTTGACACATTTGAATTTGAGGCATGTTTCAACTGTTTTTCTGCAATTGTAGGTATTTGTATGACATGACTGAGTCACTATTTCTATAACAAATATGTATGTGCCATAATTAATATATTTCTGAACATGGATTGAAATGGAAACATATTGATACTATCACCTTATGTGTGCAAATTACATTATCCACATGTACCTATTGTAGTATGTTAACATGCAAAGCCTTTATTGCACCTAATCATCCTGCAGTAAGTTTTGAGATGATGTTAGCCTTTAGTGAGTGATTAAGAAGCACATGAGGGACTGGGTATGTTAATGGTGGTGGTAACCTGGACTATGGAAGCAGTTTGAAGTAATAAAGTTTATTTACAGCTTGCTTCATAAAAGTACTTACAATTAAAGCATGATGAGGACAAAAAGTGATGAGACAGAATGGGGGGGGAGTCAGAGAATGAGACAGTGAGAGAGGGATAGACATTATTCTGTCATGCTCTCTACACTTAAGTGCTTTAAACAGGGTACAATCAGATTATGACAAAAGCAGAATAATAATTGGTTAATATGTAACCAACAATTGCACATAAATAGTCATAGGAAAATGCGACAATAAGATGTTGACATAGTTCTACATTAGAACACTTGACAGTACACATAAATCAATCTACAGATCTGAGAATTATCTGAGCATACCACATAGGAACTCCTACTTCACAAAGTTAAAAATCACACAGTTGAAGGGACAGTGGCAATAGACTGAAACTGTGGATGGTGTAGCCATTAGATTTCATCACAGTAATGACAAATCTAAAATTACATAAGATGAACAAACCAGACAATACATAAAACACAAAATCAGTGTGCTGCACAATCACAGCCCTTAAGGCAAAATAACATACCTAACACACTAGTAATAGGTGACTCTATATCAGGCACACTGATGTCCCACTCACTAGGCTGGACAAGCTGAAGGTTACTGTTAGCTGCCTGTCGGGAGCCAGAATCCACCACATAACACAAGCACTCAGGTCACTCCAGAACAAGTACAAATATGACTCTGTCATTGTTCATGTTGGTGTGAATGACCTGAAACATACCTCTCTGGACTACATGAAAAAAGACATGGAAGAGCTCTCTGATCATGTAGCCCAGGTTAGTATGAACCTGACCCTGAGTAGCATCTTGCCCTCACCAAGAATGATACCTCGATATAAAGAAAAAAATATCAATTTCAACAATCGGCTAAGCTTCTGGTGTCATTCAAAGGGAATCCAGTGTCTGTCAGCCTGGGACGACATGCTCGACAAGCCGCGTTGCTTCACAAGAGACGGCTTGCACCTGTCACCCCTAGGCTTTCAAATACTGGCCAAGGCTCTTCTGCCCCCATAGTGCCTTTTTTTAAACAAGGCTCAAAAGTCAAACCCATCTCCGTAAACAGCACAATTAAAAAAAAAACTGAGGGTTATGTTACTCAATGCCAGGTGTTTAAAATCTCAAAATGCACACGCTCGAAGCACTCCTCAGTATGGAGAACATCGACATCTGTGCAGTAACTGAAACCTGGTTCAGGGCTCCAGAGAGCACCCCAGCACTACCAAGCTACAACTCATACCACACGTTTCGGCCACAGAACATGGACCGAAACACAAAAGAAAGGGGTGTATCCATATTCATCAAGGATACCTACACCTCCAGGTTAGTGGTGCAGCATGATACCTCTGAGATCATCCATGTGCAACTAACATCGGGCAAATCTGCAATGCAAATTGTGGCCTGCTACAGCTCACCCTCCATGACCCAGGACCACCACTCCACCTTTCTGGAGACACTGGAAAACATGAAGGTCCTACCGAACACCCTGATATTGGGCGATTTCAATTACCTTACCATTAACTGGGAAAACTACTCAAGTACAAACTCCAGATCCAGCCCTTCCTGGAATTCATCAACTCCAACTCCCTGGATTAGCTGATAAACTCCAATACCAGAGGTGAAAACATATTGGACCTGGTCATCACCAACATGGGCGACAGGTGTTCCACACCAAAGTCAACCCATCACTGGTTAGATCAGACCATAAACTAATCACTCTGGATGTCCACACCCCACCACCACCCCCAACTAAGGGAACCACAGTAAAAAACTTTTCAAAGCAAACTTCACCTTACTTAAGACAGAGGCAATAAGTTTCACAGCCTCCACACTAAAGGATAACGCTGCCCAAGATGCAGAAACCTTTACAAATGCACAGTATGAGCACCTGCAAGGATGCATGGATCATGCCATCCCTAGCAAAACCAAGACTCACTCCTCTAAGAGAAGGAAACCAGTCTGGTGGAGCTCTGCCATAAACAGGATATACAATAGAAGGAGGAATCTAGTTCAGAAAAAAAGCAAATCCCAAGAAGGAAAGACATCCTTGATCAGTAAGAAACTAAGGTCCCTCATAAAATCATCCAAAGCTAACTTATAAAGAAAAATAGCCAAGGATTCAAAAGATAACCACAAAGCCTTCTTTAGATATGTTAAGAAGCTAAGTGGCAACTCACAGATATGCACTGAGCTAGTGAAAAATAGCACAAAATATACGGAACCTACTGATATTGCCAACATCCTGGCAGATAGATTCAGTGCAAACTTCACCCCCCATCTCACCCCCAAAAGGGCCCACAACAATACCGGAAAAGTATATTGTCCTGGAAATCACAGACGCACAGGTGAAAACAGCCATTTTAAAAGCCAATAACACAGTGTCAATGGGGCCAGATGGTGTCCCAGGCTGTGTCTTGCATGAACTATAGAACGAACTAACCCCCCACCTAAACACGCTGTTCAACCTCAGCCTCTCCACAGGCTATGTGCCCATAGAATGGTGCACAGCAACAGTTATTCCACTCCACAAAGGAGGGGCCACAACTGACCCTGGTAACTATACCGCAATAAGCCTGACTAGCCTGGTCTGCAAGGCTATGGAGCGCATCATCATGGAACTCATTAACAAAGACATTGGGAACCTCCAAACACTTAGCCCAACCCAGTTTGGCTTTGTTAAGGGCAGATCATGCCTACTAAACCTGGTTGACTTCTTTGAGACAGTCACCAAGGCCATAGATGAGGAAAAGTTGGTTCATACAGCCTACCTTGACTTCGCCAAGGCTTTCAACACCATTCCTCACTCTGGTATTACAGAAAAACTCACCAGACTGAACATAAACCCCTACGTCACAAGATGGATTGCCAACTGGCTTACAGACAGAACTCACACGGTAAGAATAATGGGCTCCAGGTCCGACTCTAAACCAGTCACAAGTGGTGTCCTACAAAGCTCAGTCCTAGGACCCCTACTGTTCTGCATATACTTCTCAGAAGTACAGGAAAATACAGGAGGACTATGGCTAACCAAGGTCACCGATGACTGCAAACTGGGAGCCATAATTGACTCTCTGATTGACATGGACATCCTCCAAAAGGGCCTTACTGAGACGGACACCTGGTGTCAAAGACATGGCCTCAAGCTGAATGTCGAAAAATGCATAATCATCCCGTTTGGGAAAAACAAGCCTTACTGAGACGGACATCTGGTGTCAAAGTCATGGCCTCAAGCTAAATGCTAAAAAATGCATATTCATCCCGTTTGGAAAAAATAAAATACCCACAAATTACCACATAGGTGGCAGCCCCCTTAAGAGATCTGGGGAGCCAGGTAGATAATAATCTCTCCTTTGACAATCATATTGCCAAAGTAGTTAGGAAATCCTTCTATGTGGCCCATCTAATTACTAAAGGGTTTGCATCTAGAAATAAAGAGGTTATAGTGGCCCTCTACTCGTCACTCATCAGACCCATCATGGAGTACAATGCCCAATTTGGGATGGACCTCGCAAGACACTTCCAACAGCTGGAAAGACCACAAAAGTACCTCACCAAGAGGATTACTGGCCTCAAACATATGTCCTATGTAGCCTGACTGAAAAAACTCCGGCTGTACTCAGTGGCATATCGCTTACTCAGAGGTGATCTCTGCCTGACTTACAAAGCCATGTCCTACTCAGAATTGATGGACATGCTCCACCTAAAGAAATCCAAGTCACTGCAAGCCACATGCTCTAGTGAGCTAAATCTTGCCACAACAATAAATAGAACATGCTGGAGGGATAGATTCCTGTTGCAGAGACTCCCCATGCTTTGGAACAAAATTCTAAACTACATTAGGCAGAACCCCTCACTAACACTCTTCAAGAGAAACCTTGACGAGTGGGTGGGTAACAGAAAATACACCCCTGGGATCACTTCATTGGCTCTGCTTGACAGAGGATCAGTTAATTAATCAATGAGGTGGCAAAAGCCGACACACTCTGGCTAGGCTTGTAAATGCCCTCGGGCAGATAGCCTAGTACCTACCTATGAACCTATGAACATGACATGTAACAGCCTAATAAATATGCAAGAGTAAAAAGTGATGAGACAGAAGGAGGAAGAGAGAGGCAAAGAAAGATGAAGACATGGAGAGAAACATACAAGTTTTTTTTTTATGTGACATGTCTGACCATCTTTATGGTGTGCTACTCTTAGGTGTTTCCTTACAATTAAGCTGTCATACTTTGTACAATAAAGTATTTGCAATAGGGATCAAACAGCGGTAAGAGATTAGAAACAACATTAAGACTTAAGCAGGATAATGTTGGATTAATAAGTCACTGTTTTGGGGCTGAAACATTTGCTTTATTGCTGTATTGTTAAAATGGCATACTACATTTTTTCTTTTCTTGCTTGGCTCATGAAATGTAACAGGATAGAAATAAAGATGTGCATAGTTAAACAGATAATAATAGTTAATAACAAGCAATAATACTTTGACATACATCTGGAAACAAACGCTTGACACTATGCAAAAAAGCAGTCTACAGGCATGAATTATATCAACACACCACATATGAAAGCTTCCTTCACTACATCTGGCAGCCTAATAACTGTTAGAGTAACTGTTTCAAAGTAGTGCCTTCACTCTGTATTTCTGTTTGCCACAAAACATGAAATACCAGTCATCATCACTCCACATTGGTGCATGATGCTAAGCTCTGCATAAATGGTGAGGACAAAGAGTGAAGTTTTTTTATGGGCCATTTCTAGTCATGTGTGTTTTGCATGATTCTATTTTTGACCAGATTAAACATGTGTAAAGAGAGTTGATAGGGCAATGGTGTAAACTGGGGGCAAGCAGGGGGTAGGACACAGGGGGAACAGTGGGAATGTGGGTATGGTTGTAGAAGAGCATCATAGATGTCTACTTCTTCACAACAAATGAATTTCAAGAGTCACCACACCAGGGATGAGTTATAACATCAGAATAATGTTATAGAGCTAATTGGGCCAAATCAAATATGGCAAGATGACACACAAATGAAATGAAGAGCTATGTATGGGGTGTAATATTTTTGTGGAACAGGTGCCCATTTTTTTCTTTTTTCCTTTTTCTTTGTAGAGAAAGGAATGTTGGGGAAGGCGCTTAGGAATTGGGAATGCATAATCGCAACAGTAATTATATATCCTCAGCCCTCTTCTTGGATCTTTCCAAGGCATTCGATATGGTTGATCACCAACTTTTAATCCACACTCTGCAAACATTCTGTCTAGATACTAGAGCCCCTCAATGGTTTCAATCTTACCTGAATGGTCGACAGCAGGCTATCCTCTGGCAGAACAAACTCTCTAACCTTCTACCTAACACCCTTGGAGTACCACAAGGCTCTATACTAGGGCCCTTGCTGTTCTCCAACTTCATTAACGACCTTTATACTGTCATCCCAAAAGTAAGCTGTATCCATTATGCTGATGACTCTACTCTGATTTGCTTGGCCACATCTCCAAAAGAGTTATGGTCAGCTACCCAGACCATCTTTAATACAATAGAAAACTGGCTTTCTGAACATCGTCTGATCCTAAATCCAAAAAAAAAACTAAAATGCTGTTATTTTCACCAACACGTAGGTCTACCGCTTTCACTTTTACCATAAATTCAAATTATGGCGCAATAATCTCCCCTGACCCCTCTACAAAACTATTAGGTGTCATCATAGATAATAATCTAAAATTCGACCTACATGTTAACCAAACTATCAAAACCATCAATAAAAAACTAGGGTCACTTTACAGAATAAAAGCCTTCCTAACCCCTCCAGCTAAAATTGCCATAGCTCGTTCTCACCTTCTTTCAACCCTTCTGTATGCATCCCCTCTACTCTCGAATTTAAACAAGACTGTCCTTAAAAAACTCTCAATTTGCTACAACCACATTGCTAGCTTTGCCACTGGGCTGCCTTTTAGGACACATCATTGTATCAATCTAAATCAGCTTGGGTGGCTTGAACTACACAGCCTAATCCAGTATAACCAACTGATTATGGCCTATAACATCCTCTTTAATCCAGACAATACTCCTGCACTTAAAAATATTATCACCCCCTATAACAATCCTAGACCACTTTGATCCTCTAACATACTACTAATTCAGACTAGCAAAATTAATAGTGAGAGTGACTCACTCTTTGCAAACTCTGTACGTAGATCCTGGAACTCTCTTCCAGCTGATATTATCTTACTTTCCGCCTTAGGTCAATTTAAAACTAGACTCAAACAACATTTGTCACTTAACTGGCTATGTCAATGTATCAAGCCTGGCTAACTCCCTCTAGAATGTGTAAAAATCTGTTAACCTGCTTACTGTGCAATTTAATTTAATCCTTTTTTTTTTCAAAACAGGTTTATTGTTTTAACATATAAGAGAAATATCATAACAATTTTATACAAGTAATTAAAAATAGGTATTATTATAATATTCAACAAAACAACTAAAGTATTTACAAAGACATCCACTACAATCAGATCAATTAATTAAACTAAAATACCGTGCTATTGAAATTAGAATTTTTTTAACAAATTTTGTAAATTATCCCATACAATATAATATGATGTTTTCTAGTTGTTCTCATTCTAATTGTGCTTATTTCCATATGGCACATTATATTCATAACATTTTTAAATTCATTGAACGAAGGAGGTGTATCTGAAATCCAATTTCTAGTTATTATTTTCCTGGCCACTGCTAGGATAGACCATAACAAGGGAAGCTTAATCTTTTTAACACATTGAGGTACAGGTGTGTTGAATAATATAAGAGACTTAGAAATAATGAAATTATCTGTAAAAGAGCCTGCAAAATTCATTAATTGACTTCCAGTATTCTTTCAACTTCATACAGTCATAAAACATATGAGCCCAGTCAGCATTAATTTCTACATTACATCTCTTACATAGATTATCTTTATTATTTATTTTATTCATCATCAAAGGTGTATAAAAGATCTATGTAAAAATTTCCATGTATAAAGTCTCCAGACAATGGAAGATGTAGTTCTATAAGCAGATTCAATATATATTGTTTATCTTGTTGAGTTGGTGGGTCCCCATTAATAGAGGTGAAATAATTCCAGTATGAATCTACACTGTAAAAAGTTTCTTGTCTGATAATTTTATGTATATATGAAAGTTTACCTTTATCAGAAACTTTATGCTGTAAATTTAATATCAAGTAATCAATCAGTTTTGGAATAGATTCTTTAACTGTTATAGACATTAGATCTATTCTATCAATGAGATGTTGTCTAAAGATCTGAACCTCTAACCAGCAAGTTTCTCTTAGATCAAATTCTTGTTTTAAGAAATCTAGATTTTTAACTTTATTATCAGATATCAGCTGATACCAGTACTTTAGATCATTATCTATAGCTAAATGAGCTCCTTCAGAAGTAGATGACATAAGCATACCCTGAGTATACATTATAGGGAATACAATAAAATTCCATTCCCTATACTTAGGGTGCATGAATATAAAGTTACGATAACTAATAATAATATTTAATGGGTAACAAACCATATGTTTAGGCGTAATAGTTGAAGTACAAAATTCCTTTAGCAACCACAACATGGAGTTATTTACAATCATATTTTTATGTGTTAAGGAGATTTTCATGAAGTGCATACTAATTAGCTCCCAATAATCTTTCCATTTTGAGATATATGACTGATCTATTAATAAAGTAATAACTTTTATAATAGAAGAGATAATATATAAATTAAAGTCTGGAAAAGAAATACCCCCTTGAGACCAGCTATTAGTATGTTTCTTTAATGCAATCCTAGGTCTATTAGGTGCCCATAAGAAATTTAACATTAGTGTATTCAGTTTCTTGATAATTATTTTTGTAGGTGAAAGTATTATTGATTGTATTAAGTATAAAATCTTGGGGAATATTATCATTTTAATAATTGTAAGTCTCTCCTCCATAGTAAAAAACATATTATTCCAGGTATTAAAACGATTTTGTATATTAAGAAAACAGGTATTATAGTTATTATATATAATAGATTTAATATCTTTAGATAGTATTATACCTAAATAAGTTATCTGACCTGAATTGGGTACATATTTAGTAAAATCACTAATGAGAATATTTTTTCGTGTATATATAGGTAGTATTTTAGTTTTTTCTTCATTGAATATTAAACCAGAAATACTTTTAAAATTCATCATTTTATCAAATAAAGACTGCATAGATGAATTAGATCCTGCTGATGTAATTAGAACATCATCTGCAAAAAGCTGAATTTTTGATGTTGTATTTTCATCTATTTCAAAACCCTCTATGTCAGTACTGTTTCTAATCAAATTAGCCCAAGGCTCCATTACTAAAGTGAATAATAGTGGAGAAAGTGGACATCCTTGCTTTGTACCTTTAAGAATGGGTATTTTTTGTGAAACATATGTTCCTACCTTAATATAAGCCAGCGTTCCTTTGTATAAATGCTCAATTAAATTTACAAATGCATCCGAGAAGTTTATGCATTTCAGTAAGGTAAACAGATAGTCCCAACTTACTGAATCAAATGCTGAACCTATATCAAGACTAATAAGTGTTAAATCTTTCTTTTTCCTATTTGCAAAATCAATTAATGTTAAAGTTCTTCTTATATTATCAAAAGTATTTCTATTTACAATGAAGCCCGTCTGATCTATATCTATAATGCCGGGGATGATTGTCTTCAATCTATCAGCAAAAATACTCATAAACATTTTATAATCAACATTAAGTAATGAGATGGGTCGATATGAAGAACATCTAGTTGGATCTTTATTAGGTTTTAAAATTGGTGAAATAAATGTATATTGCCAAGATGGGGGGGTTATTAACTCAGTTTGGGCCAAAATAAAAACCTTATGTATTAATGAATATGTAGTTTTAGAAAGGATTTTATATATCTCTGGTATAATACCATCATTACCCGGTGCTTTGTTTGATTTAAGCTTATTTATTTGTGTAATAACTTCTGTATATGAAATACTCTTGTCCAATAGTTTAATCTGTTGTTTATTAAGCTTTTTATTAATCCTGATTTACGCTCGGGATTAACTCTAACCTGTGGAACTTGTTTAACTTGCTTACTTATGTGATCTCTGTAAATAGTCTGTTTGTAATATGTAATGCTGGTATTATGTAAGGCTGTATCTGCTTACCCTAAGAGCTTCTCTTCCTGGGCCTCCGCTGAAAATGGACATGCATCCAGTCGGACTATCCCAGTCAACAAATGTAAAATAAAAATAAAAATAAAATAAAAGGTCAGGTAAGAAAGGTATGTTAGGTAGCTGGCACAGACATACAGGACATACAAGAGAGAAGGGTGGTGATGGACAAAAAAGGTTGGGAACACCATGATTTAGGATAGGTAGTGGACAACAGAGGTCATTTATGTCCAGCATGAGCACAGTGAGACTCTAGTCCTCAGTCTCAGAACTATCATCATTATCTCCTGTCTTAGTTTACTGGTCAAGTGCTGGACATGGACTCAGTTTTGCAATTCCAAGTAGGACTTTTTCAGCTCTGATGATTCATGCACAGTGGACCCAATCCATGATGTCCTCCATCAGTCCTGCTGGCTCATGATGAGTGACAAAGTCTGTATCTCCAGTACTACTTCTAGTGGGTACTGCTGCACCAGAATCTTAGGCAGACATACCTGATACAGTTGTAGCAGGTAGAGCAGGAGTTGTGGTGCCATGTCTGACTGATTGCAACCCAGATGTGCTGCATATCTGTGCTGTCTGTGGTGTTATGACCATGGCTACCTTTGGAAGTATGGAGATCTAAACTCCAGTGGATGGTTTAGCTCCGTGTACTGATGGTCACATGGGTTACAGCAACAATGTATCCAAAAAAGAAAAAGAAAAAATCTATATACACACATACATACATACATACACACACACACACACACACACACACACACACACACACACACACACGTGTATGTATGTATGTGTATATATATATATATATATATATATATATATATATATATATACAGACAGAGAGGGAGATATTGTTGATGAAAACAAAACAGAAAGATTAACATCAATGCCATGCCAATTTATTATTTCAATGTAAAAACAAACAAGGCACATAAACATGTTCACCTTTGCCACATTCAGATATTATGTGAAAGCATTAATGTGTCATAAAATACATTAATCTCTGTTCTATTATAAGTAAAATGGAAGCAATTATTTGCTTATGGCATATCAGATATATGCTTTCCAACTTAATAATTCCAGTTACAAAAAATTAATTATTAATGTAATTTAATATTGCAGAAAAGATTTTATAAATACTAACGTGTAATAAAAGTAATTTCTGATCTTGGTAATTGAACCAACATACCTCTAAACTGGTATACTGATTGTCTAATGCAATCATTATGATCTACTGGAGCAGACAAGAATGCTTGATGTAAAGGTTAGATATGCCGACTCAAGATGATATAGACTGGGGCCTTAAAAAATGTGATCTGGCTTGCATTCATACTTGATGCATACTTAACCTGTGCCTCTCTGAGGTGATCCAGTATTTTCTGGTGTGCCTCAGTTTTCAGGGCAAAATATTCTGCAGCTGTACAGAAAAGAAATACAAAATTAAGATATGAAAGCATAATGAATAAATGTAGTGGCTGGCTAATCCATGCTGTAGCATTGACTGGTAATGGGCCACTATACTTACACAACTGAGGAGAGTTTGCAATCTTAAATTCATCCTCCCATCAGCTCAGGAGGTTCTGCTTGTGTCTATTCATATCATTCTAATGGTGAAGACATTGTTCCATAGTGCATGGACTGCTAGTTGTGCTGGGGTCAGCGTTGACCAAGCTATTATATATCTTAGCCTTATAATGACCACAGTATAGTTCTCCTGCTGCAACTTATGGACAAGGAGAGCCTCAAGGATCATAGACTCTTCTTCACACACCTTTGTATTCTAAATGGACAACATCCCTCACTTTAGCATTTATGTCTACAGACGTACAGTTAGACCTATGTATCTGAATTGGCACCCAATTCAGATCTCACATATAGTAGCCTGTGCACAGCCATGCACAGACTTTTCAGCTGAATTTGCACAATTGAAAGTACAAGCATTGCTTGGCAGAGCAATTGCAATGATTACATCAAAACACAATGAAGGTCTGAAATATGGCTTTGAGATGTGGCCAAATGTGATGCTCCCTCTCCTTCCACATGGTCCAGTGTTAAACACTGAAAGCCTTTATGATGATTGTTTTAATCATTGTAGGTTGGTGGTGAAATGTTATGACATATTGGACTGTCAGGACTTCTACAGTTGAACAGTATCACCTGGAAATCAAACACATGAGAAAAAGAAGGACAATATGTTAAAATTTACTTTTTAACTGTTGGTGTCAGAGGAGAACTTTACTTTCTAAAATATATGTTTAGATACACTAATTTCAAAAATGAATGGGATTGTACTTAAGACATGCTTGTAAATGTGTGACTTTAAGTAGTAATGGCACTGCATTTATATGGAAAAGGCAGTATGTGTGACTCTAAACACAATTCAGGTTTATGAATTGCATGTCCTAAATGCTGCATGTTGTTATTGTTTCAACACATAATTTACATAACACAAAAACTGTACTAGACAAATAATTATGATACGTGATGTGTCATACATATTATGACAAAACTATTGTGCACACCATACTTATGCAACTGCATTTTAAATTAACTATCACCACTGTCATGGTTAGCATACTTTAAATACATTATATTTAACATACACAGTAAGAATCAATGATAACTTTGCTGCAAAAATTGTATTTATGATAATCATATCTATTTAGTGTTACATTCCTAATAAAACACATGTAAACTAGTTTCAATCCCTACATTACCTGTCTTCTTTGTCTAAACTCATAGGTTCATAGGTTCATAGGTTCATAGTTTAGTACTAAGCTAACTGCCCTTGCGAGCCATTTTAAGCCTAGCCAATTATCCCTTGTGAGACTCAAACCCTGCACCTTGTGTTTGTAAGGCAAACACCTTAGCCATTAAGCCACCCTCCCAACCCCTTTTTTTTTTTTTTTTTTTTTTTTCTTCCGTTTCTTTTTCAGTAGGGCTTCCGGACACTGTAACAAATACCATCAACGTCCTGCCTTTCTTGGACATCTTGAGGAAATTTTCTGGATTACTGGGATCAATTTTAGAAAAATCGACTGGAGCTGGTTTTCTCATGTGCTCTGGTAGATCTCCCTCCTCGATATCATCATCCTTCTCCCACTGTTCAAGCAACCTAGCCATGTCAGCATCATTGTAATCACGAATATCCTTTTTCTTTTTTGGCTTTTCTTTTTTAACATCATCTGCTTGTACAAAAACAGCAACTAAAATAATAAGCAGTAATAACAACAACCAGCTACTGGGAAGCGCCATGTTCGACAACTGCCTAACGTTAACTGGTTTAGGTTCCTAACGTCAACGTCAGGGGCGGATCCAATTCTACAGTGGGATGGCGTTACCGATGAATCCGTAGTTTGGGGGAATTAATGTATCATTGCAATTAAATCTTGTGTCACAGAGATAGGTAGTTGACAGGTGTATTTTCATCACTAAGTATTGTTGAGAGTGCTGGCAGCAGTGCACCATTGCCAGTCTCATTTGCACTACTGACTGGCCCGAATTAATTATTATTCTTTTTTTTACTTTTGCCTTTAGAAGTGAAACAGCATTGCACATTGCCAAGTGGTGAGCAAATGCAGAAGGCAAAAATAAATAAATAAATAAAATATTATTACAGCATTACCCTAACACAGTCATCCTTTGAAGACTTGCCATACAGAACTTGCATTTGTGTTACATATCATCAGACCTTCAGGTAGGGGCAATCATTCTGAAAGGGGACACACAGAAAATTACATCATCTCATTTGGAATATGCCACATACAAGTAATAATAGCATACTCTGAAAGAGAAGTGTATTACTGCCATGGTTATTACTCATGTTATATGGATAAGTGATCTATAATATATTTTATATATTTGCAGATATACCATGTTAGTAATTTTTTTCATCACACTTTAGCAACTGTCATTTTTGACATCATGCATAGCAAATGTTATTCAAAAGAAGAATTGTTTAAAAAAGTATCAGTACTGTAGTTGTGACTCCTCATTACCTCTACTTTTTCTCTCAATTCAATGTATTTACAGCTTTTACCAGAGAGATAGGTACTTGACAGATATGTTTATTTCACTCAGTAATGTACCTAGTGATGACAGTAGTTCAATGGCACCAGTTTCATTTACACTACTGAACACAGCTGAAATAAAATTTTTAATTTTTGCCTTCAGCCATGGTCTGTGCTTGTATACTGCCAAGTGTTGCTCAAATGCAAAAGGAAAACAAATGAATAAAATAATCATAGAACTAAATGATAAGTAGAACTAAAACAACTAAAAGGTATATCTTGCAACTAACAGAGCACTTATAGCATTAACCTAACACATTCATCCTTTCACATCTGATTACATCAGAACTAGCATTTGTATTCCAGATCATCAAGCTTTCATGTAATGCAATTTGTTCAGAAAAGGGTCACAGAGAAAATTACAGTAGCTCATGTCAGCTACAGCATATACAATTAATGATGACAGACTTTTAAATGAAATTTATCACTGCCAGGATGACTACTTCGGAGATATTGATAAGAAATACATAATATAGGAGACATATTTACACATTCTTCATGTTAACACTTTTGTGTTACCATATTTTTTTAAACTATCATGTTACAACATTCAGAATGCATGTTAATAATGAGACAAATTTAGTTTTCAATAAAAACACATTTGTCACATCAATTCAAAAGGACTAGAGGTGATATTTTTTGCATTTCTCACATAGCCTGTTCAACTCATATTCAAGAATGTGTGACAATAGTTAATCTGATCCTCTTAAGGAAAAATGCCCATAAACTGGGTTCAAATACTGCATTACCTGTCCTCTTTTCTAAACTTAAACTATTGTCACACATTATTGAATATGAGTTGAACAGACAATGTGATAAATGCTAAAAACTTTGTGTCACAGAGAAAGGTAATTTAGAGGCTCATCTACTTCACGTTGTACTGCCCAGAGTGCTGAACGAAGTATAATGGGACCAGATGTATTTGCAGTATTTAAAGAAGTGAACTGTCATTCACTGTTAGTAGCTGCTGACAGTCACAATTGCGCAATGGTAAACAGTGCTCAAAGATTGAAGTCAGTTTATATCTCTCTCTCTCTTAATATATATATATATATATATATATATATATATATATATATATATATATATATATATATATATATATATATGGGATCACTACGGATTAACGAACATTCAAAATCCCGATGCTGAAAACACTGAGATCAGATGACCAAAACCTTGCATTACCGAAAGACCAGAAGCGTGAAATGCAAAATCCTGATGTTAAGGGATTTTCCATTAGCGTTTCTGGTGTTACGGTTCAGGTACATATGTGTGTGTAAGTGTGTTTGTGAGGGGTGTAGTGTGTGTAAGTGTATGTTGTGACTGTGGTATGTGTGTGTGTGTGTGTGTGTGTGTGTGTGTGTGTGTGCATGTGTGTGTGTGTGTGTGTGTGTGTGTGTGTGTGTGTGTGTGTGTGTGTGTGTGTGTGTGTGTGTGTGTGTGTGTGTGTGTGTGTGTGTGTGTGTGTGTGTGTGTGTGTGTGTGTGTGAGGGATTGTAATGTATGGGTGTGGTTTGGCTTGTGTGTTTGCGCAATCTCAGAGTTAGAATAATAAAGTGGGGATATGGGGGGGGCGCAGCCCCCCACATAGGGGGTGTAGGGGTGCTTGCCCCCTTGCCTATGTCTAGTGTAGGATGCATTGTTTGGTTGTGAGGGGAAGGTAAGAGTGTGCTGTTTGGTTGTGTAACTTTCGCGATTTTTAATTTTTTGGTTTTACATATTCAGTATTGTGGGGTTTCTGGCATGTGGTCTCGGTGTTTTATGAGTCGGGATTTTGGGCGTTCGGTATTTAGTAGTGATTCCATATATATAAATATATATATATATATATATATATATATATATATATATATATATACATATATATATATATATATATATATATATATATATATATATATATATATATATATATATATATATATATATATATATATATATATATATATATATATATATATATATATATATATATATGCATATATATATATATGTATATATATATATATATATATATATATTATACATACATATAAATAAATATATATATCTATACATATTTATATATATATATATATATATATATATATATATATATATATATATATATATGTGTGTGAGTGTGTGTGTGTGTGTGTGTGTGTGTGTGCATGGCTCCCTATCAGTTGATCAACTTTTAAGAAACTCAAACTTCTTATTGGCAAGATGATATAATCACATTTCTGAAAACCCAAGGCTTTTGAATGGAGATTGCTGTACAGTGAAGATGGAGGAATTTACCATTTTCCTCAAAGTAGTGAGACCATGGAATTGGTATATATAATTAGCAGGGGGTATGGAGGTCACAGTCTCCACAAGGGCATGCAAGAAGGCTTGCCCCCCCGTCAAACTGTAAAAAAGATAGATTTTTTTTGTATGTTTAATATTTGAGTTTTCAGAAATTCAGTCATATTGTCTAGCCAACATGAATTTCAAGTTTGTGAAAACTCGATCAACTGAGACACACACACATATATATAGATATATATATATATATATATATATATATATATATATATATATATATATGTTTGTGTGTGTTTGGGGGGTTTCTTTATTTCATTGAAAGCTCATTTTACTGAAATTGAATTCACTCTGACCAAATTGCTGAAAGCTCAAATTACTGAAAACTTATTTCACCAAATCTCATTTCATTGAAATGAAGTACTGGCACTGTGTAGAGTACTGTAAGGAAAGTAAAAGGTATTTGCCCTTTTCTCCACTGTAGTATGATTCTGGAGTTGGTTTATATAGTTAGGGATGTGAGAGCACAGCCACCACACATTGGGGGGTATGGGGGGTTTAGCCCTCTATCTAGTTTGTTTTATATCATATTTCACCAAAATCTTCAAAACAATACATTTTAAAGCATAGACATGTATACCTACAACACCAATGACTAATTCTTTCCACACCCCCCCAACTATATATACTAACGCAGGACCGCACTACAGTGGAGAAAAGGGCATATACCTTTTACTTGACTTACAGTATTCTGCACAGTGCCAGTATTTCATTTCAGTGAAATGAGATTTGTTGAAATGAGTTTTCAGTAATTTGAGCTTTCAGTGATTTGGTCAGGGTGAATTGGAAATCAGTGAAATGAGCTTTCAATGAAACAAAGTAGACCTCTCTCTCTCTCTCTCTATATATATATATATATATATATATGTATTAGGAAACAAAAATCTAAGATGTACCTTTCTGATGTTTTTTTAGAATTTGTTGTCTTATAACATGAATATGTGCTCATTAAACATCATTACTTTTGCACAAAATTAGTCATGTATTATGATGAAGAGAAAGTAGACAACATGCACTCAAGATGCGACATTGCATGACTTTACAGTAAAGTTGCAAGATAAACATTTTTCTCACAGTTATCCTTTATAATGTGTCGGTAGATATATAGATGTGTGATATTTGAAACAGTTATGCTATACTTCCTGTCACAATAATAACCAATATTTCCAATACTACAGTTGTTTTCTTCTCTTTGTTTTGCAAGCATCGTTCTCTTTTTTATGTTTTTCTAACATGAATGTAATGTCAGTCAGATTGCTTTTTATATCTATTTGTATATTTAAATGATATGTACTTCATTTGAATTACAGATAACATTTTACTCAGAGGCAAAAACTGGTTCTAAGGATTTTGTAATAAAACTTTTATTAAAGTTATCATCTCTTAAGTCAGTTAAATCAATTCTTGAAATTTTTAGTAACAATATTCAAACTGACACACCTTCATTCAGTAAGTGTACATCAAACTGACAGAAGCGGGAAACTAATTATGCCTGCAGTAAGAGTAATCATTACTTGCAAGCATTTAGCAAGAGACACTTCTCAGTGCTTGTTCTTGTTCTGCTAGGGCTTGTGCATAGATTGTGTAGGTCCTCATACCATCTTTACCTGCCCTGTACGTAGATTGTGGGATTCATGAATGTAAATGAGTTGACACCTGATTTGCATATTCACAGCACTCACAAAGGGGACTGTGTATGATATCTGCTAATTATGTTGGTAAGGTGCTTGTTTCATGATAGGGGAGACTGTTTGGATCCAGAAATTTGGGTGCTGTAGTTTCACTGCTGGAATTGCTATTATTTGTGTACTTTCCTACAGATTAGATCCAGCCACGTATATAAGGTCATGGAAATAATCATCATAGATATGATAAATGAGGACATGGGTAACCTGTAAACACAGGATATATCACAGTTCAGCTTTGTTAAAAGAAAGACATGCATATTAAATCTGGTGTACTTTTTTGAGAGGCCAACAAAGCATTGCATGTAGGCAAGACTGGACATATAGCTTACCTTGACCTGTCCAAGGTTTTTGATACATTACCCCACTCAGACATTGTGGAAAAACTCACTGATTTATGTATAAACCATTTTATCACTCACTGGATAGCCATCTGGCTCACTGATAGATCCCAGGAGGTCAAAATAGATAAGGCCACCTCCACCAAGAGGCCAGTCACTCGTGGTGTCCCTCAGGGCTTGGTACTGGGCCTGCTCCTTTTTGGCAACCATTTCTCTGAAATGGAAGCAAATGCTGAACGTTATGGCTGACTAAATTTGCAGCTGATTGCAAGCTGGGGATTATTATTGACTCCCTGCAAACACTGCCATTCTTCAAGAAGGTCTGTCTCTGACTAACAAATGGTGCAAAAGCCATGGTCTTAAACTCAATGCTAAGAAATGCATAATTGTACATTTTTGAAGTCAACCATCCTGGCTAATTACCAAGTTGATAATATGCCCCAAAGAGTCAGTCCAGTGGTCAGGGATCTGGGTACACATATAGACAGTAGCCTTACCTTTGACTACCACATGGCTACAGTGTTGAGACAATCATTTTATGTTGCACAACTTATACATTAGATCATGGCATCTAGGTCCAAAGAGGTCATTATCCCACTGTACTCTACCCTTATCAGACCAATCATAGAGTACAATACTCCCTTTGGTATGTACCTGACCAGGCATAGGCAGCAACTACATAGACCTCAGAGGTTCCTTACAAAAAAGAATACAAGATGTAACAGACCTGTCTTATGCAGAGTATCTTAAAGCCCTTTTCCTCTACTCAGTCTCCTATAGATTGCTGATGGGTAATCTATGCCTGGCTTACAGGGCATCCGTAGAGACCTTAATTATTAATCTCCTGCATATTCTTAAGTCAAAGAGTACCAGAAATACAAGGTCTAGTGGAGCTGATTTTTCTCTGTGACTTAAAAAAGCACGATGGAGAGACAGATATGTCTTCCAGAGACTCCTGCTCTTATGGAACAGTGTTTCCATCCTTGTGAAGCTGAGTTCATCTCTTACCCAGTTTAAGTGCAACCTAGACTAGTGGAATGGGAATAGGAAATTTACACTGGGCCTGGCACCCATGTGACTTTGTGGACATAAGTAACTTATAAATGCCTGACCCTCAATGTGCTATTTGGATAAAGGACATCATTATTCTTTTGGGAAAATTTGGCTAGGCTTAGAAATCTCCTTCTCCCTGAGTCATTAGCCTGTTAACAATCTATGAATCTGTGAATCTGTTATGTAAAGGTCTGTGATGCTTATTTACAATGGATTTCTTTTTATATTAAAGATGGCTTACTTTTCACAATAGCATTGTTTGCATTTTGTCCATTGGTGTTGTCAAAGCATGCATAGCACTTTTTTATTTTAAGTAAACTAAATAAAAAGAAAAAAAGGAAAAAAAAATGTCTGCCTTTATAGCAGCATTTCTCTGAGAAATGTGAACACTTGTTATTGAAAGTGTTAAATGGCTATTAGCAATAGCAGTGTTATGTTTTTAATGTAACAAATGTGCTAAGACTGTGATATATGCATGATTTTAACCAAAGGGGATATCCCAAATAATAAACATGTTTAACTTCCTTCATTTTAATTAAAATATTTTCTTCATGCTGTTATCTATTACAGAATGTACATTTCTTGTTAACCTTACAGAGATTTATCATTGCTATTAATTTAAACATTTTTTTGGGGGGTGAGGGAATTTTTATAGTCGTGTATTACCTGTGTGTAGTCCTTGAGAGCCATGAGTTTAATTTTCTTTTCTTCATGATGCGAGCATACATGCATTTGTATTTATTTTGTTACTAGTCACTCTGAAAAAATCAGACATCAGG
Organism: Protopterus annectens; assembly: GCF_019279795.1. Taxonomy (NCBI): domain Eukaryota; kingdom Metazoa; phylum Chordata; order Ceratodontiformes; family Protopteridae; genus Protopterus; species Protopterus annectens. The sequence continues at coordinate 1,598,382,452 of NC_056735.1, read as the reverse complement.
TCAGTGATATGATTACCAAAGCAAAGACCCATGTCCTGTAATTGCATGGGAATGGAGGGCTACTGGTGGTGGTCCTACATTCAAACACCCACTACCTGAGATAGAGAAATTCCTGTCCACAATTAGAGATCCAGCCAGCTCATCTGGTGGTTCCAGAAATGTGATTAACATAGGTGTTGTGGTGGAGGATGACCAAAGTGTTTCTACTGGTGGAGCTCCAGGTATGTCATATTAATTATTGTCATATGGATAGATAGAGTGTTGAGTTTTCTTGACCCTCTGCAAATGGGAAGTAGATTTATTTTTATTACTGGACTCAAGGATAAAACTCCTTCCCATGTTCCATGGAAATTCTGTTCTCCAGTTTGAGGTGTGGGTTCCACTCCCACTTTTAACAGAAATTGTATGGTTGGGAGTTAGCATAATGGCTAATGTGCACTTCACAGGCAATGAGTATGGGGTTTGATTCTCACCAAGGTAATTTGGCTAGACTTAAAATGAAGCACCAAGGCAGCAATTCTGGTACTTACCTATAAACCTATTTATGAATTCTTTGCTGTATCTGTGGCACAAGGTGTAATAACAATGACTTAAGATAAATAGTACAACCTCCCTCAAGAAACACTAGTCTTAGGTGACTTTAACATTGATTGGTATTCCTGTAACAGTACTAACCCCACCTCCCATATAAACCTATATGGCTTTAAACAGCTCATTAATAGTCCTACCAGAACTAATAAAACCAGCAATAATGAAACCACCTTAGACTGGATTCTTACTAATACTCCCCAACAAACCTACCAATCAGGCACCCTTCCAGATGATCTAAGTGACCACTCACTAACTTATATCATTAGACACAAAACAGACCCAACCTTACCTACCACTTACAAAACACTACATTCTAAAACACAATTTAACTCTGAACAGTTTCAAGCTGAACTAATACAATGTAATTGGTCCCCGCTAAAATATCTCCCACTTAATGAAGCTGTAGAATACTTCAATTCTACATTCCTATCTATCCTAGATCACCATGCCCCAAGTCGTACTATTAGAACCAAAGCTAAAGCAGCACCCTGGCTAACCAACAATACTAAGCAAAAAATCATTCTCAGAAATAAATCTTGGGATAAATGGCATTCTACTAAGATCCTAACTAACCACCAAAACTTCAGAGAGCTTAGAAACAGTACAAAAAAAGACATTCTGACAGATAAAAAGAACTATTACTTTCAATTACAACAAACCACCAAAAAAGAACCTAAAAAATTCTGGGCCAGTATTAATAATCTTTTATCCCCAGGCCAGTCAATCACACCAAACCCCCAGGACTCTAACCCAAGCAATCCCACACAAATAGCTAATGACTTCAACTCTTTCTTCACCAATACCATCCAAACTCTTGCAAATCACCTATCTCCTGACACCTCTAAACTACTCTCACCTACTTTAAATACTCACCCTCCCCTTCACTTACAACCTGTATCTACCTCCTTTATCTTATCTCTACTCCAAAAACTTAAACCCACCACCCCCTCTGCAGACAAACTTCCTGTAGAATTCTTGCAGATAGGAGCCAAAGCCAATGCCTATCCCATTTCTATCCTGATAAATAGATCTATAAATGAAGGAATTTTCCCTTCTATCTGGAAGATATCTCACATCATCCCACTACACAAAGGGGGCAATTCTAATGACTTCTCAAACTTTCGTCCCATAGCACTGTTATCACCTATAGCTAAAATAATGGAAAAATTTATCCATAAACAACTACTTAACCACCTTCTCCATAACAACCTGCTTGCTAACTGTCAACATGGATTTAGACCTTCCCACAGTACCACCACTGCATTACTCTCCTTTACCAACTCCATCAACTATAACCGCAACAACAATAATCTATCATCTTCTATCTTCATAGACCTATCAAAAGCTTTTGACATGGTTAATCATAAACTTCTTCTGCACATACTAAAATCTCTCACACTTGATCCCCCTTCCTTAACTTGGTTTACATCTTACCTAGAAAACCGTCAGCAGGCAGTACTTTGGAAAAATTCACTATCTAATCTCCTTCCTATCTCTTTAGGTGTACATTAAGGGTCTATTCTATGCCCCCTCCTATTTTCTATCTTTATTAATGACCTCCAATCAGCTATCCCTAACACTACCTGCATACAATATGCAGATGATTCTACTATAATCTGCACTGCTTCCTCTCAAACTGAACTAAAGTCTCTTACCCAAAAAGCTTTCACCACTGTTGAACACTGGTTCTGTGACCATTGCCTACTCCTCAACCCCAAGAAAAACAAATTGTTACTGTTCTCACCTACCTGTAAATCTACCCCTCTAAACTTCTCTATTACTTACACTGATAACACTCTGATTTCTCCTGATTCTACTACAAAACTACTAGGAATAACTATTGACAACAATCTCAATTTTGATTCTCATATCAACAACACAATAAAAGTAGTTAACAAAAAGATTGGATCCCTTTATAGAATCAAACCCTTCCTTACACCTGAAGCTAGGACCACCTTAGCCAGATCTCACCTTATCTCTACCCATCTATATGCTTCCCCTATTTATACTAATCTCTCTAAAAATAACCTCAAGAAACGTGTTACATCTTACCATAATATTGCTCGATTTGCTACAGGATCTATGTTCAGAACTCACCACTGTCTGAATCTAAAACAACTAGGTTGGCTTGAACTTCCTAACAAGCTCATTTATCAACAGCTCTTAATAGCTCATAAAATTCTATATCAACCATCTAAAACACCAATACTATCTAACCTCATTACTCCATACAATAACCTGAAACACCTACGTTCTTCAAACAAACTACTGGTTAATATCACCAAACCCAATAACTCTGCAGGGGGCTGCCTTTTTTCCAACTCTGTTGGAAAAATGTGGAACAAACTGCCATCCGATATCTCATCTTTGTCCACTCTTCCACCCTTTAAAAGACAACTGAAAATGCATCTCAATAAATACTGGCTCTGTTCCTGTACCAACCCAGATTAACCTTCCTTCTTCCTTTCCTCTACCTTAATTCTTTCCTTCTCTTTTCCCTGTATCCTTGATAGCTCTTCCATTACATAACATCTTTGTAGATATATGTTATCTCATATATACTGTATGGCCATTGTAAAAAAAAATATATATATTTTACCATATTTGTAAGATAATTTATTATTTACTCTATGTTTAGATATTATCAAATTTGTGTATTGCAAGTATTTACTCATTTTGTTTATGAATGTTATCTTGTTATGGCTATTTCTGTTTGCATGTGTATTGCGTGTACTAACTCACCTTGTTTATAAATTTCATTTTGTTATGGCTATTTCTGTTTAAACTTGTAATAACCATTGGAGCTTTTCTCCCCGGGCCTCCACTGAAAATGGACATATATCCAGCTGGACTAGCCCGGTCAACAAATGTAAAATAAAAAATAAAATAAATAAATAAATAAAATAAACTATTAAGGGCCAAAACCAGCCCAAAGAAAATCCTTTTTAAATGCAATTGCATCTATTATTGTTTAACTCTTATTTTTTCTATAACTTAAGTCTGATCAGTTTTTATTCTTTTTTGTCTTTATTGTATCAGTTACTTGTTATCATATGTGAACCTGCCACCAGCACTGAGAAACTAATACCACCTGATGTCAGAGTATCAATAGCCTCTGATGATGTTGGCAGTGATGAAGAGGCACAGTCTGGGAATGCAGAGAGTCAGTGTGACCCTGAGGCTCTGGCTCCCACATGCCCTGCCCATAATTTGGCCCCAATCAATATGCCTATGCATACCCATGACAGGGAGCCATGAGAGATAGGACAGGTTGAGGGTGACACCATTCATCAGGGTACTGTGGTTACTTCAGGTGATTAGAAAAAGAAAACTCTTCCATCTACCTATTGAATAAACTATTTTAAACTTCAACAAGGCATTAGAGAGAGACTCATAGAGCTGCTAGCTAAATGATTTTATCCGGTCTAATCCTTTATTATACTCTGTTTCTTGTTAGTCCTGTCAACCTCTGGGTCACAGGTGGGATAACAGATTTGACTCCAGCCTTGTGGATTACCTATGTTTGCCTTTATTGAAAGCTAGAACATTTATTTTAATGATAATTTTCACCTTGTGTAGCAAGTGACAGAAAACTTTTTTAAAAAAAAATGTACAAATGGAAAATGTTCTCAGATAGGATTAGGAACTGAAATGACAGCAGGACATTAATGGTGTATTTGATAAAATAATATATTTTAGATATCAAGACAATAAGGAACATATATCCTTAGAAATTAAGCAGCATTATATGCTAATATAGATAGAACAGTTTACCTGTATGCTATTTATTAAATGTCTGTGCATTTAGACCTTTTATAACTAGGGAATAAACAAAAAGCTTTTTTCATAGCTTGTACTTCATTATTTTACTAATTTTGGAGCTCAGTTTTGGAATTTCTTTCTTTACCGAATTGAATTGATATCCACGCACTCAGATCACACATTTAATTTTCATATATAATATTGATTCCCTTATTTTGATGAATCCTTCTGAGGTTGTATTACAGGCATGTCAAACACACTCTATTCAGACTCTACTAAAATCTTTAATGAATGCATTTAATGTGAAGTTCAGGAAAGAAAAAAAAAAAGCACCTTACTCAGAGCTATTATCTGTGCATAACATTTCATTATTTACTACTAGGATTGTAAAGTTCATCAAAACACCATTTCTGAAAGCTGTTTATCCTGACATAATCATATGTCAAGATTAGCATTATATAGTTTGAATCCAAGGTTACTGGTTTTGTCTTTTGCTGCAGAAGCTAACATTTTGTTAAACATACATTTCACACAAATAAAATGATGGATTCAACACAGTCAAAGTATTTCTAGTGTGTCATAAAAAATGCACATGATCCTCTGGTAAAGGCACAACAACAGTTTATAACAGCACTGGCTACCTGCAGACAATTTTCTCTACAAAAAACTTGCTGATTGGTTTCGCCAAATAAATGCTTAGCTGTAGACAAAAGTCAGTTCAGATTGGTCAAACTAAGAATGGACCAAACCACATATGGTTTATGTATACTGTCCCTCCAAATGATCTGTTTAATTGCTGGTGGTGAGAATTTTTATCCTCTTTCTCCATATCTTTGCATTTTAAGGTAATATGTACAGTAAGCGTGATATAAGCTAAACAGTTGCATTTTATCATTTCTGCTTCCATATGCTCTTATATATTGCAAATACTTACTGAAAATGAAGAATGAAAAAAGCAACAGTTAAGAAAATAGAAGCAAGGAAACCAGATCTAGTAGTCAAAGGAAGGCCACATTATATTTGTTGGTAGTAAGGCTTGATCAAATGTAACCCTGGTAAGTGGCAAAAGTTTATATGTTCTGTATCTGCAGTTATTTTGCTTTGATTCTCCACATATACCGTACTGAGCACTAAACATTATTATTTCTAAATACCTCCAAACACCCTTTTCCATCTTTTAATTATGTGCCTAGTTACTTCCCTACCTCAGGACTCCAGCCTTTATTTTCCATGTGCCTCATCTCCCTCTATTCAGTTAATGAGACTTACACAAATGTCTCACTAAACTGTCAGCTTTCACTAATCCTGCAAAATCCAAGTGTTCATAACTTTTGCAATTAAGATTGTGAACCCAGATGTTACAGAACTTAGTCCTCCATCAGCCTTTTTTTCAAGTATGATTTTTATTGGTTTTTGCAAGGTTTATAAACAAAAACACAAACATAACAGAAAAGCATATATATATATATATATATATATATATATATATATATATATATATATATATATATATATATACAAAAGATAGATCATTGCTATGCAGATAAATAATAACATTGTGAATATGCATACGCACTATAACTCAGCAAAAACAGTAAAATTAGCAAAAGAAATACAAATGAAAATAACTACTAACCTATACAACTTACTAACTATGGTAAAACATCTACATTAAGGATAGAAGGTAACATAGAAACCCCCTTATATTATCTGGTGTGATACAAGATAGGATATAGTTATTGTGAGTTATTTGGAGAATGAAGAAAGGTTGGGGGAAATGAGTATGTCTTACCTATATGTAAAGTGAAAGAGAAAAAAGGGGTGTATTGCTAGACTAACACTATATGCACTATTTACATCATGGATGCCATCATCAGTGAATAGAGGAACATCTTAGAATTGTGTTCAAAGGTATAGTATAGTATAGTCAGTAGTCATTTATTAAGGGACTGAAAAGTTTGAGCATAAAGGTCATCACAGATTGTACATATAATAGTGTATATTATATCATAATTACTTTGCTTGAATTAAGCAAAGAGACTGCACCAGTATTTCTGGAAATAGTCTTTTTTTTACTGCTATAGCAAAGTTTGTGTGCAGATATATACTTAGTTGCCATTGTTTTGAAATTCTTCCAAGAGATTGCCAAGGGGATTACCCAGTTCTTAGCTATAAAGTATTTGATAAGAGCACACATAGTGATTAGGATGTGTTTATGCACACCAGTTAAATCTTTAGGAGTTATATTCAGGATTTTTGTTTTCCAGGAGAATGTAGTCTTCACATAATCCAATTTTTTCAATTGGATTCTGAGGGAGCACCATAGTTTGTATATATTTTTACAACTCCAAAAGATGTGGAGTATGTCTGCATACTGGAGGTAACAGAAAGGACAGGCTAGATTTTTGTTGCACCCAAATTTTAATAGGACTGCTGGAGTGTAGTATGAGTTATTATTAATCATAAGCTGGGTATAAATTAAATTTTTAAAGGGGGTTAGATTTAGGGTGTTCCGTATTGCTTCATACTTGGACTTTGTAGGTATTTCACCATGCATGTCATCCCAATATTTGGAGTAGAGAAGCGATTGTTGATATTTGATATTGATTAAAAGCTTGTATGCATGAGAAACCATTTTGTTTCTAAGGGAAAGGGTTTTGATTATTGAATGTGTTAGGGTTATTTCTTGTTCATTTGTTTTAGTGTTAGCAATTTTTGGTTTTATTAAAGAGTTTAATTGTCTTAACATGGGGTCATATCTAGTTGGAGCCCCGAAGTGTTCTTTGACTGCAGTAAAGTACATTAGATGGTAAAAGTGCCATACCGTGGCATTTTTAATAATGGGAAAGTTGGATAGGTCTATCATTTTATTATCGATTTTAATATCTGGATTTAGGTGAATTGGTTGAAGAAAAGAGAGCATCCTGAATATTGAGAGAGTGCAGCAATGCTTGAAAAATGTTTATTTTGTTTTTTTAATGCAGGTAGAATTTTAGACTTGTGCTCATTATCAAGCATTAAATATGGGATAGACTGAGGGTTTAGTTTCATTGATTGTATATATTTGTGCCGGATTCTAACCCAGGCCACAGTCCATGTATCTACAGATAGTTCATAGCTCCCTATTTGGATTAAGCAGCTTGCATTTATTATGTTGTAGCAAAGATTAAATTTGGGGAGGCTCAGTCCATCTTTCTCTTTTGGGAGTATTAGTTTGTTGTAGGAAATTTTGGTTGATTTAGGGAACCAAAGAATTTTGAGATGGCGGTTTCTATTTTATTGAAAAAGTTTTTGGGTATATTTAAAAATATATTTAAGTTTATGGAGTTTAGATGAAATAGTATCCTATGTAAAATGTTAATTTTGACAATAGCAGTTTTTGACAGCAGGTATTAATTGATGTTTTTCCATCTGGATAGGTCATTGTTTATTTGATCCTAGACTTTAATCAAATTTACTTTCTTCAAATCCTGATGCGTGTGCATAAAGGTTATTCCTAGATATTTGACTGGTATGTCAGATAGGAGAAAATAGGATTCTAGGTGGTTGTGAGGATTTAATGGAAAGATGGAAGATTTTAAGGAATTTAGTTTGTAATTAGCAGCAGTAGAGAAGAGACATTGATTTATGAATTTTGTGTAAGTCACTATTCAGGAGCTCAAAATAAATATTTAAATCATCTGCAAATGCTGAGCATTTTATCTCTATGTTAAAAACTCTGGGCATGTGATGATACATTTTTTGGCTGATAAGAAGTAGTAGAGGTTCAAGATAAATATTAAAAAGATATAGTGAAAGGGGGCAACCCTGTCTCGTTCCATCAGTGATTTTAACGGCTTTGGTGACCATTTCAAAGAAGTCTACCAGGTTTAGGAGACATGATCTGCCTTTTACAAACTCGAACTGGGTGGGGTCCTGAGTTTGGAGATTACCAGTGTCATTGTTTATAAGTTCCATGATGATACATTCCATAGCCTTGCAGACTAGGCTTGTCAGGCTAATGGGGCGGTAGTTGCCGGGGTGCATGGTGGCTCTCCCTTTGTGGAATGGGAAAAATGTCACTGTGTGCCATTCAGTAGGCACAAAGCCTGAGGTGAGGCTATGATTGAACATGGTACTTAGGTGGGGTGCCAGTTTGTTCTGTAGTTCATGTAGAATGCAGCCTGGGATGATGTCAGGTCCCATGGATGCTGTGTTCCTGGCTTTGGAGAGCATGCTTTTTACCTGTGCAGCCATGATTACAGGAACTTTGCATTCTTCCAGTATAGAGATGGGTCCTTTAGCAGATGAGAGGGGGGTAAAGTTAGCACTGAACCTATCTGCCAGGATGTTGGCAATATCAGTTGGTTCTGTATATTTAGTGCCATTGTGCTGTAACTCAGAGCAGATCTGAGTGTTGCCATTGAGATTCGTGACATAGCTATAGAATGCTTTGGGGTTGTCTTTAGAATCAGTAGTGATTTTGTTTTCGTAACTAGCTTTGGAGGATTTTATGAGGGATCTCAGCTTCTTACTGAGGCTGACCAGGGAGTTCCTGCAGTCATGGGATTTTACTCTTTTTTGCAACAGTTTTTTTCTTCTGTTGCAGAGTTTGTTTGTGGCAGGGGACCACCAGATTGGCTTCCTTTTTTTGGAGAATAGCATCTTAGTTTGTTAGGGATTGCATGGTCTATGCACTCATGTAAGTGCTTATAAAGTGCATTTGTGTAGGATTCAGCAGTAATACCTCTATTGTCCATCAGTATAGGTGTCATGAAGTTTGCCACTTCTGCCTTAAGAAGCGTGAAGTTGGCTTTGGAGAAATTTTTTTTACGGTGGTTTCCCTAATGGGGGGCGGGAATTGGATGTTTAGGGTGATTAACTTGTGGTTGGATCTGACCAACAAGGAACTGACCTCTGGTACGTTAGACCCTTGTTTAACACTAAAACCTGACCAGGGTGTGACTAGTTACTGTACTTGCCCATCCTCTAAGGGACAGGAATAAGGAACAAGAAATAATTAACATACTTAGGTATTAGAGTATGCTTCTTTATGCTTATGAACATGCCAGGTAAGATATCCATCTATCTAGTCTATTACAATATCCTTCTTAAATATAATCAAATACAGAGTTTTCCTCCTTCCTACAAATTGAATATTAGAGATGAGTGGGAAGGATTACACTGGTTTGTAGTTATAATATGTTAAGCCAAAGGAAGAAATCGCAATCAAAGGAGAACATATAACATTTGCATCATTTTTGTAACATATCACCTACTTAAAAAGGAAGAGCAACATTCTTAATATTTAAAACATTTGATCAAAATATTACATTAGACTGCTCCTAAAGCATCTTATACATTAAAGAAAATGCAAGCATAAAAACAATCCAGTGCAATAAACAATAATATCAAGCATGGGTGTTAAGTATGTGTGTGTGTGTGTGTGTGTGTGTGTGTGTGTGTGTGTGTGTGTGTGTGTGTGTGTGTGTGTGTGTGTGTGTGTGTAAGAGTGCAAGTGTGACAGCTCACAACGATACATAGACATCAATTGATTGCCCTAAGTATAGACAAAATAGGTACTGCCCTCCATTTGACATACTTTAGACTGTATTATTATTTTCAATAATAAGGTAATTGCTTGAATAAATCATTAGTTGTGAAATGAATGTAAGTGTGGAAAGGAGGTAGATGATGCAGTACGCCCTAGCAGAGTGATAAGCAGCTGCTGCACAATAAATTTGAAAGTACTTTTCTTTTTTCTTTCTTTTTTTTATTATGCTCCCCTCTAACCAGTTTTATGTATCTGGAGCATTTAATTAGCAATATAACAGTGCATATGTGTTGGGGGGGCATTAATAGATCTGTTTTATACATATGTGCAACTGCTTTGTGGAACACTGTACAGAAAGAGACACATGCAAAATGCTTTATAAACCACAGTACTTCGCAAACTGAGAGTCATAGGGTGTCTAATAACTTCCAGAATAGCTATTTTGGATATAATAGCTTAATTCTGATCCTCCGTCAGTCTTGTTTATATATTAGCTTGTTTTTAACTTCTCTCTAGGATCATTTGCTTTGGTCCACTGCTTATGGCTCTCACCAATGGTTCAAAGTTACACAATGTTCACTACCAAAGGGCAGCAAATGACTGAATCTCACAGTGCACCCACATTCTTGATACTTATATTCACCTGCCATTATATCACTTACCACACCCCTATTTCTACTTTAAATCTGTATCTCATTCACAGAATATAAACATGCTAATACTACTATCCATCACTGTTGTACTTTATCCCATTCCTGGCAGTCTCACGTCTCTCCATATTCTTTCAAGCTGCAGAATTACCAACCTTTATTTTATATTTCTCAGTCATGACTTCTACAACCAGTGCATGAATGTACCTCCCTTAAATTATAAGAACCCTTTGGTGCCTAAATGTTTATTACCCACTTTGCACCTGTGGTTCAATTACTCATTTTCTATGCCATTTTTTCAGCTTACTATAAAAATAAACCTACCTATTGCATTATGTGGCACACAACCTCCTTATGTGTTAGTTGTTATGCCCTCTTCTGTCTCTTCCTGCTCTCTTTCTTCTTCTACAGTTGTACAGAGTCATAAATTCCAGATAAATTTCACAAATCCATTTTACACACACACACACACACACACACACACACACACACACACACACACACACACACACACACACAGGTTCCTATCAGAACACTGAAAAGCAAAAATAGTGAACGATCTAAAGGCCAAAAATGCCGGACTTCGATATGCTTTTTGTGAGATCAGTACAGTGAAGATTGGGATATTTGCCCTTTTCTCACTGTAGCGCAATCTCTGAGTTGGTATATATATTTAGTGGGGTGTGTAGGGGCACAGCTCCCCCACAATAGTGAGTTCAAGGTCTTGCATTTTTGACCTTTAGGTCATTTGCTATTTCTAGTTTTTGCTGTTCTGATATAGACACACACACACACGCACGCACACACACACACACACACACACACACACACACACACACACACACACACACACACACACACACACACACACACACACACACACACACACACACACTCACACACACACACACACACACACACACACACACACACACACATATCAACCAGGATGGCAGTCTAACCCAAATGAACCCTTTGCATCTATAACCAAGACTAAAATGACACAAAAACAATTCTAAAGTATCACAGCTGCTGATTTATTACACAGTAATGCTTACATTTAAAACTGTCACTACATGCAGGCTGCTTATTACTGTCCTCCTCAGCTCTGACCACAATGTGGCTATGATATTTGTGGTACTATGAAGATTCTTTCTGAAGTATCTCTGGCTATTGTAGGTGTGACTGTTTCTTTCTGCATTTACTGGTCAGGTATTGCATTTTACCTGAATGCTTTCTTGATTGATACAACCTGTGCACTACTATGCTTTCTTGATTGATACAACCTGTGCACTACTTACTGCTGTATCAATAGTCTTTTCTTGGCCTTTCAGGATGCCTAGATCTATCCCTTTTAAATCACACTGCCTGAAACCTTTTGCCTTGATTCATTATGAGTTGTATTTGTCTCCCTGCCTTTTTTTTTTGTTGTCCTACCTTGAGGGACAATGACGCAGCACTGTGTTACATCTGGCACATTCACGCCTTTATTAGTTTAAAACATGCTTATGGCAGGTGAATACATCCTATGTAATGTGCTCATTCCTCTTTCACAAAAAAAAAAAAAAAAAAAAAAAAAGCAATGTAGAATGAAACATTAAATGGCAGAAATAATAGTAAAAGTATATGGCAAACATAAGTCAAAAGTGTGCAGTTGAGCAGCTCAATATTATCAAAAAGAAAAGAATGAAAAGGAACAAAGAAATTAGTGAATGAAACATACAGGAAATGGCTTAGGAGAAATAGTGAAAAAGGGAAGACAGGTAGAAGAAGACAAAAAAGCATGGTAAAATGGGAAGTGGGGAAGGAGAAGGAAAAGGAGGAGTGTAATCTGACGGCGGAAGAGAATTTATACAAAGCACTTTTACACCAGCATAGTGTTTCATGTTATTCTCATTGTCTGACCACCAATCTACTAATAATGTGTATAGCTTTATATTTTATTTATTTTATAGTAGCTTTCTGCTTTCTGCTTTCTGTGTATTCCACTTTG
>NC_056735.1:1598347423-1598364923 GCF_019279795.1 Protopterus annectens | reverse complement strand
GAGAGGTAATGGTTATTTATAGACAGGGCTGAGTTTGTACTGGCCTCTTTTTCATGGATATTTATGGTGCAGACAATAGACCCAAGTGAAGAGGAGAGTGTGTTTAGCAGATAGGCCTTGCCAAGTAGTCAAAGGGCAAATGTGGTTTGTTTGTTGCTTAGTGGTAGGTAGTACTATAATGTTGGGGAGTGCTTCTCTGGCTTACTTGCTGTTCTCTGCCTGACTGGTGCTGATCTCTGTCTGCATTTGATTTTGAATTGAAGTTGTTCATTTAATGTTTGGTTACTTCCATTTTTTAATCTTTTTATTGCATTCCTTTTGTTTTAAGTTTTTTGTTTTTTTTAGAGTTTTAAGAGATCTTAGCTAGGTTCAGTTAGAAAAGTAAGAAAAAAATTCCTTTGCAGACAGTAAATAGCATCCAGCTAATTAGTGGGAGGAGCTGAGAAATAGCATTCCTCATTTAACTAGCAATACTTGGAGGCATTTTTTTAGCTGGAGTGCTTATTTGGCTTGCTTGCTGTTCTCTGCCTGACTATTACTGATCTCTGTCTGCATTTGATTTTTCCCACCCACCTGTCCAACTGTTGTTATACTTTTAATCTTGGTGGCTTTTGAGTTACCTGCCCCTACTATAAATCTGATTTTGGAGACTCCTCAAAGTCCCATCTCATCTGCTTATTCTACTGAGTACAGAGAGATCAGTTAAGGAGGCCCACCCCTTAGTCTCTTAAACTTGAATAATTATTTTCTGTTACCTCCCTTCCCACTTATTTAAAAAAAATTGTACTTTATTGAGCTGCTTTTAGTGTATCTGTGCTTCAACCTACTTTATTATTTCATTTTGCTTTTTGCTGTTTGTTTTTAAAGTGTTCATTTTCATTTATTCTGCTGCATTTATTACTGCTTGTTAGTAGCCTGATTAAATGGGCCTATATTATATCATCAAATGCTTAAAAAAGCGAACGCTGATTGATCGACCTAATTTAAGCGAAAGCTTACAATCTCGAACTGTCAGATCAGTGATTTTTTTCCCAGGGAAAAAAATCGCTGCTCCAAAACACATACACACAACACAAGCACACCAAACAAACAGACATCCACACACATAAACCTAAAATCTGATACCTAACCCTACACTAAACTATGCACATACCACTAACTACCCACTTACCTTAACCCAAACCCTAACCCTAAGGTCCGTCACTATCGCACACTCACTTCACTTGCTCCCTAACCCTAACTTACTTAAATCCACCCTAACACTCATATCCACTCAATTGCACACACACCTAACCCGAGCCGTAACCCTAACTCACCTAAATCACCCTAACACTCACATCCACACAATTGTACACTTACCTGAATCTGACCGGTAACTTTCCACCATAACACTGAAAATACCGAAGCAACAGAAACGGACAACTGAATTCTTTCCCTAGGAAAAAAATTTGAGTTTCTGCTGCTTCGATATTTTGCAGTTTCACGAAAATAAGTTTGATCAATCAGCGTTCGAGGATATAATATAGACCCGATTAAATTGTAACTTATTCGAAAGCATGTTAGTTTTGATTTAAGTACTTGGGCTTCAAACTAGCTATCTTACATAAGGAAGTTGGCACTCTACTCTCTTGTGGTAGGAGAGGTAGCTTACATCCTTCTCAGTTGGGAACTGCTGGTTGAAGACTTATTGTGTCTGTTATTTAACTAATTAGTGGGAGGAGCTGAGAAATAGCATTCCTCATTTAACTAGCAATACTTGGAGGCATTTTTTTAGCTGGAGTGCTTATTTGACTTGCTTGCTGTTCTCTGCCTGACTATTGCTGATCTCTGTCTGCATTTGATTTTTCCCACCCACCTGCCCAACTGTTGTTATACTTTTAATCTTGGTGGCTTTTGAGTTAACTGCCCCTACTATAAATCTGATTTTGGAGACTCCTCCCAGTCCCATCTCATCTGCTTATTCTACTGAGTACAGAGAGATCAGTTAAAGAGGCCCACCCCTTAGTCTCTTAAACTTGAATAATTATTTTCTGTTTCCTCCCTTCCCACTTATTTAAAAAATTGTACTTTATTGAGCTGCTTTTAGTGTATCTGTGCTTCACCCTACTTTATTATTTCATTTTGCTTTTTGCTGTTTGTTCTTAAAGTGTTCATTTTCATTTATTCTGCTGCATTTATTACTGCTTGTTAGTAGCCTGATTAAATGGGTCTATATTATATCATCGAATGCTTAAAAAAGCGAACGCTGATTGATCGACCTAATTTAAGCGAAAGCTTACAATCTCGAACTGTCAGATCAGCAATTTTTTTCCACGGGAAAAAAATTGCTGCTCCAAAACACATACACACAACACAAGCACACCAAACAAACAGAAATCCACACACATACACCTAAAATCTGATACCTAACCCTACACTAAACTATGCACACACCACTAACTACCGACTTACCTTAACCCAAACCCTAACCCTAAGGTCCGTCACTGTCGCACACTCACCTCACTCGCTCCCTAACTCAAACTCACTTAAATCTGCCCTAACCCTCATATCCACTCAATCGCACATACACCTAACCCGAGCCTTAACCCTAACTCACCTAAATCACGCTAACACTCACATCCACACAATCGCACACTTACCTGAATCTGACCGGTAACTTTCCACCATAACACTGAAAATACCGAAGCAAGAGAAACGGACAACCAAATTCTTTCCCTAGGAAAAAATTTGAGTTTCTGCTGCTTCGATATTTTGCAGTTTCACGAAAATAAGTTCGATCAATCAGCATTCGAGGATATAATATAGACCTGATTAGATTGTAACTTATTCTAAGCATGTTAGTTTTGATTTAAGTACTTGGACTTCAAACTAGCTATCTTACATAAGGAAGTTTGCACTCTACTCTCTTGTGGTAAGAGAGGTAGCTTACATCCTTCTCAGTTGGGAACTGCTGGTTGAAGACTTATTGTGTCTGTTATTTTAAAAGTGTCTTAGTTCTGGTTTAAGCACTTGAGCTTCAGGCTAGCTATTTTACATTAGGAGTGTTTGTGGTCTACACAGTTTGCCAGAGCTATTCAGAGTTTGGCATTCTTACCCAGACATTGAGAGTACATCTGAACATAAATCAGAGGCATCCACTGACATCTTCTAAAAATAAGTACTTTGTGAAGTCTATTTTATTGAACTGCTGCTTCATTTTTACTGTTTTTTTTTTTGCTGCTGTGACTGCTTCATTCAGGACTGTGTATCAATGCTACTTCTATCTTAAATAGCATAGGCTAGATTCAGATTTGCTGAATCTAGATTGTTTGGTATCACTTGAGCACTAAAATCATCCATCTTACATTAAGAGGGGGTCCCTGCACCTTTGTGGCAGAAGTGTGTAGCTCAGGATCCATCTGAGTTGGGAATAGCTGGAATAAGGGTCTGTGTGGGACATTCATATTGGTAGTTTGTGTTAAAATGTTTAAATTTGTTTGTATTAAAGCCTTGTATTTGAGAGTAGCTGAGCACCATGCAGCAGGGGTTAGCAGTGCCCTGTATAGATGCAAAAGCCTAGATACAACTTTTTCCCTAGAGAACAGTCAGTGGGAGTCTTCTCTGCTGCACTGCAGGTAACTCAGCTGCACACTGCTGCACTGCAGGCAACTCAGCTGCACACTGCAGCACTGCAGGCAACTCAGCTGAGTACTGAGCAGCACTACTATAATTTTTAATCCATAATTCAGGAAGCAAGAAAATAGTATCAACAAAGTGTATCTGTGCAGCCAAAAATAACACAAGGAAACAAAAAAATTGGCTCACGTAGTGCCAAAAGGAGTCTTTAGGATAAAAAAATGTTCAAGTGCCATTTGTTAAATCACATAAGAATAACTCCAAAATAGAAGAAACCAGTCTTGGTAAAGATTAAGAAATGTCAGTGTATTAAATAAAAACTTGAATCACAGCACAAAATAAAATGGTTAAGCACTTTCATCCCTAGACACATTAGGACTTCATCAGAACCATTTCATTAATTAACTCGAATGTGTAAAAATCTGTTAACCAGTTTACTGTGTAATTTAATTTAATCCTGACTTGTGCTCAGGACTAACTTTAACCTGTGGAACTTGTTTAACTTGCTTACTTATGTAATTTCTGTAAATAATCTGTTTGTAATATGTAATGCTGGTATTATGTAATGCTGTATCTGCTTACCCTTGGAGCTTTTCTCCCCGGGCCTCCGCTGAAAATGGACATGCATCCAGTCGGACTATCCCGGTCAACAAATGTAAAATAAAATAAAAATAAAATAAATTAACAGCTTATATAGTAAAATTGACATCAAACATGCAGCACATCCATTAACCTGCTTAAAGGAACATGCCAAACAGAAATACTAAGATGTCATGATTGAAAAATTATTAGTACATATTATTGGTCATTCACATTAAAAGTCCAACTTTTAATACACAGTCAGATCTAGATAATTAAAACAAGTAAAAAATGTTACTAAAAACTGTCTTAAAATATTTAACCAGTTGATAAATTAATGTTTTTCAGCTCTAGACTTCAGTATTGGGGTATAGAAGTATATTCATTAAGTCTGGGAATTGTGATAGCATTTAGCCTGAGCTACCATATCAATTCTCTTTTCTCTAATTCTGTATCCCAAGCACCTCCCGATGTTGTTTTGCACCATTTCAATTATACCAAAGAGAAATTTAGTAAAAGAGGGGCAACTGATGGTGTGCTTGTATAGGGAATGTATTTATTTATGTGTTGTTTGTTAACCGAGTTAGTCTGGCTGAGCCAAAAGCCTATTTTCACTGGAGACCGAAGGAGAAAAGCTCCAGAAAATAAGCAAGAAATTAACAAGCATACATTCAAAAAAAGAAGAATATTACATAGTTATATCATTGCACAAGTTACATGAAAAGTATATACAAGATAAAATGGCAGAGTGAACGGCAGATGTAAGTTTAGAGAAAAATCAGACTTAGATTCACATGAGCATTTCATAATATTACAGAAAATAGAGCTATATTGGTAATAAAAAACATGATTGTGTTGCTGTTTACAGAGTATAAGTAATAAATAAGCTCTAAGTTTTAGAGTAAAGAGAGGTATAGAGATGTGGGGGGATAAAGTAGGATCCTGGCATGGGCAAAATTATTAATATTTTTCTTAGAAATAACATATACATGTTTATAGATTCATCTGCATAATTGGCTTTCAGTTTTCCCTATATATATAGAAGTGTCTACATCCTTCACAAATTGACAGGTATAGGTTCATAGGTAGCTTCATAGGTAGGTACTAGTCTATCTGCCCAAGGGCATTTATAAGCCTAGCTGGAATGTGTTGGCTTTCGCCGCCCCCTTAGATTAGTTCCCTGTGTCTTTGTCCAGCACAGCCATTGAAGTGACCCCTGGGGTAAACTTTCTGTTTTCCATCCACTCGTCAAGGTTTCTCTTGAAGAGGGTTAGCGAGGAGATCTGCCTAATGTAGATTGGAATCTTGTTCCAGAGCATGGGAAGTCTCTGCGATAGGAATCTATCCCACAAGCACGTCCTATTTATAGTTGTGGTGAGGTTTAGATCCCTGGAGCATGTGGCTTGAGGGGGATATGGTTTTCTTTAGGTGGAGCATGTCCATCAATTCTGGGTTGGACATGGCCTTGTATGTCAGGAAGAGATCACCTCTGAGTAGGAGGTATGCAACCGAGTAGAGCTGGAGTTTCTTCAGTCGAGCTGCATAGGGCATCTGCTTGAGGCCAGTGATCCTCTTGGTGAGGTACTTCTGTGGTCTTTTCAGTTGTTGCAGGTGTCTTGTAAGGTACATCCCATATGGGGCATTGTACTCTATGATGGGTCTGATGAGTGATGCATAGAGGGACGCAATGACCTCTTCCGATCTGGATGCAAACACTTTTGTGATTAGCTGGGCCACATAGAAGGATTTTCTAATGACTATGGCAATGTGATTATCAAAGGAGAGGTTACTATCTACTTGGATCCCCAGATCCCTTATTACGTCTTCCGTATTTAGGGGGCTACCACTTATGTGGTAGTTTGTGGGTACTTTGTTTTTTCCAAAGAGGATGACTATGCACTTTTTGGCATTTAACCTGAGGCCATGGTTTTGACACCAGGTATCTTGTCTCAATGAGACCCTTTTGGAGGATGTCTGTGTCAGCTGGAGAGTCAATTATAGCCCCTAGTTTGCAATCATCTGTGAACTTGGTCAGCCATAATCCTCCTGTGCTTGTCTGTACCTCTGTGAAGTATATGCCAAACAGGAGGGGTCCTAGGACTGAACCCTGGGGAATGCCACTTGTAACTGGTTTAGAGTCAGACCTAGCTCCCTCAACTCTTACCATGTGGGTTCTATCCATGAGCCAGTTGGCAACCCATCTCATGATGTAGGGGTTTATGTTCAGGTTGGTAAGCTTGTCTATAATACCTGAGTGGGGAGTGGTGTCGAAGGCCATTGTGAGGTCTAGGTAGGCTGTGTGGACCACCTTTCCCTCGTCTATAGCCTTGGTAACTGGCTCAAAGAAGTCCACCAGGTTTAGGAGGCATGAACTGGGTAAGGTCCAGTGTTTGGAGGTTCCCATTGTCTCTGTTAATGAGATCCATGATGATGTGCTCCATAGCTTTGCAGACCACGCTAGTCAGGCTTATAGGGTGATAGTTCCCGGGGTCTGTTGTGGCTCCACCTTTGTGGATTGGACTAACCGTTGCTGTGCACCACTCTGTGGGCAGGTAGCCTGTGGAGAGGCTAAGTTTAAACAGTGTTTTTAGGTGAGGGGTTAGTTCATCTTTAAGCTCGTGTAGGACACAGCCTGGGACACTGTCCGGTCCCACTGATGCTGTGTTTTTGGCCTTGGAGAGGGCTGTTTTAACCTGAGTGTTTGTGATTTCAGGGGCACTGCATTCTTCTGGTATGGTTTTGGGCCCTTTTGGGGGTGAGAGGGGGGTGAAGTTTGCACTGAACCTGTCTGCCAGGATGTTGGCTATATCGGTTGGTCCAGTGTATTTTGTGCCACTCTGCACTAACTCCGAGCATATCTGAGAATTGCAACTTAGATTCTTGACATAGCTAAAGAATGCCTTGTGGTTATCTTTTGAGTCCATGGCAATTTTTCTTTCGAAGCTAGCCTTGGATGATTTTATGAGCGAATGTAGTTTCTTGCTGTTACTGATCAGGGTTGTCTTCCCTTCTTGGGATTTTAC
The DNA here is from genome assembly GCF_019279795.1 of Protopterus annectens. Lineage (NCBI taxonomy): Eukaryota > Metazoa > Chordata > Ceratodontiformes > Protopteridae > Protopterus > Protopterus annectens. The sequence goes on along the minus strand of NC_056735.1, from coordinate 1,598,357,706 downwards.
TCTTTTCTGTACTAGTTTCCTCCTTCTATTGTATAGCTTGTTTATGGCAGGGGTCCACCAGACTGGTTTACTTTTCTTGGAGGAGTGAGTCTTGATTTTGTTTGAGATAGCATGATCCATGCATTCTTGTAGGTGCCAGTAGAGTGCATTAGTAAAGGATTTTGCAGCTTGGACAGCTTTATCCTTTAGCATGGGTGTTTTGAAACTTTCCACCTCGGTCTTAAGTAACGTGAAATTTGCTTTTGAAAAGTTTTTCATGGTGGTTTCTTTGACTGGGGGTGATGGCGGAATGTGGATATCTAGAGTGATTAGTTTATGGTCAGATCTAAACAGTGAAGGGTTCACCTCCGGTGTGGAACACCGGTCATCCATGTTGGTGATGACCAGGTCCAATATGTTGTCACCTCTGGTGGGGGTGTTGACCAGTTGATCCAGGGTGTTTGAGTTTATTAATTCTAGGAAATGTTGGGCAAGGTACTTGAGTAGTTCTCCCAGTTAATGTTTGGGTAATTGAAATCACTCAATATCAGGGTGTTTGGTAGGACATTTATGTTTCCCAGTGTTTCCAGGAATGTGGAGTGGGGGTCTTGGGACATGGTGGGTGATCTGTAGCAAGCTATAATTTGAATAGCAGTTTTGCCCATTGTTAGTTGCATGTGTATGATCTCTGAAGCATCGTGCTGTGCCACTAACCTGGAGGTGTGGGTACCCTTGATGAATATGGATACTCTCCTGCCTTTTGTATTTCGGTCCGGGTTTTGTGGCCAAAATGCATGGTATGAGTTGTAGCCTGGTAGTGCTGGGGTGCTCTCTGGAGCCTTAAACCAGGTTTCTGTTACTGCACATATATCGATTTTCTCCATACTAAGGAGTGCCTCGAGTGCATGCATTTTGAGGTTTAGACCTCTGGCATTGAGTAGCATTACTCTCACTGTTTTGTTACTTGTGCTATTTATGGCAGTGGGTTTGTCTTTTGAGCCTTGCCTAAAAAAGGCACTATGAGGGTGGCAAGAGCCTTGGCCAGTAATCGAAAGCTTAAGGGTGACAGGTGCAAGCCATCTCTAGTAAAGCCGCATGGCTTGTCTAGCATGTCATCCCAGGCTGACAGACACTGGATCCGCTTTGAATGACACCAGAAGCTTAGCCAATTTTTGAAATTGATAATTTTTTTCTATACCATGGTATCATTCTTGGTGAGGACAGGATGCTACTCAGCGTCAGGGTCATATCGGCCTGTGCTACGTAATCAGAGAGCTCTTCCATTTCTCTTTTCATGTAGTCCAGGGAGGTATGTCTCAGGTCATTCACACCAACATGGACAATGACAGAGTCATATTTGTACTTGTTCTGTAGTGACCTGAGTGTTTGTGTTATGTGGCGGATCCTGGCACCTGACAGGCAGCTAACAATAACCTTCTCCTTGTTCAGCCTAGTGAGTGGAACATCAGTGTGCCTGACTACCTTCTTCTTCTTCTTTCAGCTTTTTCCTGGTTAGGGGTTGCCACAGTGGATCACCTGTCCGCTCATGATTGGCAGTGGAGTTTTACGGTGTCGAGTTGCCAGCCCGGCGCCCGACCTTCCACAGAAGGCACACACATGCACACACTCACACCTAGGGCCAATTTAGAGTGTCCAATCCACCAACAGCATATCTTTGGGATGTGGGAGGAAACCGGAGCACCCAGAGGAAACCCACGCAACCACAGGGAGGATATGCAGACTCCGCACAGAAGGCACCCCAGCAGAGGAACATACCGGAGAACAGTGTGCCTGACTATAGAGTCACTTATTACTAGTGTGTTGAGTATGTTATTTTGCCTTAAGGGCTGTGATTGTGTGGCACAGTGGTTTTGTGAAGTATGTGTTTCATGGTTTGTGTTGGGGGGGGTGAAGGTTGCTTGGATGTCTGCTTTAGAGGTATATAGCACTTATTGAAGCACAGTTACGTCTCCTAAAAAATTTGGATGTGGGTACCCCTATTTGAATTTTAGTCTGCTGTAGAATAATATCTCTACACTGATTACATGCTACACACCATCTTGTATCCTTTCTTGTGAGGTTGGGGAGGCCTTTCCTTGGTGAGCAAGGAGATATTTTATGTTCTTTCCTGTTTCAAATACAAATCTTGGTGCCTCACCTAATGCTGTAATCATCTCTGTGTTCCCTTTAAATATACACCAGTTTTTCAAAAGGATGTACTTAATGTCCCTAGACTATGTACCATAGGGAACAACCATAGAGTTTGTAAATACATTCAAGTTGGTTGAGTCCTTAGGGTCATTAACCAATTAGTTGTACCTTAACAAAGGTTTGCATTTCTTGCAACAACCACTCAAAACATCCTTACCTATTCTTTTCAAAAGTTCCAAGGGGTATCCCCTTTTGAGGAACATTTTTTGTCAACTAATTCATTAGTTCACACTTAAAATTTTTTATGTCAGAGCACATTTTGGCAACTCTGTTGAGTTACCCTTTGAAAAGGCTTCTTTTTGTGTACCCCGGATGACAGCTATTATATTCTAAATAACTATTCAAAAATGTTGATTTTTTTTAAAGATTTTTAAACCAAGGTAACCATTCTCTATATCTTTATAAATTGTTATATCCAAGTAGTCAATTTTATTAACAAGGTGAGTATGCATAAACCTAAGGAAAGATGTTGTAGAATTAATGCAGGACAAACCTTCTTCTCTAAGTGAACCTGAGTCCTTCCAAAGTAAAAAGATATCATCCAAATAGTGGAGATAGCTAAACCAGTGGTCTTTGAAACCTAAATTGAATATAAAATCCCTTTCCCAACTATACATAACAGGACTGGTATACATCGGTATGCAGCAAGCACCCATAGCTATTCCTTGTAACTGTTGAAAATACTCCCCCTCAAATGAAATGAAGTTATTATGTAGGATAATCTCCATCACTTCCATGATGAAATTAATTAATATATTATCCAAATTAGAAAGCTGCAGAACAGCAGCATGAAATAATTTTAATTCCTTCTTGTGAGTTATAGATGTAAATAAGTTGACCGTATCCATTGTCAAAAAACTACAGTTAACAGTAAAAAAAATCTTGTCTCACTTTAGTTAAGATGTCCCATGAATCTCTTAATATATGTACAATGGTATGTAAGGAGTTCTTCAAAATCTAGTTGACAGATACCCCTAAAGTATATGTAGTAGAGATATGAGCTGCTACTATTAGTCAATAAGGGGATTGACAATACTTTTATGTATTTTAGGTATACCAAATGCTAAAGGAATAGTTGGGTGTTTGTTGTGAAGAAAATCATGTAAATCTTTAGTGATAACACCTTGTATAATGGAGTCATCCAAGAAAAGTTCAATTTTTCTATAAGCTAAATGTATTTTGTTCTTTGATACTAATTCATATATGTCACTGTCATGTAAAAGGTTCAATATTTGTCCAATGTATGCCATCTTATCAACAATAACCACACCCCCACCCTTATCTGGCTTCATAATTCTCAGTATTTTGTCATCCCTTAATGTGTTCATAAGGGTTCTTTCTTCCTTGGTAAGAATGTAGTATTTTCTCTTTTAAGACTTAAGTAAATTAAATATCTCCATACTACAAGTTTTCTAAAAGGTAGCCACAGTAAGGTGGAGTGGTGGGTTGAACCTACACTACAATGGACAGTCAATTTTCCAGCATTTCTCCAACCAGCCTGATTGACATGGGGTTCCTGAGGTAATGTAGTAATTCCCTCATGTATACTCACAATTATTTCTCCAACAGCAAACAAATAATGTGAGAAATGTAAATATACTATGAAACTGGAATCAATCCTCTCAAGTAACAATAGAAAAGACATCAAACAGGTTCTCAACACACATGCCCCTCCTCACACCAAGATAAAGTCACAACACAAAAACCCACATAAGTGGAGGTACTCACTAAGAGCCCAGCAAAAGACAAGAGACGTCCCAAGTGCAAACAACTCACACATACTAGAGCATGACCAAATTCTACTACACATAACAACACACATACCAGTGTCTCAGCACTAAACCCCCAAGGCAGAACATGTCAAAAACCAAATGTCCTGGTCATAGGAGATTCCATAGTGAGACTCACAGATGTCCCGCTCTCCAGGCTGGACAAGGAAGTCATAGTCAGCTGCCTGTCAGGTTCCAAGATCCATCAAATCAAGCACGCACTCAAGTCACTCAACAGCAATTACTGTTATGACTCTGTTATAGTACATGTTGCAGTGAATGACTTGAGATGTACCTCCCTGGACTATATGAATAGTGGCATGACTGAACTCTCAGATTATGCGTCCCAGAAAGATATGTCCATAGCCCTAAACAGCATTCTACCTTGACCTAGGATGATGCCACAATATAAACAAAGACTTCAACAATTGACTTAGCTGCTGGCATCAATCCAGGGGGATCCAGTATCTGTCAGCCTGGAAAGACATGGTCGACAGACTACTCTGCTTTGTCAGAGATGGTCTTCACCTGTCTCCTCTAGGCTTTTGAATACTGGCAAAGATGCTTGCCTACCATGCCTTTTTTAGGCAATATCAAAACAACAAAACTTCTGACGTAAAAATCCAGTGCAGAGAAACCCAAGGTTATGCGATTTAATGCTAGGTGTCTAAATAGGAAACTACACTCCCTGGAAGCTCTCATCAACTTGGAAGATACTGACATCTGTGTAGTCACCGAGATTTGGTTCAAGGCCACAGGAAACACCCCCACTGTGCAAGACTACAATGCCTTCTACACATTCAGACCTCAAAACGTGCATAAAAGAACCAAAGGTGGAGGTGTATCCATCTTCATTAAATCCAAATGTGTCTCGAAACTGGTTAGACAGTATGACTCTGTTGAGCTACTACAGGTCCAAATAACTATAGGAAAAACATCCTACCATATCATTGCTAGCTGCAGGTCCTCCACCATGAACTATGAGATGCACACCACCTACCTGGACTTGCTTGAATCATTCACTATACAGCCAAACATTTTGGTCATGGGAGATTTCAACAATCCTTCTATTGAGTGGGTGACATACATGAGCACAAGCTCAATCACCCTGAGTTTCCTGACTTTGTTAATACAAATGCTTTGGAACAGTTAGTCTGTACCCCCACAAGGGGCTCAAGCGTTCTGGACTTAGTACTCACAAATACAATATGGGGGGAATCACTGCACTACCCTCTGTGTTCTGCCCCTCCCTAGTAAGGTTAGACCTTAACTCTGTCTCATTGGACGTAACAATCAAATATGACACCTCCACAAAAGCTATAAAAATGAGAAACTTCTCCAAAACAAGCTATAGCCTACTAAGCAATGGTTTGAAAAGTTTCAAATCCCCTGCTAACACAACCAACAATGACTCCTATGCAGAAGAGGACATGAGTGTCCTGCATAACCACTTAAATGACTGTATTGACTCTGCTATACCTGACAGGATCAAAACCAAGTCCTTCTGTGAAAACAAGCCAACTTGATGGACCTCTAGCATAAACAGGTCATATAACAAAAGGAAGAAACTGATATCTAAGAACAAGAGGAAACTAAGGCAGCAGAGAAAGAATAAACTCCATAGTTTTAACAAGCAAATAAGATATCTGGTACAAACTTCTAAAGCTAGTTATGAGGATAAATTAGCTTCTCTAGCTAAAAACAATCATAAGGCATTCTTTAGCTATGTCCAAAATCTAAAATGGAATACCCAGCTATGTGCCAAACTCATAGTGGATGGTACCACCCTCACTGACCCTGAGGAAATTGCCAACCTGTTAGCTGACAGAGTTGGTGCAAACGTCACCCCCCCATCCCCACCAGAGATACACCAAAGCATACCTGATACCTTTCCTCTCCCCATTATCTCCAAAGAGCAGGGCGTATCCGTGCTCACCAAGGCCAAAAACATGGTCTCTGTGGGACCAGATAACACCCCAGACTGCTTACTAAACAACCTAAAACATGACCTAATGGATCCATTTGGCACTCTCCTTAACCATAGCCTGAGCATTGACTTTGATCCAGCAGAGTGGAGAACATCAGCTGCAATCCCCTTGCATAAAGGGCGTCCATCAACCAACCCTAGACTATAGACTCATAAGCCTAACCAGCATTATCTGAAAGGCCATGAAAGTAATTATCATGGACTTTATCAACAAGGACATAGGCAACTTTCAAACTCTCAACCCAATCCAGTTTAGCTTCATTAAGGGTAGATCATGCTTACTAAACCGGGCAGACTTCTTCAAGAATGTCACGAAAGCCCTGGAGGAAGACAAAACAGTACATACCACTTATCTTGACTTAACCAAGGCTTTTGACACAATCCCCCACTCAGGCATCATTGAGATACTCTCCCATCTGGGGATTAACCCATATGTGACTAGATGTGTAGCCAACTGGCTCATTGACAGAACCCATACTGTCAAAGTTGGGGATTCTACCTCCACCAGTAGAAGAGTTTATAGTGGGGTACCATAAGGTTCTGTGCTGGGCCCTTTACTGTTTGGAATGTATTTCTCAGAAGTCCAGGTGAAAGTAGATGGCCTGTGGCTTACCAGGTTTGCAGATGACTGCAAACTGGGAGCAGTTACTGAGTGCTCTAAAGATATTAGCACATTACAGGAGGGGTTAACACAGACTAATGATTGGTGCCAAAGCCGTAGTCTAAAACTAAATGCAAAAAAAGTGCATCATTGTCCTCTTTTGAAAAGAGGTAGCCTCTGCAAATTACAATATAGGCAGCAGCACCTCCTAAGCTTGAACCCAGTGTAGATGTCTTGGGATCACAAGTTGATAGTGGTCTAAACTTAAATCACCATGTGTTCACAGTGGTAAGGAAAGCCTTTTACATTGCACACCTCATAAGTAAGGACATTGCATCCAAGACCAAGGATGTAATAACTCCTCTATACTCTACCCTCATGAGACCACTAATAGAGTACAATGCTCCCTTTTGCATATACCTCACCAGACACCTGCAGCAGCTAGAGAGACAATAGAGGTTCCTCACCAAGAGAATTCAGGAACTCCCAAACATAACCTACATGGAAAGACTGAAAGCCCTGTTCCTGTACTCTGTGTCCTACAAGCTGCTGAGATACGACCTGTGCCTGGCCTACAGAGCAGTCTCTGACCCTGCCCATATGGAAATGCTGCATGTCTGTAAACCAAATGAGGCAAGAGTCACTTGTGTCAGAGATCTCAACCTAGCCTGTGACTTAAACAAAACATGCTGGAGGGATAGATATGTCTCTTAGAGACTACTGCTACTCTGGAATAAATTCCCAATTCCCATTAAGCAGAGCTCCTCAATGACCCTATTTCAGCGCAACCTGAACAACAGGATGAGAGACTGCAAATTCATCCTTGGGTTGGCACCTATGTCCCTCTTAGGGGCAGGCGTAGATTCACTCGGCAAACAATCAAGCCATCTAACAAGGGTCAGTTAGGGAACATGGGTATTACATGGCTAGGCTTGTAAAGGCCCTCGGGTCATTAGCCTAGTAACCTCCTATGAACCTAAATAAATAAATAAACAAATATGGTATGCAAAAAATGTTATCTATATATATCTATATATATCTATCTATATATATATATATATATATATATATATATATATATATACGTGTGTGTGTGTGTGTGTCTGTGTGTACACACACATATATATATATATTTATATATATATATATATATATATATTTTCTATATATATATATATATATATATATATATATATATATATATACACACACACACACACACACACACACACACACACACACACACACACACACACACACACACACACACATACACATAATTACTGATCGGGCTTGGTTAGCATTTTGCTATAGATCTGTTAGTTTACTAGCTGGATAATTATATCAGTCTGTAGCCTTAGGGGGGGAGGAAGGGTCTATCATATTTGGAGATACTCTCAAGTGTTCTGCTTTGTCCCATTAAGTGGGTCAGGTAAGCCAGCTAGGTTTAGGTTTCATCACTTGGTGGAGCATCCCTTAATTAGTGTCAGTGGGAGTCTGTGGTTTGCTGCTTGTGGAAGATGCCCAGGTTATGAAGATGTCTTGTGAGCTGGGGTTTATATATATGTGCTAGCTCCTTCCAAGCATTATTCTTTTCCCAGCCCTGACTTTGTAGTATGTAGAGTTTGCCTAGTTCAACACACAGTGGTAGCAATCCTGAGTGAAAGGCTGCTAGGCCATCTGTGAGAAGAGGTCGTGTGCTTAGTGTGGCATCAAGAAGTAAAGGATTGCTTTGGGTGTGGTCCTTCTGCTGGGGTCTATATTATATTAGCGAAAATCCTGTTAAGTGAATACAAAAACACCAACATGTATTGCGTGGGACTGCGAATATGCTGAATGCACTAAACCACAAAATTCAAAAAGTCGAATCTCCATAGTCGGCCAACTCCACCTCCCACTACATACTGCCTACCCAAACAAAATAAATAAACCACATACATACACTAACCAAAACCCTATGTCTAACCCTAATGTAAAGCACCAAAACCCTACTTCTAACCCTACACTAAACCTTACATACATTACTATCTATGCATTTACCTTAGCCTGCACCCTAACCCTAAGGTCCGTAACTATTGCACACACCCTACAGAGATATACCAAAACAAAATAAATAATCCACACACATACATTTAACAAAACCCTAATTCTAACCCTACACTAAACCTTACATACATTACCTGTCTATACACTTACCTAAACCCGCACTCTAACCCTAAGGTCCATAACTATTGCACACTTACCTTATGCAGCTATACCGCAGACGGGCCAACCATGACACGTCGACATTTTGAATTTTGCGATTTTGGACAGTCGGCGTTTCCGTGGTTCGTGCAATATGTGTCGATCTTTTCATATTCACGTAAAAGGAATGTCGAGAATCTAAATGGAACCCCTTCTGCTGGTATTAAGTGACTGATTGTCTGTCATGGGAGGTAAGGTCCACCAAAATTAGCACAGCTTTTAGTGGTACCTGAAGCTATTAAAGATTCTTGTGGTAGTGTTATAAAAAGAAAAGAGAGAAAGACAGAACTTTCATTATTGGCACTATCAAGCAACAAATGCCAGCTAGACGCTGTTCTTAGTACTCAGCTGTGAGCACATTGTGGTGTGGACTGAGGTGCACCTGATGCTTACAGTTCACTACTACATGGTGAGTGTAGCCTTGACAGACAGGTGTGTATGTTGAGGAGGCAGTACTATTGGCTGGGGAGGTGGGCATTGCAATATGACCCCTGCCATACTTCTTCAAAAAATTCCAGATTTTGTCTTATGATTTGGTCTGTTCCCTATAAAATTTCATTGAGAATTGAAGTCCTTAAATAATGACAGACATTTGAGTTTCAGAAATAATACCCCTCAAAAATGAATGCAAGTAGAAATGTTATTCTACCAAAATGTCCAGATTTTGCCTTATAAATTGGTCTGTTTCCCATAAAATGTGGCTTCTGGGAAATCATTGAGGAATAAAATCATTAAATATTGACAGACAATTAAGTTTCAGAATTAATAACCTTCAGTGCTGAGAATTAATGCAAAAACTGCTATTTTAGCAACTTTCTAAGTTTATAAGAGCAATGTTTAAAATCTGTCACTCTTTTAAGAGAGTTGGATGTATAAAGGGAAATATTTAAAATAGATAAATAAATACATTATAAATGAAATGAACAAATTAAAAGGAAAGTAAAGTGAATGCTTTTGTGGCTGGGCAGATTTAGGTAGTCATTTTGATTGTCATAGCTGTTTGAAATTCTTTTCTTTTATATAGGTCAGGAAAAAGGGTGGAGGATGGCAGTTCATGCCTCTCAACTGTCCAGAAATTTGCAGGTTGTCCATTAATTTGCAGTGTCATCTGCATCTCAAACAGTTGGTGGTTGGTGCAAGACATGCTGTTGTAAATTTCTAAGGGGAGCTAGTGAGACAGTGGCTAATGCTGCAGATGATGGCTGTTTCTACGGCTTCAATCAATTCACTCAGTGTGGGAAGCCTTATTTTAGCTGTACCTGATGTTGAGCTTGGACTCACTATCAAGGTACTGTGTTCTTGGTGATGTGAGTTAAGCCTCAGATAGCTGTCATTAAAAGGTAAAGAGTGAACTGGTGAGAGATACAAAGAAGAAGGTGAAAGGGGGAGGGAGATGGGTGACTCATACCGAGTGGCTGAGAATTAATGCTATGTGTTTGGGTGGGAATGGTGGAAGGCAGAGGGAAAAGGGAAGTAGTATTATTGGGATATT
>NC_056735.1:1598327423-1598342423 GCF_019279795.1 Protopterus annectens | reverse complement strand
GGACCAATGTTCACCCTTATCTTTAACATGATATTCTTCTATAAAATGATTTTTAAGATTCGGTGTAATTCCTATGCTTCAAGATTATGTAATTTTTACATAATTGTATTGTGTAAAGTAATTTGTAAAGTAATGTCTCGATTTGATTGTACTATGTAATGTGTCTTACATGTGGAGCTTTTCTCCCTGGGCCTCCGCTGAAAAAGGACTTGTGTCCAGTCAGACTTTCCCGGTAACCAAATATAAAATAAAATAAATAAAATAACAAAATAAATATACATTTTCTGCTATGTATTTCCCAAGTAAATTTAGCATGGTAGCTGTTAGCTAGTATTGCTTTCAGTTTTACAGGTTTCATGCATTGGTGCCAGAGGCAGACAAACAGCCAGTAACAGTGCATGAGAAAGTATAGAACATTGGCAGACTGTAGTGGGTTATTTGGTGAAGCAGCCATGGTCTAGGGCAATTAAGAGAGTGTATAGCTCTGTAAATGCTTCCTTCATGTCTTTTGTGGAGCAAGAACAGCTGCTAAAGCATGCCAGGATTTGGTCATATAGTGTGATTACTGGCTATTTGTCTCACAGGTGAGACATGGGTGAAGCAGTGTGGTCAGTGAAGGTTCAGCTGGCTGCACTTGTGGTAGCAAGAAGGTTTGTGGGGGTATGACTGTGCTGTCCCACACAGTACAGTACATGGATATAAACACTACCTTCATCTTAAAAGTACAATTATGACATAGATTAATTGTAGTCAAGAGCAATTTGCTTTATTTTAAACTTAGCAAGATGTCAAGATTAGATATTTTCAATGATATAACATTGAACATGTATTTTTTTTACTGATAAATTTCACCTAATAACACTCATTCACTATTCAGATTGATAAACCTGTACAGTAGACTCCCTCTTAATTAGTCTCACTAGGACCGGACCTTAGGCTGGATAAACAAATGGCTGGTTAATCAGAAAATGCATACAAAATAGTATTTATAGCTTATAAATCAGCTAGAATAACAGGATTTGTCTTAGTATGCATTTTTCTAATGAATATGAAGTCTAAAACTCAAATGTCTGTCATTATTTAGAGCAGAGGAGGCCGAAGAATTGTTCTTCTCTGCTGTCTTTTGCTAGAACTATGGCAGAAATTTGATGGCAGGTTAAAAAGGATGCCGATTAAAGAGAGGCCAGATAAGAGGAAGTCTACTGTATATATTTACATTCACCATTAACATTAACCCCATTCTGAAAAGAATTCAAAAGAACACACTTGACATATCTGGGGAGATTAATTTCAATTCATACCTACCGCGGTGGTGTAGCGGTAGCGTTGTTGTCTCACAGAAAGAGCTTCTCCCTTCGATTCTTGGCTGGAGTGCAGGGAGTGCCTTCTGAGTGGAGTCTGCATGTCCTCCCCACGGTTGGGTGGGTGTTCGAAAGACATGCGTAAATGGGCGTGCCTTCGTTGAAGGTTGAATGTCGAGCTGATACCTCGGTGTTCGTGAAAATCTACTGCCAATCATTAGCGGATCAGAGTTCTGCTGTGACGACCCCTAATAGGGAAAAGCCGAAAGGCAACAACAACCTACCTCAAAATTGATTGGGTTGTAGTCTACCACTGTGCTGCTGACTGACTCAGATATGTTACTTGGAAGACAAATGTAGCAATATGGAGAGCAAGTAATATATGTCAAATATGTTTTTCCATACTTAAGTTATTGAGATGTCTGTATGGTGTCATATAAGTACTATGAAAATGTCCTTAGCACATGTCACTCATTCTGTCCTGCACACATCTGTTAGAGAGGTATATTGTCCCACCTCAATATTTGTAATAGAATAACATACTGACTTTTTAAGGGACACCCATTCACATTTGCGCAGATTTTGGTAGCGTACAAAAGGGCATGGACCCAGATTAACATGACAGTGTTTGTCACAAATCTGTACTGAGCATTGTTTGTACAAACAAGTTTTGGTAATGAGCATAATGATTATGAAACATGAAACCCTGGAATGTGTATGGAACTAAATCTGAGTTGTAGAAACATCTTAGTTATACACATAACACTGAAAAAACAGAAGAAAATAAAGACTGCTCATTTAGATTTATTGAAGGATCTCCTTATAACAGCTGATAATCATAATAAATGTCCAAGCTCATTAATTTGATGATGTTACTGTAAAAAGAGGATCAGTTATGAAATCAAATACAAACGCAAGTCTGATTCCTTTTGGTGCAAAAGTCCCTTTTGATGTCATTATATGGGTGGGTATCTTACACACTGCTTACTTCTTTCATGGTATGATAACTATAGCATAAGAAAAATACTGTAATGGAGAGATATTAATATCTTACAAAGACCAGATCACACAGTAATCTAGTAGAGATGTCTTCCTTGCTGAAGCATAATAAAGCCAAAAAATAAAAGTCAAATAAAACCTCTCGGCTTATGATTTTCAGAACTGTCTTCAGTCATTTGACATTTGAGAGAGTCCTAAAGACAAGCTGTAACCCAATAGAAAGTTTCACATACCTCCAGGTGGATGCCTGAATGTCTTACCCAGGACCTTTTTGTCTTTAAACAGTTAATAAAGCACATCCATATCTGACCTCTCCTTCTTAGCGGTTGTGCCAGAGTCCTAAAGGCAAGCTGTAACCCAAGAGAAAGTTTCACAAACCTCCTGATGGATGTCCGAACCTCCTACCCAGGATCTTTTTGTCTTTGAACAGTTAACATGCATGCAACTGAACTGGTTTTAATTAATTTTCTCAATCTGCTGGTCTCCTAACAAATGACTCTCTTCTACATCACCTCACACTTCTCTGGTCCCTCTCTCCCTCTTGTTACCCTCCTTCCCTCTATCTTCTAGGCAGAATACACCTCCTGTTATTAGTAACAAACCCTTGTAGTGGCTTACCAAGGTGTCCTAAATGGTTGCACCATCTCAATACTTTTTTTTTCTGCAGACCTTCTTTTTCCTTTATTCAAAATGTTCCTCTTTTGGTTTCCTCTCTCTTCCTCCCCTACTGCTTTCTTCACCTTGCTAACTGCTTCCTGTCTCCCTGAGAGCACTTTTAATACTGCAATTAGTCTCTATAAAATACTTTTTCATGTTTCTTTACTCTGTTAGCATTTCCACCTTTACAGTAACTTACCTTGCTGATTGTTTCTTTTTTTTTCAGATAAATAAGGGGCCAAGGAATGCCTTAAGCCCTGTCCCTCCCCCTCTCTCATTGCTGTTCTTTTTACTATTTCATTACTCCTGATTTTCTTTGCCTTCCTTCCTGTGCTACAACTTAGGAACCAATCAGTGATTCCCATGATGCCTTGCACAATTTAAAAAGCTTTTCCTACTTTGTCGCCTTCTTTTTTCTCCCCTACTCTGCTTCTGTTTGCTACGACCGGCCACCTATGGTGATGACCAAATGCCGTCTTGGATATTTGGAAACCTCTTTAATTTGATATGCCTAGCTGCAAAATGCTGTAAGTTTTTCTGACAATAGCTTGTATTTCTCTTACAAGACATCATTGCTGGCTTTGTTGTATGGTATTATATGAGTGCTAGAACCACTGTTTTAACTTTATTTGACTAACAGCTTTTTCATACAGTTCCTGTTATGAATGCCACAAGTCTGGTTTTGTTGTATGGTATTATATGAGTGCTAGAACCACTGGTTTAACTTTATGACAAACAGCGTTTTCATACAGTTCTTGTTATGAACGCCACAAGTCTGGTTTGTTGTATGGTATTATATGAGTGCTAGAACCACTGGTTTAAATTTATGACAAACAGCGTTCTCATACAGTTCTTGTTATGAACGCCACAGGTCTCTGCTGCACTTGCAGCTATTATCTCCCTTATGATTACCTATTAGTCTGTAGCTGTTATTCAGTGTTATATATGTGCTAGAACTACTGTTTGAAGTTCAATTGACACACTGGATTTCATAAAGCTCATGTAGATGCCTCAGGTCTCTGCTGCATTCACAGCAATAAAGAAATAACCCTTATGATTAACTATTGGTCTGTTTTGGTGAGTAAAGACGAGCACAGATACCACACTGAATAGCTGCCTGTTTTTCCTATTCTCTTTGTGCTTTTCTCATCCTGTGTGATCTCACTTAGTGCTTAAATGGCACATTGCAAGGCAATATTGATAGTTGTCCACTAATTCATAAAATGACAGTCACTTCTGTAGTGTGATGTTTCCATCAAAAAATATAACAGCAAAGGAAAAAATTGCTTTGGTTAAAGGGAAACAGCTGCTCTGTTGTCTTTGAGGTCCAAATTGCCTTTATTATTTAAACAGTTACTAACCTTTTGATTATTCAATGTCTTAAATAAAATACTGTCGCAACACATATGATTTTGTTAATTTTAGATAATAGGGCCTTTAATTAACAGTTTACGACTTAAGATTTCTCTGAATTTAGTCTTTTTGAACTCATTCTTTTTGTTTAGCTGTCCATCAAATTATTATTATTTGAGCATAAAGTCATTGATTGCTTTAGATTACAGTTTTAGCAATGAGCATTTTTCCTCTGAACTAGTTCTTCTCTTGACCCCTCTCTTTATCTGCATGTTGTTTTCTGTAAATAAGATTTTTCAGTGTTTTATCTACACCTACTATTACTAGACTTTCCTCCACTCATACTCCATCTGAATTGTCAATTACTTTCTCATTCCACCTACTCTGTACTCCCTAGTTTATGTAACCTTCTATCTTCCCACCTCCCCTAATACTCAACTATGCTTTCTATTTAATCATCCCATCTACTACCTTCTCTACTTATCTTCCTGTCCTGTTCTTCCACTTACCTTCCTCTCACTGTCAGCCAAGATTCCTTCCTTCCCACTCAGTCTCTCATACTACTCAGGTGTATTGCTAGTAGCAGCAACCAGAGTCTTGCATCCTTTTATATCAATCTCTCTCCCCTTTTTATTAGGAAGCACACCAATATCTGACCTCTGCTTCTTAATGGTCATGTCAGAGAGTCCTAAATACAAGCTGTAACCCAAGGGAAAGTTTCACATACTTCCCTGTGGATGTCTGAACCTCCTACCCAGGATATTTTTCTCTTTAAACAGTTAATTTGCATGCAACTGAACTGTTTTTAATTAATTTTTCGCTGACCCTTGGTCTCCTAACAAACGACTTGCTTGTACATCATCTCACACTTCTCTGGTCCCTCTCTCCTTCTTATTACCATTGTATCTTCTATCGCCTAGGCAAAATACACCTCCTGTTATTAGTAACAAACCCTTGTAGTGGCTTACAAAAGTGTCCTAAATAGTTGCACCATCTCAATAATTTTTGAAATTATTTTTTTATTACAGGCCTTCTCTTTCCTCTCTTTGAAATTTTCCTCTTTTGGTTTCCCTCTCTCCTCCTCCTCTACTACTTTCTTCACTGTTCTAACTGTTTCCTGTTTCCATAAGAGCACATTTACTACTGCAATTAGCCTCTATAAAATCCCTTTCTATTTTTCTTCACTTTGCTAGCATTTCTACTTTTCCTGTAATGTACCTTGCTGATCGTTTGTTTTTTTTGAGCAAAATAAGGGGTCAGGGCCAGCCAACCTCTGGAGCTAAATAAGGGGCCAGGGCCATCCCGGTCCATTTGCCCTCACTACACTCTGGCTCACTCTACTCCCCTACCCTACCCTCATTCCAACCCACCCCCTTTCAGTTAAATATATCCTCACCTTAACTCCTCCCATCATTACAATGCATCCAACCACATTCTTCTTCAAACCACTACCAATTTAACTCCATCCTCCCATCATCCTAGACTTACTAATTAAACTACAAATCACCACTTTAACCATCCCCATTTCAGCCCTAGAACTATTTCCCTCAAACTCTTCATACATCTTAATAACATCAACTTTAAATTCCTTCCTATCACCCTCCACTTTCTATTATGTCACTTATCTGTAATACAATATTCCTAGCCCTCTCTCTGTCCTTTTACCTCCTACTATAGTAATACAATATTCCTAGCCCTCTCTCTATCCTTTTACCTCCTACTAAACTTAACATCACTCTAAACAACTTGTATATACTGCAAACCTACATCTGTTACTTCTGCACAAACACTATTTCTTACCACCTTCTCTTATTTATCCACTAGCCTATATGCAACAGATATAATCTTATATACCAAGATAAAAATTCTTCCAATGCAAGATAACACCGACACAAATTTCACTTTACATTATCAATATAAAACAAAAAGGAAGCAGCAACTCATTATTCTCTCACATACATATTCCAACTTACCCCAATGCAGAGACGTACATCCCAACCCAAGCCCCATATCCTGCCCTCTCAACCCACCTAACTCCCTAAATCACCAAACTTCAAAAGCCTTAACCTTCAAAGTATCAGAAGTAAAATCCCAGATCTCCATGCCTGGATAGCACACAACAAACCTGATATTAATAACCTCTACTGAGACATAGTTAAATCCCTACATTAAAAATGCCAAACTTCTACACCAAGCTTTGCTTGTTTAAGATCTGATAGACCCCATAAAAAAGGTGGGAGTGTCACACTGATATACCCAAACACCTTTAATATAGTCCCATATACTAAGTCTACCATCATTTTTTGCACAGCCAAAAAATTTATATCCTTCCTAAAAATGAATAAATGCAAGAGCCTCTGTATTGCAGTCCTGTATATCACTCCAGGAAACAACATTCCCATATTAGGAATCCTAGCCTGAACAACAAACAATATAAAAAATGAAACAATCATTTCAGGTGATGTAAATATTAACTGGCTAGATATCTCACACCACCATCCTTCCACCAACATCAACTTATATAACTTTACTCAGCTAATTTCAAATATACCTAGACCCAGCAAAAGCAATGACAGTGGCTCAATCTTGGATTGGATTATGGTCTCCGACCCTAATAGAATCTCCTCCACAGGAACACTCAACAATAGTGTTAGTGACCACCTACTTGCCATTATAATATGTAAAACTACCCTAATGCTAAGTAAACACCTGTATAAGCAAACTAGAGAATCGTCACACTTCTGCCCAGCCACCTGTAATGAAACTCTACAAAGATTTGGATGAGGCTGTCATGTTCTTTAACTGTACGTTTCGCAAGATCCTAAACAATCTGGCTCCTCTCTGACAAAAGAGAGTGAAAACTAATCATTCCAGTTGGCTGACTAAACCCACTAAGCAACTCGTGACTGCCAGGGACAAAGCATGGAAATTATGGCAAAGAAACAAAACTCTGACCTCACACAACACAAACAATTCTGTAATCAAGTAAAGCGTCTAGTCATTAAAAACAGAAAAGAATACTATAGTCTACAAAATCACCATAAGCATAACCAAAAAAATTCTGGCACTCCATCAGTTCCGTAGTGAACACAGGCTCTAATATTAATTCATATAAAAGTCCAGATAAAACACCCACCAAAATAGCCTCACTCAACTCATATTTCATAAATACCATTGTTAATCTCACTGCCAGCCTTCCACAAACCAACTTAACTCGTTAAAATACAACTACACAAAATACCTATACTTCCCCTTTACCCAGCTTTTCTCTCTCACCTATACCTACCGCTACTATAAAAAAATACTTCTTAAACTCACTCCCTCTTCATGAAGGAGGAAACAACAAAGATATTTCCAACTTTTGATGTACTGTTATTGTTTACTTATCTCTAAGATCCCGTAAAATGCATTCTCACACAACTTCTTAATTATCTGCTACACAATCAAATCCTTTCTCCCACTTAGCATGGCTTTAGACAAGATCAAAGTACTACCAAAGGTCTTATATCCTTCTTGGACACAGTTAACTGAGCCTGAGATGCTGGAAAAATTGTCTCTTTTCTCTTTCTTGACCTTTCTAAGGCCTTTGATACAGTTTCCCACCCTCTTCTTCTCACAAAACTCTCTAACTCAGGTATCCCTCCCCTACCCTAAATTGGTTCTCAAACTACCTCACAGATAGGTAACAATCAACCAAGTGGCAACATTCTTTCTCTCCAATCCTCAACATGACCACAGGTATTCCCCAAGGATTCATACTAGAGCCTGTTTTGTTCAGCATTTTTATCGACAACATCCACAGCACTCTTAGTCAAGGTACTGTCATTCAATATGCGGATGATTCAATCATCTGTGCTGCCAATTCCACATCCGAACTACAGCAACTCACCCAAAGTGCTCTCACTTCTAATGAAACATAGATGACCAATGATCATCTTGCCCTAAACCCCACAAAAAACTTAACTTGTGTTATTTACCCCTAAAAAAACACCTCCCTAAACAAGGATGAATTCACTATTCATTCTGTAAATAACACTATCATTGTGGTTGCTCCAAATACAAAACTACTAGGTGTCTGCATTGATAAAAACCTAACATTTGACCTGCATATTCACAGCAATATCCAAAAAACATCAAAAACTGGGCATCCTCTATAGACACAAATCCTTCCTCAACCACTCCACAAAACTGTCCCTAGCTTCTTCCTTTCTGCTACCATCTCTTCTATATGCTGCCCCTCTTCTTATCAATATCCAATCCTCTATGAAATCCAAACTTGACTTGTGCTACAATAAAATTGCTAAATTTGTAAGCAATGCAAAATATTCATCTCACAATTGTGCCTCATTATGCCTACTAAATTGGCTAGAATTCCCTTATTATCTTACATATTTACAATTAACCACTGCATACAAATTTATATTCAAGCCATCAAGCTGCCCTGCCCTTTTTTCTCTACTCAGTCAGTACCATCCAAACAATACCCTCTAATCAGAAAGTCAGCTGCTGCTGAACATAGAAAAAACAAACCTTTCAGCTGGTCAGATGCTCAACTCCTTTACCATTGCTAAGCTATGGAGTACTATCCCACCATCACTCAGGACTACTAGCAATTCAGCTCTCTTTAAAAAATCCCTGAGACAACACTTTTCCTCTATGTCAGTACACATGTGCCAAAACTGCACTTCCCAAAACGTGACACTATCTAAACCTTCTCTGACTACTACACTGATGTAACTCTCCTTCAGTTTACTTGCTTAACTACAGTACTGGTACTATCTATTATATTTGCTTACCTATATTTAAGCTTATGACTTCTCAAGGGTCAATTATTCAAACTATGTTGCAAGAATCTAAGCAACTTAACAGGAGTAATCTTAATTATCCTAACTTTATATCCTAACTTGTTATATTCTAACTGTGTAAACCATTTTATCCTTGATATAGTAATCTAATAATGTACCCAGATTTTTTTTGCCTTGTTCATTCAGTTGTCTGCTGCAACTTTTGCACTATGTACTCATTATGTTGATCTATTTTATTGTATGTATTGTGTATTGCATGTATTGTGAATTTCATTGTGGAGGTTTTCTCACCGGGTCTCCGCTGAAATGGGCCTACTACTTCCTAGTGGACCATCCTGGTAAACAAATGCAAATAAATAAATAAATGAATAAAAAATACATTTGAATGTCACTTATTTGCAAAAGAGCTTTTAGTTGCAAGTAGTCATGATTGTCCTCAATTTAAAATATGTTATATTATCTGATGCCTACTAGACAATTTTTATTATGTATACTAATCACTTATTGACTATGTCATAATTTTTATTAAATAGTAGAGACAATCTTGCTCAAAATCTCCAGAAAACACACACACACACACACACACACACACACACACACACACACACACACACACACACACACACACACACACACACACACACACACACAAGTGATACTACTTTTTGTTCTCTGCTAAGAAAACAGCCAACTACTATAATTACAAATCCATCACAAATAGCAATGCCCCTATATCAGAAAAATGTAACAAATATTTAAAAATTCTTAAAAATTATCAAGTATGCGACATGAGAGAAAAATCATTCTGAAGCAACATAGCACTCCCACCACCCTGCAATAGAAAATGTTAGGAAGTGGACTAAAGTCAATGTCCTGTGCAAACATTGTTGCGTATGGGTATTGTCCTTCTTAATATGTTGCTAAGCAGTTGCTGGAGACTCACATAGTTGATATGAAATGATAAATATATGGGACATCCCTTGTATTGTCTCGGAAACAACGCTCTGTCTTTCATAAAACTTGTGCTTTTGTAGAAAAGAAATGTTAGTGTGGAATGAGACTACAAAACAATGTTAGCAATTAAATTTAGAGACTTTTTTTCTTCAGAAAATGCATTTACATAGTACATGCAGTTATTCTAACAATTATTTTTCACAACTGTCTGAATACTAAGTGTGCTGGATTTGGAACATTTACAACTATTTTGTTATTTTGTCCAGATATGGGACAGAAGAGGGGAAACACTACGAAGAGCAGTAAATGAATTCTCCTACATAATAACATTATTTGAAAAGTAAGAATTATGTGAACATTTTTAAATAATGACACGATCAGAAGTGAGTAATGCTGGAGCTTCTAATGCTGGGCTTTGTTTAATCACTCAGAATTTGCCCTTTGAGTCAAACCAGAAAAGCTGTGGGGAAATCATGTAGTACCCCCAGCTGAATCTGATTTATGCTAAAGCAGACCAAAAAGGAACAACTAGAATAAATATTGTCTGCTGCTACACATTCCAGCTGGAACATCCTTCACTAAATCTTGAATTTTGCTTCCATCTAAAAACTAACTGAAAATACGGGAATGGTAATTGGTCTACCTCCCTAATTCAGTAAGATGGGTTCTGTACTTATTTTAATTTTGTTAAATGGGTTTTGGATTTTGTATTGCTGTAATAAAGAGGGATGTAAAAGATCCCACTGCACTTATCGAAAAGAGAAGTGTAAGATCCTTGGTGCCCTGGTCAAATCTACTATAGTTAGTATGAGCACCACCTTGGGTCTCTCCTGAAAAAGAGGCCATTGGTCTAGTGGGAGTAACCCAATCAACAAAGAATAAACAAATAAATACATTTTTGCCATTCAGCAGTGGGTTTGTCTAAGATTTTCCCTGGAACTCTACATTTGCTTGCTATGTATATGAAAAACACATAATTCTGCAGTTATTCATTTTGAAAAATGATAGAAGAAGAATGCCAGAACATGAGGACAATCTTTGAAGGTGTTCCCATCTGTAGGCCACAGATTTGGATTGCTTTGTCTGTGGAGCTTTGTTTACCATGAGGTGGATAATAGTCAATTTAGAATATATTGTTCAATTTTAAAGAGTCTTGAGAAATGCAATATTAAAGATAATGGCATGCTGCATAACATACAATAGTAATTGTACAGCATTTTCTTATTTTTGTATTTCAGCTTTTAGAAGTGAAATGCTTTCAAATAAGGTTTTAATGTGAGGTGAAAAAGTAAACATAGGCATTGCTTAGGCTAAAGGCAGCAGCCCACTAGATCATTATTTCTTATTTTCTGAATTGTTTGTTTACTGATTATAGTGAAATATTCTGGCTCATTAGTTCTCCCCTTTATGTTGATGATCACTATAATTAGATAACATAAGTGCATGTTACATAAAGGAATATAGATGAAAGCAAGATATGTGTAATTATGCACTCCATATTCCAAAAACACAATGTTCTGCATTTCAAGGATTACTGCTGCAGTTCAACTGGTCCTTAAGATACGCACTTAAGCAGGCATCAACATATTTCACTTTGTCACCCTTCACAGTATGGTGGCAATTTGCTCAAACGTTTTAAGCACTATGAATAAATGAATGTTGATAATAAATAATGTGCTTGAGTAGGAGGTTACATGGAAGCTGATCTGAAACATTTGGGTCTTTATGAAGGATGCAGATTTATTTATTACTTTACTGAAATGAAATAAGATTCGACCATTTAAATGAGATGAGAACATCTATCTTATAACTCTGTAATATTAATCTTAACTTAATTAGATAGGTAATGCAGGGATCTGCAAAAATGAATACAATTGTTCATTATTTAAGTAACATTTTTCTAAACACTTGGTTTATGACATTACAGACAAAGAAAAAGCTTTCTGCAAAAAGTATATTTTTAGTTCATCTGAAACCAGTAGTGAAATGATTAAAACACTTGGCTAATTCTGTAAAAGCCATGATGCGATGCAATGTAGACCATAAAAGTAATGCTTTAAAAAACAGTCCCCATTACAGATGCCACATGTAAGCTTTCAAATAAACATACCTAAAACATTGTCAAGGAACTTTTCACTGTACAAGTTAAAACAAGGAAATGCTTTCAAAACAAATAATTAAATGTTCATTTGTAACTGCATCTTCTTAAATAAATTACAAAAAAAAAGAAAAAAAGTACATCAAATATTCTACTATAGTTTCTTTGACTAGTAGTTAAAATTTAAAACTTCTAAAAATGAATAGCAGAAATGAAGCTTTACATACAAATTAATGTGTTTTTTTAGAAACAAATTCTCTAGCATCAACACACACACATTATGCCCTCCCCCATACAAACGCAGACACACACACAACATACATACACAAACACAGCACGCATACACACCCACATTATTTTACTTCACTTGACCTTGTTTTGCTCTCTCGATCACTGCTATTTAAAATATATGTCAATTTTTCCAAATATTCTGAGGACAGAAAATTTGGTTTAACATTTTGAACTGCAGTGTGACCTGACTTAAAAGTGATGGTAAATTATTCAGTTTTGTAACAGGCTACCAGAACTGCATATGATTTGCAACTGTTTGTCTACCAAACTGTTATCCTATCACAAGATGATGTGATGGGCTCAGAAGGGGAGTGCTGGATATGGAAAGGGGAAGCAATGTGAGACATTGTCAGTGTGATATATTGAATTATCTGTCTATTGCAGTTCTACTTTAAGTAAGCCTTTGAAAAGATTTGTTATGATTCATGTTTGTATACATTTCCATTGTTTAATACTGTGTGGATATAGCATAATACCAGAATTGCTGCTTCGAAGTGCATATAATGAAACATAGATGATGTGAGGTTGGGAGGTGAATTGCACTGTTGAGTGCTGTGCTGTGAATGCTGCTGGTGAGGGGGGGCTAAAAATAATCACTGCCCAGTTAGGGGTAATCAATGATTTAAAAGCTGCAGAAGTTGTAGAAGATATTTGTGGTAAACTAGTTAAGTTTATGAGTGCAAGCTTTGATAATGCTTATAAGCATATGTATGATGTGGAGAAGATGTTAGATCTAGCACTACCGGGTCATTGAAAAACCAAACACTGATGCACTGGCAATTGTTTTCATGTGGTAGATACACCTTTTTGGCCCTTATCTTATACAGTGCCCCTCTTCATTTACTGCCCACAATCTACCATATACTGGTACCCCTTCTCACACAATGTCCGCCATCTACCATGTCCCAGTAAGTCTCCTGAGACGCAGTGCCTCAATAGGGTTGCCACCATTTCAAATGCCCAAATTGGGACATTCTTATGGAAAAATTACATTTTGCAGGATAAACCAAACTGACAACCACTACAAAAGGTTAGATTTCACATTTTGGCCAAAATAAAAGCTCATGCTTGTAGATTTTCTTTAGTTTACTCCCTTTAATAAATTTAGGTGTTTCAGATAGAAAATATATATTTTATGCAACTACTAAAGGAAACTTAGAAAATATGTCTTGCCTTAAAATCTCATAGCACTTAACATTTTCAGGATTTTTTGCAGAGCAGAACTGCACAAACAGAGACTGTTTTCCATAAAATGGAGTGCTAGTAGCCATAGCTCATAATTTCCCATAGCCTAGTGACGCTCTATAATCTCTTAGACAAAGTAGGAAGGAGCCACGTGTATGCTCATATGGTGCCATTCTAGTAATAAGAAAGGCTATTCCCTTCATGCCTACCCCTAATCCCATCAAGTAAGCATGCAGGAATGTAATGACATCACTGCTGCTCAAGTCAAGTGCATACCCTCTGCTGGTGGTGATCGGATTATGCATCCCCTGTAATTTTTTGTTTGGCATAATGGGTAAGGTATTTGTCTCACAGACACAAGGTACAGGGTTCTCACCTTTAAGAGAAATTTGCTAGGCTTAAAACAGCCTGCAAGGGAAGGTGGCCTAGTACTTGCCTATGGACATAAGAACCTATGAAATTAGAGCAGGAATCCTGAGAAAAATGAGCCAGCATTTAAGCTTCTCATTTGTAGCCACTGCCTACTCCTGACTGACTTCATCACTGTCCACATTTGATACGTGGCTCCATCTATCAGCACTACAGAGCCTGTGCAGTAGCATTGGTGACACCTGATCAGTGCCACATTATCTGCATGGTGGTTTGAAAGGCAATCAATAAATAGGTGAGGTGAAGGACTGAAGTGATTCATGATTAGCATGAGTAAGGGTTGGCTACAGACTCCAGTAGTTGTCACAATTTGTGCTTAATGACTAGAGAGACATGAAATTATTACCAAGAATGATGAGAGCTCTTACTGGGGTCTCTACTTACTGTAAGGGTATAGTTTGGGTAGAGCTGGGATATTACACTCAGTGCAGCAGTAACATTTGGGTAGGTTTTGAGTACTCTACTCACAGTTAGGGTGGAATGCAATCACTGTCAATATGGGAAAAAAAGCACTGACTGAAGAAAATGTCCATCCTCTGAACAGTGATGATGGGATGTGCACTATTCTGATAGCATTGACTTAAAATATTAAAGACAAATATAGCTATAGCACGCACCTCCAACAACCACTGCTGCATGTCCCAGGTCGTCGGCTTTGAACTTGTACGGGAAAACGGCACTTCAACTAAGTAAGCAACAAAAAAGACAAACCCGTTCAAAGGCACAGGAGACAAAATTTAATCCAAGTTAGTAACGTGTTGAACAAATTCGAAATAGTAGCACAGAAAGACACAGTGGATAAAGCGCTTTTCGTCTGGTTAATAACAAACTTCTTCAGAACGTAAATTAATAGGGCTAAGGAAGCTTAATTTAAACAAAAAAGTGCGGGAACATTCAGTTTAAAATTTAAAGCTATATGCAATGAAAT